>NC_051416.1:4884258-4884444 GCF_015228065.2 Penaeus monodon
AATAATCGATCAACCTCCTCGCCGAGCAGCCAGGACACCCCGTTGGAGGGAGAGACGGCGTGCGAGAAACCGACTTGGAGGGAGACGGCCACCAGGCCAAGGCAGATCTTTGGTGGAGGGAGAGATAAAGAGAGTAAGGAAAGTGGAATTGAGAAAAGGAAGGGAGAGATTGATTAAATGGAGGAC
>NC_051416.1:4885048-4885225 GCF_015228065.2 Penaeus monodon
CTGTCCATGGAATTTTGTCATAACAAGACCTATTCCTTCGTTCAATTTCACGTAAGAGTAAGCAAGATCCACATAAGAATATCATTTTCACTGCACCGAAACGTGTTGAAATACGCGAGGAATTATGGAAGGAAAAAGAGAGTAATAACACAATCGATATAAACTGAAAGAATTCGT
>NC_051416.1:4885556-4885680 GCF_015228065.2 Penaeus monodon
TATTAATAACATGACTGAAAGGAAAATAATATATCAAACAACAACCACAACCTCATATAAACATACGAGTGACAATTTTATTTTGTAGTTTCACCCACAAGCTTCCCAGAGCGACTGTCTCGCA
>NC_051416.1:4885736-4886008 GCF_015228065.2 Penaeus monodon
AAAGGACTCGCAAAACAAACATATCCCTAGCTATATATATGCATAAGTAAATGAGGTGCGCAGAGGGCGGGGTGGGGGTGGGGTGTCTACGCGAGACTCGTCAAAGCACTCATACCCATTCCTGCGGCCCTGAGGGGAGGGGGAAGGGGGGAGGGGGACGTATGCAAAAGGCCAGTTTTTAATATTAGAGGGATATTAAAAAATAATAAATAGGAAAAATAAAATCAAGCGTGTGCCTCTCTTATGATAAACTAGATTGATACATATATGTA
>NC_051416.1:4886041-4886134 GCF_015228065.2 Penaeus monodon
ATTCTGATTTACTGTAGTTCAGGTAGAAGAGGGATTGTGGATTGAAGAAAAAAGAAAATGTAGTGAGATATATCGCATAGGCAGAAAAACTTG
>NC_051416.1:4887418-4887582 GCF_015228065.2 Penaeus monodon
AGTATTCTTTCTTACCCCCTTTTGCCGATACAGTGTATTTCTTTTCCAAGCAGAGAGCTCTGCCATACTGTATTAGCCTGTTTTCCTGCCTCCGCCACTACTGTTTGAATAGCATATTGGTAAATATCTTTTATGGGATGGGATTTCTATCCATTATGGGTTTT
>NC_051416.1:4887958-4888429 GCF_015228065.2 Penaeus monodon
GTGTCAGCATTAAATAATACATTTCCCCCGACAAGCAGAGAATTTTGCACAGCCTCGCAACATTAGTCAGTTTTCTCTCTCTTTTGCTTTCTCTCCCCCTCCCACCCCCTCCACCCCTCCCCTTTCTCTTACTATTAATAACCCAGCAGCCCCTTTGTGACGGCAGATAACGTGCTGAGACGCAGAGAGTACCATCCCTCGCACCTCCTTTGGTCTAATGGGCTGAGTCATGAATAAGAAACCCTACGAGGATCTTCAAGACCGGGGGACGGAGTACACAAACATGGGCTTTATGCTTAGGACGAACAAGCGAGAGCCCTGGGTGTCCACTGGTTTGGCCTCATATGTCCCCGAGCCTGGGGTCTTCGTTTCCATGAGATTCTTAATGCATTCTCGGGGTAAACACGTGTTTGTTCTTCAGCGCCGGCGAAGGGATGCGTGTACTGGTCCTATGCCATGTTTTTATTTGCG
>NC_051416.1:4889314-4889443 GCF_015228065.2 Penaeus monodon
TCGCAGCTCAACGGCCATGAATCTGGCCCCGAGTCCTTGGCCATGGCAGTGCGGCGGGTCGTGGCCTTCAGCGCCGGCTACGTGATAGGTCAAGCTTCCCTTTTAAGCTGCCGGGGTGGCCGGTCTATG
>NC_051416.1:4889638-4889764 GCF_015228065.2 Penaeus monodon
CCAGGGATGAACCTTCTCCATAAAATCTCAAGACCATCTCCGTCTCCCACCAAAACGCACATTATCTTCAGGACCAAATCTTAGCGTTTTACTGAAATGGCGACCGAGTTTTTAATTGCTTTCTCC
>NC_051416.1:4890962-4891117 GCF_015228065.2 Penaeus monodon
CCTTAAGAGGTGATTTCCATTCAGTCCCGACGTGGAGGCGTAATTAATTCACGTTCTCAGATACGGAAGTACAGCGCTCAATCATCCTTATTACCCGAGGGAAGACAATAAGCCAGAATTTATTTTCTGAACTACCGTAAGGTCCTCCTGTGGGC
>NC_051416.1:4891523-4891647 GCF_015228065.2 Penaeus monodon
AAAATCAAATAAAACTTCTCTTTCTTTTACCTCTTCAACTACAAACATAGCTAAGATCGCTTCCATCCTTGAATTAAACGACGATTAAAACTCCCTTTGCATCTCAAGTAGGGTAGAGGGCATG
>NC_051416.1:4891699-4891767 GCF_015228065.2 Penaeus monodon
TGGGGCACTTCTCACCAACGGAACACAAGAAATAAATTCTGTTTATTTCTGATTTACCCATTTCTCGA
>NC_051416.1:4892071-4892225 GCF_015228065.2 Penaeus monodon
AAAGAAGGCTTGGAAAGCGAGAAAAAGGAGAAAGAGGGGAAGAGAGAGAGGAGGGGAGGAACAGAGGAGATGATGAGACTCAGACGAGGGGAAAGGAGGAGAGGGGAGAATGACTCTGCAGCTGAAGGAGAGAGGTGGGGAGAGTGAAAGGCTG
>NC_051416.1:4892388-4892805 GCF_015228065.2 Penaeus monodon
GTTCTACATCGCTCCGTTGGTGATTACGAGCCGGAATTCTCGATTTATCTCCCAATTTTACCGTCATTAGCATATTCGTAAAAGCCAAGGTCGGAATTTGTAATGCTAAAGAGGCATGGTTATTACAGTGTGGTGTTCGCGTCCCACTCATCGAAGGTCTATTAATATCAGTTTCAATTCTCCAGTGCAATGTATTATGCAACGCCATGACGTTTTAGGTGACTTTGTTTCACTGCGGGGATAAGTGCGTTGGCCCTAATCAACCTTTATTATTCGTTTTGTGTTCTCTAGCTTTTCTAATATTTACAAGGGACAGATGAAGCTTTGGAAAGTAAATAAAGGAATAAACAAAAGGTATTATCTAGTACACTGTACACTGGTGAATGTGGAATGAACTGCTACAGAATAGGAGGAACC
>NC_051416.1:4893127-4893406 GCF_015228065.2 Penaeus monodon
AAGCATAAATATTTGAAAGTTCTTAATAATTGATTTTCATCAAGACTGGAATAATGAACAGAAAGGACGTACTTATGTATGCACTTCTTGTCTCTGGCGAAATGTTGACATTGTCGTTAGTCTTATTGTAAGATGCGGAAATTTACAACTGCAAGGCACAATGTCTTTCGTAATCTAATTTAACAAAGGAAACGTATTTATCTTCTAAATTAAAATGGCATTTCCTTGCATTTTTTTTACGCACACACATATACACAAGATACAAAGAAAAAACGCACA
>NC_051416.1:4894025-4894245 GCF_015228065.2 Penaeus monodon
AAAACGGAAAATAAATGACTTTACACTAAGACACGACACATTATTTTTCATCATTACCCCATATTAGTTTTCAAGTTCCATAGTTATTCTTTGGTCATTACTGTCAATCAGTATTTCTCAACTTTGGAAATCAATGTAGCTCTTCATTCATCAGGAGACTTCATAATTTTCATTGGGAAAAAAGTACGAGAATGGGAGACGTGAGATAAAGTGAGATTAG
>NC_051416.1:4894444-4894530 GCF_015228065.2 Penaeus monodon
ACGCCCTAGAATGTATGTTCGTAGACAAACATGCTTTCTAAGTGTCGAGATGATGCGGAAAGGAGGCCAGTTCTTCCCACCACTAT
>NC_051416.1:4894966-4895294 GCF_015228065.2 Penaeus monodon
GCGAATTTGACGATGGAATATTTAATAACGCAAGAGCGGTCAGCAATTACCTATGAATCTTAGATAATATACTGTTGCTATATTTCACACCAGGTAAGCGGCGAGCATAATATAGAAGACTTTTCATCGCGTACAAAAATTAGGGCTATAAAAGATTACCTGGTCCATTGCTGTCACGTTGTGTGTCATTATGGCATCGAAGCAAGATATACAGACATGCCTTCGCCCACAAATGACCCTTATAACATGTGTTTTGTTTTGCCTCTGCCTTCTCTCTTCCTTCAGCCATTCCCCATTCTCTTGAAAAAGAGAAATTCAAGAGAATTCA
>NC_051416.1:4895530-4896046 GCF_015228065.2 Penaeus monodon
CGGAAGAATAAATAGGTAGACAGATTGACCGATAGAAGAAAAATAAATCCCCCATTCTCTTTACTTAAAATAAAAATCATAAGAAAATCACGCAACTCAAAGGCAAAAGTTAATCCACACCATATATTTAGCCGCCGTTCTGAAGACCAGCCGCAGGGGTCGAAAGGGACAGTTTCCGAGCTGTAAACGGTCCCTAGAGAGGAGAAAAAGGTTTATATAATACCCAAGCTTCGTAAAGAGCGTGGTTCAGAGGTCCTTCGAGGCAGGGGCGTCGGAGTGAGTGAATACCTGAGAGTAATAAAGATTCGGCCGAAGACGATGTTCAACGCCCGCGGTAGGGAGGCTGTGCTCTCGTGTGGGGGAGGGTGGGGATGCGGGGTGGGGGGGTTGCAATGGGCGGGGCTCGTTTGCAAGAGGGACGGGGATGGTCAACAGGAGGGGCGGCTGTTGGTGGCAAATTTTATGCTCTGTTAGAGTTATGCGGTTAAGTAGAGATTGCATGGCGCTAACATCCAG
>NC_051416.1:4897152-4897505 GCF_015228065.2 Penaeus monodon
GCTGTATACAAATACCAACCCGTCAGTGCGTCTACTTGCCTTTGGGCATGTAAAAGCAAGGTTATGTCTTTCACTCCCGTGGCTTTTATGCAACCGAACGGGTAACTCTGTGTAAAGGCTTGTAATCTCCTAAATGTCAAAGATCAGCTTCATGTGACCCAGACACATTTTTCGGTCTCCGTTGAAGCTCCTTTCAGGTTTCAAAGCATACGGGCAAAGTGCTTTTGGGTGTTAGGTTGTTAAGTCGCTTTTGCAAAAACACGGGGGATTGGCATGTTTTTATTGTTGTTTGCTTATTTTCGTTTCGCATCTTAGATTTCGTTTCTGGGATTTTCTTTCTGTATGATTGGCAT
>NC_051416.1:4898729-4898891 GCF_015228065.2 Penaeus monodon
GCTTCTAGCGCGGAGCCTGGCCTTGCAGCGGCTCTTGCAAACGCAGTACACACAGATGCCCTGAACTGATTCCTCCGCCAAATGTGGACCAGATCAAGGTCGGTCTAGAATTTGCTTTGAGGATTTCTTTACCCCTGTCCGTCGCTTCGAGGGGTTAGCAGA
>NC_051416.1:4899800-4900075 GCF_015228065.2 Penaeus monodon
TGGATTTGTTTAGGAAAACCTCTTGTATCCATTGTTTCGGTATGTGTAAATCCTCCTTTGTTAGTAAGTGTAAATTCCATACTTTGATTAATGAAACGACATGCTACTCTATCTTGTATAATCCTTGTCAAATTCCTTTAATAACTCGCATACATGAATTAATCGCACGAAATCTTATTCCGTCTTATAATACCCTCATGAAATCCAGTGTAATTATTCAATCGACCGTATGATAACCTTTGATAAATCCTATGATATCCTGTGGATTAATGACT
>NC_051416.1:4900627-4900790 GCF_015228065.2 Penaeus monodon
CATATTATCTTATGTTTTGTATATCGTTTTTTGTTGCAGTTTTTTTTTTGCTTGGTTTGTTTCGCTTCATTTGCTTCCCATTTCCTTTGTCAGCGTGAGAAGAGAAGCTGTCTGACTTTGGTCGAGAAAAATGACGCACGTATTTTGCAATGCTCACAACACC
>NC_051416.1:4901867-4902052 GCF_015228065.2 Penaeus monodon
ACCTCTCTATATAAAAAAAGACCCATTCACACTAATACAAACCCTTTCTATCTCATCGCGTCTTCCAGAGACGCCTGAGAACAGAACCTTGCCGCGGGTCGTGTGTGATGCGTCTCACACTTACACCGGTATGAACGAACGTGTAAAGTCAGTTATCTCTTTCCTGCTGCCTGCCTGAGGGTGAA
>NC_051416.1:4902579-4902650 GCF_015228065.2 Penaeus monodon
GTTTATCCATCACCATCTACCGTTCCTGTCAAAGAAATTTTTTTCTTCCTTTTATTTCGAAGACAAGAGCA
>NC_051416.1:4903127-4903489 GCF_015228065.2 Penaeus monodon
TCCTCCTTCCTTTTTTCCTTCGCTCCTCATCGGCCTTACCTCGCGAGACGTTACAAGGGCGCCCGTGTTCGCCACCTTTAAGGGCGTGGCGGCCGAGCTTTTGACATTTTCAGGTAGTTTTTCATACGGGCGAAGATGGCGTGAGGGAGTTTGATCTCCTGCAGCATCCCTATTCGTTATGGTCAGTTCGAATCTCGACCTTTCGTCTTCAATTTTTTTTTCTTAATATATATATTTTTTCGAATCTCGATCTTTCGTCTTCAATTTTTTTCTTTAAATAATACATATATTTTTTTTTCGAATCTCGACGCTTTCGTCTTCATTTTTTTTCTCTCGAATCTCGACCTTTCATCTTTAATGTG
>NC_051416.1:4903527-4903756 GCF_015228065.2 Penaeus monodon
GAGATTATTTTCGTTACGCAGCAGATGATTTGGGACGTTGGTGTATATATATATTTATCATTTTTTTCTTTACGCCAATAAAAAGACGGGAGAAGATTAAACGAGGAGTGCGGATGATTCGTCAAGTCACCTCTGACCTTCTTAGTTCAAAGCAGGTGTGTCCCACTGACCTCTGGGCTTCAGTGGTTTCCAGATTCGTAATCCACTTTCAAATAAATGCCCCGATGAC
>NC_051416.1:4903959-4904028 GCF_015228065.2 Penaeus monodon
TTTTTATTTCAGCTTAAACATTCTACTCTATAAACTACTCCCTCCCAAAGACAAGACAAAAGGAGAATA
>NC_051416.1:4904189-4905477 GCF_015228065.2 Penaeus monodon
CAAATTGGACATGAGAGCTAATAAGAACATTTTTTTACATGAAATTCAGGAAGGCGAGACGAGGCTGAAATTCCTCTAGAATTACGTATTTCAATTCAGTATTTCCTCTCTTTTTTTTCTCTTTTGAGTTATCTTATCTGCTTATTTATCTTTTTCGTTTATTTAAATTTCTGTTAATATTAAATATTGATATTAATAGTCTGTTAAATATTTATCAATTTATATATATTTATTCCTTTATTAGATATTAAACTTTATTTTTATTTATTTAAAACTATGGAATTGCTTTATTATCAGTTCCTTTTGTTGCTTTTATTATTCATAATTTATTCTTTATTTTCTATCTTTATGATTTCTTAAAAATCTTTTATCTTTTGTATTCTATTCCGTTATTCTTTCGTTTCCTTTTTTATTCTTTATTCCTCAGTTTCCTTTTTATTCTATTAGTAATTTCCTCTTTATCAATCTTAGGTTTTTTATTATTTTTATTATCGTTTTGTTAGTCGTTTCCTTTTTTTCATCTTCTCTTCCTTACTCTTTATTCTTCCTCTTATTATTCTTTCCTCTTATTATTCTCTCCCTTTTTCCATATTTTATTCTTTATTTTTTTTTTTTATTCTATTAGTTATTCTCTTTTCTCATTTATTCTTCATGTATATTTTATCATTATCTTTGTTTTAATAATTGATAATAAGTAATGATTAAGAATAATAATGAGGTAATTACTGAGTGATAATTAGGAATAATAATTGGATAATTAATGGTAATTAAAAATATTAATGAAGTAATTAATAAATGATATTAAGGAATGATGATGGGGCAATTAATAATTGATAATTAAGAATAATAATGAGGTGATTAATAAGTAATAACTTTCCGCAGTAATAATCCTTTTGAGGAAATAAAATATTAACTTTCTTTTTATTTCTCAAATTAAACTAACAAGTATTATATATAAATAAGGTCGAGGTTTTCATTTGCAGCATAATGCATTTGATTTACTCGCAACGTTTATGCAACAAAATTGCCTCTGTTTTCACTTTCGTTTTTTTGTAATTCAGGTTAGATTACATGGCAGTGAGTTTCGATTTATTTATCTTTACGTGAATAATGAGGTTGGTGAAAATTAAGTTAAGTTTATGCATAAGTAGATTGTGTATATCGTTCGACTAGTTAAGGAGCTATCGATCTGTTTATGTATCTACTTAATTCTGCAAGTTTGTCAGTTTTTTTTTCTATACGGTCATAAAAAGTCTGTTGTTTCCCTTCATATAAAGGGAAACAATAG
>NC_051416.1:4905655-4905935 GCF_015228065.2 Penaeus monodon
TTACAGACTCACATCCACATGCACGTTCCTCTGTGTGCGGAAAACTCTTGCATTCGCACGTAACCCTCTCGATAAAGGATAGTTAACAAGCTACGTTGTCTGTCACTCAACTCCCTTTGAGGAGAGACAAACAGCGCAGGTCGTACTGTTTCTTGTCATTTTGCGATTACTTGATTACCTGCTTCAGAATGCGGGTTTTACTCCTTTTTTATATATCAGTTTCAGATCAGAACTATGATCTCAATAAAAAGTTGTTTTGTGAAAGAACCGGATGTTGGGA
>NC_051416.1:4905977-4906058 GCF_015228065.2 Penaeus monodon
TTGAAATTCGTGTTGGTTACCTCACTTATTTCCCGCTTTGCTTGGGAAATTAAATATAGAAGAATAATTAAATACAATATT
>NC_051416.1:4907243-4907568 GCF_015228065.2 Penaeus monodon
CCCCAACTTACCTCGGTTAAATATCAGAAATGTACAAATCAAACAAAGAAATTCCCAACCTTCAGTATTTCGAATTAATTGTCTTTCCTTCAAACGCGTAGTCACACAGAATGGAAAAGATGAATGAATATGCAAATAGACTTCGAAATACCAGTTATTCATCCATACACTGAATGTAAAATCGTCATCTCGTCCTCGTCAAGAACACGACAGATTTATTCATCCTCTCACCTTAAACTACCTGTTACGCCGGAAAAAATATGACTCACCTAATTACCATAACTGTTCATACGACAAGCAACTTGTAGTTAGGACCCCCCTCCAT
>NC_051416.1:4907648-4907790 GCF_015228065.2 Penaeus monodon
GGGTGTTCTCATCCTTGGCAGGGTAGAGTAAACAACGTCCCCCCTGAGGATAAGTGCGAGGCTAGCCCTGGGTCCCGACGTTCCCTAAAAAGTTGAAAGATATTGGGGGGAACCGACAGCTACTCGACCTTGGTAATGAACG
>NC_051416.1:4907938-4908131 GCF_015228065.2 Penaeus monodon
AAGTTCGGGGATTCTTGAGTCTGTTGCCGCCTGACTTGTCGTTAACTTGGCGTCTCGCTCGTTTGGTTTGAGGTTCTTTTTTTCCTGTTATGCCATATTTCCTCCCTTTATCGTAGTCTTAGTCTCCTTATTCGTAAATTCTTTGTTGTAACACGCTTAAACGAAAATCCCTAAAGACCAATTTGATATAATC
>NC_051416.1:4908215-4908578 GCF_015228065.2 Penaeus monodon
ATAAGAAACACCTAAAGAAAAATACCTCAGTTATCTAAAAACACGAAGACAGTAAGAAAAAGGAGCTATGCACCCACACGTACTTCGTATATATATTCCGACGAGGCGTTTTAACAACTAACACCTCATTTGCATACCGTATGCGTTTTTATTCCTTTTTTTTCTATTCCACTTTTATTTTTACTCGTAACTGTCCCACCTGCGCCGTCTAGATCAGCGACGGGTATTTAGTGAAGACAGACAGCAAAAAAGTGGCATTATCAACGAGAAACGCCGCTTTGAGAAACAGTGCAGTGAGAACGAATTAGGGAGAAAAAAACAGAGGGAGAAAATAGCGTATGAATAGTGGCTAAGTTTTCTGCA
>NC_051416.1:4908811-4909065 GCF_015228065.2 Penaeus monodon
ACCATAAACACTCCACTCCACGCAATAATACACAGGAAACTGAACCGATACGAACACAGCCCAAATAATATAGAATAGCTCTCTTTCCGAAAAGGGTAATTTCCTGTTACGCAAAGACAGATTTCCTCGAGACACCTTAAGACGCATTAGCTTAAGGGACCAACAATCTACCTAATGATACTATTAAGTTAATGACGTCATAAGGTTTACAGTCTCTAATCGATGGCAACTTGTGTGTCCGCGCCTCGAGCCAT
>NC_051416.1:4910443-4910621 GCF_015228065.2 Penaeus monodon
CATGCATCGGTATCCACACAAACATCTATAATCACTCACGTACCACAAACAAATACATGAACAGACATGCAACTATTCCCACATACACCTACTCACACACGCAGATAGGGGGTCGTCTACATAGGGTGTTACGCGTTCAACAATGGATCCTCCTGAACTCCACCCTTGATTTAATGCG
>NC_051416.1:4910765-4911347 GCF_015228065.2 Penaeus monodon
ATTCCATATTCCTCCCTCGCACTTACTATTCCAATCTGCACAACCTACTCCGCCCTTGTTGTAAATCGCCAAAGTAAAATTGAAGTAAAACTGTCTCTTTTATTCCTTTCCCTTTCTTGTTCGTGTGTCCTTGGTATTTAATATGTTTTGATGTTGTTATTTATCATAATTTTGTTTATTTGGTTAGTTATTTATTTAAGGTTATTATTGTTTTATATTTGTTGAAAAGTTGGAGTAAAAAAATGTGTTCGTTGTTCGTTTATCCCGCTGGCTATTATTTTTTTTTTCGATGTTCTTTTATCATATATATATTTTTTTTATTATTTAGTTATATTTATTTTTGGAAAGTTGTTATTTCGTGTATTTGTTGTAAAACGAAAGTGAAAACGTCTTAATCTCATATTCTTTTTGCTTTTCTTACTGCGTCTCCTGCTGGCTATTCATTTCCTTGATGTTATTTCTTGCTCTTGTTCAGTTTTCTCCTCCCTTTTCTTTTTCTTTTATTACTTTGCTTCCTTGATCTAATCTTTATTTCTTTTTACCAAGCTCTCAAACGAATCACATTTTCTTCCAAGTGAGTCT
>NC_051416.1:4911406-4911471 GCF_015228065.2 Penaeus monodon
TATATATATATAAACACAGCTTTATCTACAGAAAAGAAATATACACACATCTTTATCTACAGAAT
>NC_051416.1:4911548-4911900 GCF_015228065.2 Penaeus monodon
TTTTATCTTTACCTACACAATAATAATAAAAATATCTCCCGGTTTAAGGTACCAACATAACCACATCACTTAACATCTTCGGTACGCCAATAATCCTCACATAAGCCAAAAACACAACGAAGTGAATCCTGCAACACAAAAGATTAAAAAAAAAGAAAGATAGAAAACCTTTTCCTAGTGTTATAGGAATAAGAAAAATAAATGGTGATCACATGAAGGCAGAAAAAAATGTGGAGCGGCTGGCCATGTGTGCAATGTGGAGCAACAGGGCAAGAAAGAGGAGAACGGTCCATGTTGGCCGTTATTTTCATTACAGATTAGGAAAGACCAAGTCAGATTGAGGGGAAGGCCA
>NC_051416.1:4912452-4912551 GCF_015228065.2 Penaeus monodon
CGATACCGTACAGATGGACACGATATACAAAACCTCGAGTAACATACTTCCACATTTGGAACAATGGATGTAACAAGAAAAAGAAAAAAAATGGCTTGT
>NC_051416.1:4912878-4913077 GCF_015228065.2 Penaeus monodon
AGGCCCTATCTCTTGGGCGAGGGACTTGTACATATACATTACTTTCCTTATATTTCTCTCGTTTCATATTTTGTTTAGCTAAGAAACGGCATAAAGTTATTGAGGTAAATATCATAATATTACAGTTGCTCCAATTGACTGGTTTTAAAATTTCTTTTATATCCCGATTTCAGCCTTTCCATCGTATTTCTGTTTCAGT
>NC_051416.1:4913100-4913187 GCF_015228065.2 Penaeus monodon
TTAGTATCAGCATCTGTTGGGGAAAATACCTATTGAAAAAAATAAAAAAAAGAAATATTCAGGTATCACTTTCTAAGACTTTACATT
>NC_051416.1:4913213-4913757 GCF_015228065.2 Penaeus monodon
AACATTGCATCTTCATGGATTGTTGAAGGCGTAGGTATTTCTACCTAGTTTTCTGATAATATATTTACCAAATCAATTATTAGTCATTTTTATATTAACTCATCGCTACTTTTCCTCTCGTTGTCAAAGCTTAGCATACATTTTTTCTCGATCCCGAAGTCTATTCCAGTATTAAGGCAGATAGACCGGTTCAGCACATTATGCCAGTTCTCATCCTTGGTACACAGTTTAAAGACTTTCATGAATATTAGTTTCTTTATTATTAATTTATTAGTTGATTATGAATATTTCTTCGTATTAGAAATAAGAAGATAGTTTATATTCATCTTGTGAACAATACTGAAGAGGATCATGACCATTATAAAAAAAAAAACAGATGGCAGGCTATTTTCTTGAAAGACACCTTCTCTTCATAATCACTTTATTCAAGTAGAAAAGCTCTGTATGTAAACATCCTTTTTACACTCACAGGAATTCCAAGCAGCTTCACGTATTCACGTAGCTAGGTTAGGTGTGTTACGGAGTCATAACTTAAACGTGGTAA
>NC_051416.1:4914144-4914765 GCF_015228065.2 Penaeus monodon
CCTCTCCCTTACAGCCTTTTCCGTCCTTTGGGGAAAAGATCCTCTCCTACTGCAGTGATCATGTTTGTGAATATTTTCCATTATATAAGAAGGCAAGTTATCGGATGATAGTTGATCGGTATGATCTATCTTCCTTTTGTCATCCATGTAGGTAAAACTTTCCTTCGAAAAGACGATCTTCCAAAAGGTGAACGATTCTCGCGTGCAGGCAGGAGGAATTCTTAATACCAAAGGCCTTGGGTAAGAGCTAGACAAGGTGATTTACGATTATGTTTCTTCGCTGTGAGAACAAAACTTTCTTTGCTGTCAAATTAGATTTCTTGTCTCAAGGATTTTAGTTATTCTGTGTCCCTTTGGTACCCTACCGGCTGATTCTCTATCTTTCCCCATCATTTTTGCCGTGCAATCCTTCGCTGACATTACATTTACTTAAGCTGTACCATTTAGTTCATTGAAAAAATCTATAATTTTGTCAATATTGTCCTACGCGTACCTGCTACAACGACACTTTTTTCTGATAACTATTACTAAACCCTATTATTTTAATCATTATTTTCACAACTCCTCTTCAAATCTGAACTTCCTTCCCCTTGATAAGTCTTCAACATCACTCGCGTCCTG
>NC_051416.1:4914799-4914933 GCF_015228065.2 Penaeus monodon
GCTCCATTCTCCGTTTTCTAACATGCAGCTTCCGCCGTTTCTCCTCTCCTTGTATATAATGTCGGCGGTTTTCTGTTGCAAATACTTGATCTGTGGCATTTGCGGCTCTGATCCTTGCTTATTCTGATCTGTCT
>NC_051416.1:4915737-4915869 GCF_015228065.2 Penaeus monodon
GAACCGACTAGGAGCGAGTTTTCGCCCACAGCCAGCGACCTCGGGATCCGTTTCGCGCAAGCCACTCCGAGCAGACCGAAGCTACAGCCATTGATTTATAACTCGAGGGTCGCCTTCTTCTGCGATACAAAT
>NC_051416.1:4916435-4916508 GCF_015228065.2 Penaeus monodon
GCAATCCGAAATATCTGATTGTGAAAATCAATCGCCTCTGCTTCCACCTTGATCTAAGGTTATCAATTTACTT
>NC_051416.1:4916639-4916779 GCF_015228065.2 Penaeus monodon
AAGTAAATTGATAACCTTAGATCAAGGTGGAAGCAGAGGCGATTGATTTTCACAATCAGATATTTCGGATTGCCTTCCGCTTCCTACTTTACCTCCTTCTTCGTTTCTTTTCCTTCATGTTTATCTCGTCTCCGCTTGAT
>NC_051416.1:4917216-4917494 GCF_015228065.2 Penaeus monodon
TCAACTAATAAATTAATAATAAAGAAACTAATATTCATGAAAGTCTTTAAACTGTGTACCAAGGATGAGAACTGGCATAATGTGCTGAACCGGTCTATCTGCCTTAATACTGGAATAGACTTCGGGATCGAGAAAAAATGTATGCTAAGCTTTGACAACGAGAGGAAAAGTAGCGATGAGTTAATATAAAAATGACTAATAATTGATTTGGTAAATATATTATCAGAAAACTAGGTAGAAATACCTACGCCTTCAACAATCCATGAAGATGCAATGTT
>NC_051416.1:4917520-4917607 GCF_015228065.2 Penaeus monodon
AATGTAAAGTCTTAGAAAGTGATACCTGAATATTTCTTTTTTTTATTTTTTTCAATAGGTATTTTCCCCAACAGATGCTGATACTAA
>NC_051416.1:4917630-4917830 GCF_015228065.2 Penaeus monodon
ACTGAAACAGAAATACGATGGAAAGGCTGAAATCGGGATATAAAAGAAATTTTAAAACCAGTCAATTGGAGCAACTGTAATATTATGATATTTACCTCAATAACTTTATGCCGTTTCTTAGCTAAACAAAATATGAAACGAGAGAAATATAAGGAAAGTAATGTATATGTACAAGTCCCCTCGCCCAAGAGATAGGGCCT
>NC_051416.1:4918160-4918259 GCF_015228065.2 Penaeus monodon
ACAAGCCATTTTTTTTCTTTTTCTTGTTACATCCATTGTTCCAAATGTGGAAGTATGTTACTCGAGGTTTTGTATATCGTGTCCATCTGTACGGTATCG
>NC_051416.1:4918692-4919597 GCF_015228065.2 Penaeus monodon
CTACAAAGAAGACGAAGTGTACCAAAACTTCATCTCCCTAGAAATGAAGTTGGGAAAGGATTATTGTCATTGGAAGATAACTTGGCAAGTCTGAGATGTGAAAGTACATGCACCAATCTGAAGAAAGGCTGATTTATACATCAAGAAAAGAGGACTAAGGATGTGAAACGATAATGCGATTGAAGAAAGGAACACGCGGAGGTTAGGGAATTAGAAGTGAAAGAGAAAGAATGGACAGCTTCTTTCCCAAACGAAGGATTTCCATGATCCAGAAGCGTGGAGGTGGCCAAGACAAGAACTCAAGAAAATGAAAGAATCTGTTAATAGCTGCCCAAACTTTGCCATTGAGAACGAGTTTAGCGATATGATTAATCAGCGGTTATGCAAAATAAGGAATATATGACTGCGTAGTATGGTCACTACACCGGAATTTATATGCCAAATGTATAATGGAAACATTACATCAAAAACAAACCAGGAGTAATAAATAGGGTTTTGAAGATTGTATGATGTAGGCTATTAGTATACAGACAACGAGATTCAAGTAAGGAGACCAGATATAGTTGCACATGCCAGAAGATACAAATATGATTGAAACTTGATATTGCAAAAAAAGAAGTTGAACAGATAGAACAATACAACAAAGGGATAACTGCAAAGACTATATATAAGAAAGGAGTAAGGAGTCAAAAAATGTATTGGTTCTACGAGGGGGCTTACCTGCGGGAACTGGGCCCCCGTTTTTTTAAAAACCCACATTTTAACCCCGGGAAAATATCCCTTTTTGCAGGGCACCATAAAAATTTCTGTGAAGGGATCTTGGACCGAGGTAAAGGGTTTAACCCCTTTGATTAGCAGAATAAAAAAACACTTATTGACAACAAACAAAAAAGTTATGTAAAACG
>NC_051416.1:4920267-4920392 GCF_015228065.2 Penaeus monodon
GCCAAAATCTTTTCATTTACCCACTTTCCATTGACGTAATTTTGCTTTAAAACGGGCAGTCGTTTGCAACACTGCACTCTTCTACAGACTACGAATTACACTTTACTTTCCCATTCTCGTTCTAG
>NC_051416.1:4920421-4920625 GCF_015228065.2 Penaeus monodon
GGGGGCCCGGGGATTAAAAAGGGTATAGAGGGATTTTGCAAATAGAAAGGAAAATGAAATCAGTAACTCTAAGTTTTATAAAATTTTGAGAGCTAGTCTCTGCATCGACGCCTTGAGCTTGATTGTTTGATTTGGTTTTTAAAAAAATGAAGTTAAAAAAATAAAAACTTTTTTAAAAAAGCGGGGGGGTTCAAAAATACTGTT
>NC_051416.1:4923272-4923583 GCF_015228065.2 Penaeus monodon
ACTCAACCACGCCAAGAAAAAAGGCGACGGAGTTTCCATACTCCCAGTCCCTTTTTCCCTCCTCCCCCTCCCCCTCCTCTTATTCTTTTCTTATTCGCCTCCTTTCGGAATATATCAGGGAGTATCCGCGCCGATCGAAGTCACCTGATTGAATGCATGAGCTAGAGAGCCAAAGAGATTAGGGTGGAGAAAGGAGATTGATTTGCTTCGGGCAATGGAGCGGGAAGGCGGCGCGAGCGTGGCGGACAGATGGCGCTGACGTCGCCGTGAGCGTGTTATCAATTCCTGCGAGGTAATTTTAGAGAGATTCC
>NC_051416.1:4923698-4923881 GCF_015228065.2 Penaeus monodon
TGTTTTTGGTGGGTCTTGGTGTTTTCTGATATCTACAAGGTAGATTTAAATGGGATCATTTGATTTTATTTATTGGTCCATATATTATATTTATTTCCAGCTTCGTTTCTTGATGACAGACAATAATATATATTTTCCAACTTTTAAGTGAATATCCCTTTCAGATGAGCTTAAAGACTGACG
>NC_051416.1:4923908-4923982 GCF_015228065.2 Penaeus monodon
ACACGCAGACTCCCTTTTCCCTTCATGAAAATTTTAAGTAATATTTTCGTTTTCAATAAGCTTAAAAAATGACG
>NC_051416.1:4924015-4924538 GCF_015228065.2 Penaeus monodon
ATATACGCACACTCCCTTTACATAGCAACGAGGAATTCAAACACATTTTTTTCCTCATGAAAAATTTTAAAACAATTTTTCCCTTTAAATTTTAAAAAATAGTATATATTATAACCCAAAATATAAAACCCCCCACGCTTTTTTCTCTTTGCATCGAGGAAATAACGTTTATTTGGGTTTTCTTTTCCCAACTATTTTATCCTCCGTTTAATCAGGAACATAAAATGACAAGGATAAAAATAAGTCGCTTGGTGTTTTGTTTGTGAGAAAGTTAAAAGCGGTCGTTGTTTAAGACGGAAATAATACGTTAAAAAGGTATTATTTAAGTCCACGGGATAATGTATGTGTGATTTTGGTTTTCTGAACAAACATCGATATTAATTATAAATGTTTATAAAACGTGCTCTGCCTCCAGTACTACAGATTATTATTTTTCTTTCTTTCGTTTACATAATCCTTAAGAAAAAAAAAATAAAGGAAAAAACCCAAATTTTTTTAAATTAAATTTTTTTCCCCTTTTAAT
>NC_051416.1:4924874-4925251 GCF_015228065.2 Penaeus monodon
CTAACGGGTAACAAGTAAAACCTTATTGGTACTCGCACTGTGTTTACCTCCCATATTACCAACGTGACTCAGCAGCGGAGCTAAAGACTAAAATCTCCCTTTTAACTGTTGACACTTTCAACTCCGGTATATTACCTGCAGAGATATCAAGGGCCCGACTTGTTAAAAATTCACTGTACCCTTAAATTTCCCCCAGGGGGCAAAATTTTAACAACCCAAAAACCCCAAGATAAAAGAAATCAAAATTTTTCTTTTTGTACGGGGGTTTCTCGGAGAAAGGTGGCATTTTATTGGAGGGCAAAAAAGAACGTTTGGCGTGAACCTGCAAAGGGGAAGTTGAACTGTGGAGCAATTATTTATATGTTTTATATCTTTAC
>NC_051416.1:4925903-4926006 GCF_015228065.2 Penaeus monodon
CTATGCAGTCCATTTTTTACCAAAATTAAAAACAAATTTTTACACACCCAAATTAAAACATTATCTCCCTATCCTTTTGTCTAGTAACGAAAAAGCACAAAAA
>NC_051416.1:4926837-4926973 GCF_015228065.2 Penaeus monodon
TTTAAAAATATAATATACACACAAAAAATGTATATAATCTTCCTATTTTAATCTAAAATCAATATTTACCATTCCTAAAGATAATTTTAAATCTATATCCCATTAATCTTTCACTTTATCTACCCTTTTTTACATG
>NC_051416.1:4927068-4927717 GCF_015228065.2 Penaeus monodon
AAAAAATGTGTATAAAGAAAAAATGGGTGTGTTTTGTGAAAAATGTGCTGGGGTGTTGTGTGTGGTGGTGGGGTGTGGGATATATGTGAAAAAAGGGGTGTTTTGTGAAAAGTGTGGTTTCCCTCTCAGTGTTGAGATGTAAACAAAAAACCCCCCATTACATAAATAAAAAACCTCTAGACTACTCCCTACCCCCGCGGGCTATATTTAAAAGTACAAGTACCTACTGCTTTCCCCCACCGTGTTTGGGTCATCACTCCCCCGGGGTTTTTTTTTCTGTAGGAGTGATTGACGGTGGCGAGAGACAGAGGAGCCACTGAAGAATCGAAGACCTTTTATGTGAGTTGGTTTTACTTGGGTTTCATGTATAATTTGGTGCATTTTTTTTCCGGGGGGGGGGGAAAAGGGGTTTTTTTTCCCTTTAAATTTTTTCCCTTTTCGCATGGGGAATTTTGTATATAAAATGTTCGTGGGTGTTTTTGTATTTCGTGGGTTTGTGTGGTGGGATAGATATGAACTGTGAGTATATGCCCTATAATTTCAGAAATTTTATAAATTATATATATTAAAATTTTATAATTATTAATATATATGTATTAAAATTTTGTATAAAATAAAATTATATTATACCCCAAAAAATATGTTTTAT
>NC_051416.1:4929563-4931109 GCF_015228065.2 Penaeus monodon
TTTTTTTTTTTGGGGGCGGTTTTCTGTTGCCAAATATTTGATCTGGGGCATTTGGGGGCTCTGATCCTTGCTTTTTCTGATCTTCTTTTTGTTTTCATTTTTTGTTGTTTTTTTTTGCTTTTTATGTTATTGTTTTTTCCAAAATTTTTATCTATAATGTCTTGCTTTGTTATTTTGTTACATTATTATTATTTATTTTATTATAACATTATTGTTGTTATCATTATTATTCTTTTTATCCTTATCATTAAAAAAATATATTTTGTAAACCGCACATTATCTTTATTTTTATTATTTTTTTAAAATTACAATTAGTAGTAGTACAGTATATATATAGTAAAATTATAGAAATTTTTAGATAGTGAATTTTTTAGTATGATTTTTTAGTTGATTGTTTTTGTTATCATCATCCCATCATTATTGATAGCGTAATATGCGTATATTATTGTTATTTTTTTTTCTATAATTCTTATCGTTATTCCCATCATTCACTATCATTTTTATCATTTTAGCTCTTTAAACTTCATTATTTTTATGATAATTATTTTCTTTTTTTTTTTACATTATCTTACAGTATCGCCCCACAATATTCCATGGATTTTAACTATCGTCACAACCCTTATCACTCAAAATTAATAACGAAAAAAAAGCTAAAAAACAACAAAAATGAACAACAAACGCAACAAAAAACATGAACAAAAAAGAAAAACAAAAATAAAAACGCCCAATTAAAAATAAGCAAAAACGAAACCAAAAAAACAAAAACAAAAAACAACACAACAAAAACAAACAACGACAATAATAAAAAAGGGGCAACCACCACAAGCACAAACCGACAGGAGCGAGTTTTCCCCACACCAGCGCCTCGGGATCCGTTTCGCGCAACCCTCCGAGCAGAGAAGCACAGCCATTGATTTATAACTCAGGTCCCCTTCTTCTGCAAAACAAATGACAAAGGGGAAAAGGGAGGGAAAGAGGAAGGGGAGGGAGGAAAGGGGGGAAGGGGGTGGGGAAGGGAAAAGGGGAGGGGGAGAGGGGGGGGGGGGAAGAGTGGGGGAAGGGGAGGGGGGGGGGAAGGGGGAAGGGAGGGAGGGGAAAAGGATTGGAGGAAAAGGAGGGGGGAAAGTGGGGGGAAAAAAGGGAGAAGGGGGGAAAAGGAGGCAAAAAGAGGAGAGGAAAGGAGGAGGAGCGTGGAAAGGAAGGATAACATAAAAAAGAGGGAAAGAAGAGAAAGAAAAGGCAGGGCACGGAAAGGGGGGGGAGTAGGGAAGAGAGATAACAAAAAATGAAGAACAAAATAGGAGAGGGGGGAGATAGAAAGGAAAAAAAAAAATCGAGAGGAGAAAAAACAGGGAACGAATTGGGAAAAAAAGAGAGAAGGGGGATGAGTGGGGAAAAAGGAATCAAAACGGGGACAGGAAAAAAACATAAGGAAAAAAAGACGAAAAGGGGGTAAAGTAGGAAACGGAAGGAAACCGAATATCTGATTGTGAAAAACAAACGCCTCTGCTTTTTCCCCCGATCTAAAAATTATCAATTTTTACTT
>NC_051416.1:4931286-4931512 GCF_015228065.2 Penaeus monodon
AACCCCCCCCCCCACGTTTTTTTTGTCTGCTCGCTTCGCGCTGTACTTGATTTAGGGGAAATAAATGCTACTTCTGGTTGGCTGGCTCCTTTTTTATAGCCGAGGGGGTAGGGGGGATGGTTGTAAGCTGTCTTAGTGTGCCCCTTAAAATTCTTTTTTAATGGACAATTGTTGGGTTTTAGTTTTGAGTGTGATTTTGTATAAAAATAACACTACACATACACAG
>NC_051416.1:4931619-4931822 GCF_015228065.2 Penaeus monodon
GCCCCCCTGTGTGGGGTTTGTGCTGTGTGCTGGTTGTGGAAAAGGGGGGAGGGGGGGGGACACGAAATAATAGACAGATAGATGGACAGAAAAAGAGAAAAAAATGAGAAAGTTCAAGAGAAGTGGATGAATTTACGATTTTTTTTTTTTTTCACTGCCTTGTTTGCGTGACTGGTTGTTCAGGATATTACAAAGCAGACATC
>NC_051416.1:4931874-4932167 GCF_015228065.2 Penaeus monodon
CCACAATTATCTAAAACTACGATATAGATAATCTGTACACTCACCGAGACCTATTTTCTTCAAGAAGGTCATGCGTTCTCATGTTGAAATAATTTCCTTAATGGCATAACATTAGGTACCATTATAACATGTAGCACAAATATCTACCATTATGCCCGTCCTTTCAGTAACAATGCCCTTTTGTTCAGGAAGTTCTCAGATTTAAACAAGCTACAAGTATAACAACGTTGAGAGGAACAAGAAAACACATGATTGTGTATCATAAAAGGGGGCTGTCTTGTTCTACCCTCCGC
>NC_051416.1:4932438-4932579 GCF_015228065.2 Penaeus monodon
AGACAATGGCTTGTCTATCACTTTTTTCGCATTTTTTTCAGCTTTCCAAGGCATCTGCGTCATTGTTTTATGAATTGTCTTGTCTTTTAAATACGATTACTACTAATTATTAAAATGATGATATTGGCAATGATGGCAATT
>NC_051416.1:4933340-4933761 GCF_015228065.2 Penaeus monodon
GAATCCTTCTGATTTTACCCTGAAGCGAAGTACCCTGATAATCTCAAAACGCTCTGAGTATTATGCAGTATCAACAAACTACTTTACGAAAAAGAAATGGACAGTTAATTTCTTATGACGTTGAATCCCCCTACTTTCACGAAATGGAAATGGTTCCAATTATTACGCTGGTGGCAGGTTGCATAAGGTAAGGCGATTTTTATATATAAGTCACCCCTCGGAACGGTTGGCCTTACGCAATAGAAAATGATGTAATTTCTACGTAGGGGAGATCTAAAGAAAATAGCGTTGGCGTTTGTGGTTTCAGGAACATGTAGGTATTGAGTTTATTTTTCACGTTTTAAGGGAAAATGCAACTCGCTTACTCACATGTAGATGTGTTTCTATATACAATAATTTATATTGGACGCAGCGCGCGCCT
>NC_051416.1:4934064-4934131 GCF_015228065.2 Penaeus monodon
TTTCTTTATGAACAAATAAAGTGAAAAATAACACTCGATATTTTTCAGGAACATATCAGTTTACGGA
>NC_051416.1:4934540-4934662 GCF_015228065.2 Penaeus monodon
TTCCGGGTGAGATTTGGGAGTTGCGTGAGCATGAAGTTTCACACCTGCGGATTCGATGAATATAAAATTTCCAGAAACCCAAAGAGTTAAAGGGGGGGGGGGGCAACACTAAATGGTTTCCG
>NC_051416.1:4934869-4934933 GCF_015228065.2 Penaeus monodon
GTGTATATTGTTTAGTGAAATAGGTTGAAAATAACGTCATCACTGTCAAATTATTATATCTTAT
>NC_051416.1:4935021-4935099 GCF_015228065.2 Penaeus monodon
GGGCCTTTACGTTTAGAATAAGAGTAACAAGGTTTCAACACTGTTTTTGGGGAACAAAAAATGAATTTGCATATACAG
>NC_051416.1:4935129-4935363 GCF_015228065.2 Penaeus monodon
TATAGACGAGGGAATCATTCCAAAAAGGAGATTGCTCTTTTTCTGTACTTCAGGATGTGTGAAGGAAAATACTAAAAGCCGATTTGCAGAAAAAAAATCGCTTTGCAGTTATAAAATATTTCCACCTTATGAAAGTAAGTCGGGAATGCGGAAAGCACAGAAAAAATATGATAAAACGAAAAAAAGCGCGAAAAAATTTAAAAAAATACGAATTAAAAAATAATAAATGTGTAC
>NC_051416.1:4935559-4935677 GCF_015228065.2 Penaeus monodon
GAGCGTCTGTCCCCGCAATTCTGCTCCTTGGGTTTTTCTTGTGGAAACATTGCGGGTCGGTTAACACATATTCTTTAAATATAAACACGTGTGTGTGTGTGTGATAGATATTGACATG
>NC_051416.1:4935962-4936852 GCF_015228065.2 Penaeus monodon
CTGTTTTTTTTATATTGCAATTTATTCATACCCTTTTTCATTTATTTGATAATTTACTCGTTTACCCAAGTGATTAACACTCGTGAAGTTTATTAATTCTTACTAAATCATTTCATTAATTCTCTCGTTAATTCATTGCATATTGGGTTTTTTCACACTCATTCCCCTTTAAAAACACTAATATCCTTCATACCTAATTTTATATTATAAGCACCGTGTTGGCGGGCGGGTTAACCTAAATTATACACCAGCGGGTCATTTGATGAAATAATTAATCGGATACAAAGGAACAGCCGATGTATTATTCACTGATACATTTTTGGCAGAAGTGGAGAATGAAAGGATGAATGAAAATGAAAAAAATATATATCCTGCATATTTTGCATTGTGGAAATATTTCGTTCATTTTTTTGTTCTTTGTTGTGTTCTCCAGGATGCATAATTATAACAATTATGTGAAGAAGAAGAAAAACGTAGTGTTTTATATCAAGTTTATTATCCAATATTCCAAGCCCGGAACAGTGTTATACACTCGGCCTATTTAGGGTATCTAAAAGGCCTATATGCTGTTTTTTAGATGATTTAGATGGCCTGTTGACATGACACGAGAGTTCGATCTCATTGTTCACCTCTGAAGTGATTGCAGATTGCTCTTGCTGTATTATCTGACCAGTATTTTGTGTATATGCTATCATATACCCACGCTACAGAAATTATATCATTTTGGGGCGCCATTGTAAAGTTTGTCGTCCCGTTCGAGGTACTTTATATAACGAGGGTCTGTGAAAAGAGAAGGTATTTCCCGTAGAGTTATTGCCGTGTGTTTTCCTCTCTCTCTCTTTGGGTTTTTTTTCTTTTCTCCTCTTTTAATCTTGGTTTTATAAAACATG
>NC_051416.1:4936913-4937357 GCF_015228065.2 Penaeus monodon
AAACGTGAACTGATGTAAGTGAATGATATTGAATATCTGACTTGATTTTCGTGCGACTATAGCAAGGAAAATCGTTTTTTGCTTTCACACACAGTCGTTTTCCTCACCCACTGTCCCAAACGTTTAACTCGAATAAATGTGTTGCTTGTGCAATAGCTGCTTGAACGGCCAGCAAGCATGAAAAATTTTCCCTTTCCATTTTTACCTTCGTGGTTTGCCTCGTGCATCAAGCCCTGTTATAGCCCTTCAAGGGAAAAGTCTTTTCAAGATAAAACATAACTGATTATTGTTCATCGTAACCCCTTTTCCTTCGCGTTGTGTGAGGACATGCACTTTCGAGATAACAGTTTTTCTTATTTTTTAAGTCGCTTTCTTAAAATTCAGAATTTGTTGCCTGGGCTTCGGTTATATAATATAAAAACGATTGTAGCAAAACCACAATAT
>NC_051416.1:4937577-4938145 GCF_015228065.2 Penaeus monodon
AAAAAATCCCTTATCTACTCAACTTACACACTCATTGCCAAAGAACAATACTTCCGTTCTCCTCCAAGACAAAGCAAGACGGTTGCCAAACCCCCATCCCCACGAAGGTAACTAACTCTACACACAAAAGTCTCGATAACTGCGATCACGTTGTTGGGCATGGGGAGTGCGTGAGGCAAAGGAGGAATTTCCAAAGCCTTACTGCGTCAATACTTAACGAAAAAAAAGATAATACCGTGTGGAATTGCTCCAGGCGACTCTACTGTTGATGAAAGATGTAATTTGAAGCGAGAGGAGAATGATATATGTTAATAATATGTGACAAGGGTTTTCATGTGTCGGTGAGAATTGTGTGCATATCATTATGGTAAAATAATGGGAATATTTTTGTAAAGTGTAGAATAGTAAAATGGAAATAGATGTTGGGATATACATGGGTAATACGATATAGTCGTGGCAATCGGCTGAGGGGAGAAAGAAGAGAGAGGAGAGAGAAAGGTAATTCATTGCGAGGGGAAAGGGAAAAGTGTGTGAGAGAGAGAACAATCTCTTTGCGGTAGAGAGAGGC
>NC_051416.1:4939035-4939565 GCF_015228065.2 Penaeus monodon
AGACCGACTTGCCACGACTATATCGTATTACCCATTTTATATGCCACATCTATTTCCATGTACTATTCTTACACTTTACAAAATATTCCCATTATATTACCATAATGATATGCACACAATTCTCACCGACACATGTAAACCTTGTCACATATTATTAACATATATCATTCTCCTCTCGCTTCAAATTACATCTTCTCATCAACAGTAGAGTCGCCTGGAGCAATTCACACACGGTATTATCTTTTTTTTTCGTTAAGTATTGACGCAGTAAGGCTTTGGCACTTCCTCCTTTGCCTCACGCACTCACATGCCCAACAACGTGATCGCAGTTATCGAGACTGTTGTGTGTAGAGTTAGTTACCTTCGTGGGGATGTGGGTGCAACCGTCTTGCTTTGTCTTGGAGGAGACGGAAGTATTGTTTCTTTGGCAATGAGTGTGTAAGTTGAGTAGATAAGGGATTTTTAATTTAATTTAATTTATCTGTTTTTTCTTTTTTTTTCCTCGAATCGTATTTTTTTTCCTTCCTATT
>NC_051416.1:4939710-4940158 GCF_015228065.2 Penaeus monodon
TCATCTTTATATTGTGGTTTTGCTACAATCGTTGTATATATTTATATAACCGAAGCCCAGGCAACGAATTCTGAATTTTAAGAAAGCGACTTAAAATAAGAAAATAACTGTTATCTCGAAATTGCATGTCCTCACACAACGCGAAGGAAAAGGGGTTACGATGAACAATAATCAGTTATGTTTTATCTTGAAAAGACTTTTCCCTTGAATGGCTATAACAGGGCTTGATGCACGAGGCAAACCACGAAGGTAAAAATGGAAATGGAAATTTTCATGCTTGCTGGCCGTTCAAGCAGCTATTGCACAAGCAACAACACTTATTGCGAGTAAACGATTGACAGTGGGTGAGGAAACGACTGTGTGTGAAAGCAAAAACGATTTTCTTGCTATAGTCGCACGAAAATCAAGTCAGATATTCAATATCATTCACTTACATCAGTTCACGTTT
>NC_051416.1:4940280-4941105 GCF_015228065.2 Penaeus monodon
AACACACGCGCAATAACTCTACGGGAAATACCTTCTCTTTTCACAGACCCTCGTTATATAAAGTACCTCGAACGGGACGACAAACTTTTACAATGGCGACCCAAAAGTGATATAATTCTGTAGCGTCGTATATGATAGCATATACACAAAATACTGGTCAGATAATACAGCAAGAGCAATCTGCAATCACTTCAGAGGTGAACAATGAGATCGAACTCTCGTAGTCATGTCAACAGGCCATCTAAAATCATCTAAAAAAACAGCATATAGGCCTATTAGATACCCTAAATAGGCCGAGTGTATAACACTGTCTCGGGCTTGGAATATTGGATAATAAACTTGATATAAAACACTACGTTTTTTCTTCTTCTTCACATAATTGTTATAATTATGCATCCTGGAGAACACAACAAAGAACAAAAAAATGAACGAATATTTCCACAATGCAAAATATGCAGGATATATATTTTTTTCATTTTCATTCATCCTTTCATTCTCCACTTCTGCCAAAAATGTATCAGTGAATAATACATCGGCTGTTCCATTGTATCCGATTAATTATTTCATCAAATGACCCGCTGGTGTATAATTTAGGTTAACCGCCCGCCAACACCGGTGCTTATAATATGAATTAGGTATGAATGGATATTAGTGCTTTTAAGTGAATGAGTGTGAATAAACAATATGCAATGAATTAACGAGAGAATTAATGAAATGATTTAGTAAGAATTAATAAACTTCACGAGTGTTAATCACTTGGGTAAACGAGTAAATTATCAAATAAATGAAAGGATATGAATAAATTGCAATATAAAAAGACAACAG
>NC_051416.1:4941375-4941586 GCF_015228065.2 Penaeus monodon
CATGTCAATATCTATCACACACACACACACGTGTTTATATTAATGAATATGTGTTAACCGACCCGCAATGTTTCCACAAGAACACCCAAGGAGCAGAATTGCGGTGACAGACGCTCGAAGAAGAGGAAGAGAAAGGAAGAAGCGGCAAGAACAAGAAAAAAAGAGAAAGGAAAGAGAAGGAATGAAGAGTTAAAAAAAAGAAAAAAAAGAA
>NC_051416.1:4941686-4942030 GCF_015228065.2 Penaeus monodon
GTACACATTTATTATTTTTTTAATTCGTATTTATTTAAATTTTTTCGCGCTTTTTGTCGTTTTATCATATTTTTTCTGTGCTTTCCGCATCTCCCGACTTACTTTCATAAGGTGGAAATATTTTATAACTGCAAAGCGATTTTTTTTCTGCAAATCGGCTTTTAGTATTTTCCTTCACACATCCTGAAGTACAGAAAAAGAGCAATCTCCTTTTTGGAATGATTCCCTCGTCTATATTTTCTTTTTATTCGTTTTGTATTTTTTTTTCTGTATATGCAAATTCATTTTTTTTCTCCCAAATCAGTGTTGAAACCTTGTTACTCTTATTCTAAACGTAAAGGCCC
>NC_051416.1:4942119-4942196 GCF_015228065.2 Penaeus monodon
ATAAGATATAATAATTTTGACAGTGATGACGTTATTTTCAACCTATTTCACATAAACCAATATACACAAAACCAATA
>NC_051416.1:4942390-4942510 GCF_015228065.2 Penaeus monodon
CGGAAACCATTTAGTGTTCCCCCCCCCCCCCTTTAACTCTTTGGGTTTCTGGAAATTTTATATTTCATCGAATCCGCAGCGTGTGATCTTCATGCTCACGCAACTCAATCTCACCCGGAA
>NC_051416.1:4942917-4943016 GCF_015228065.2 Penaeus monodon
AATCCGTAACTGATATGTTCCTGAAAAATATCGAGTGTTATTTTTCACTTTATTTGTTCATAAAGAAAATGTGTGTATGTTTGTGTTTGCTTGCTTGTT
>NC_051416.1:4943208-4943628 GCF_015228065.2 Penaeus monodon
AGGCGCGCGCTGCGTCCATATAAATTATTGTATTAGAAACACATCTACATGTGAGTAAGCGAGTTGCATTTTCCCTTAAAACGTGAAAAATAAACTCAATACCTACATGTTCCTGAAACCACAAACGCCAACGCTATTTTCTTTAGATCTCCCCTACGTAGAAATTACATCATTTTCTATTGCGTAAGGCCAACCGTTCCGAGGGGTGACTTATATATAAAAATCGCCTTACCTTATGCAACCTGCCACCAGCGTAATAATTGGAACCATTTCCATTTCGTGAAAGTAGGGGGATTCAACGTCATAAGAAATTAACTGTCCATTTCTTTTTCGTAAAGTAGTTTGTTGATACTGCATAATACTCAGAGCGTTTTGAGATTTATCAGGGTACTTCGCTTCAGGGTAAAATCAGAAGGATTC
>NC_051416.1:4944438-4944529 GCF_015228065.2 Penaeus monodon
TTTAAAAGACAAGACAATTCATAGAACAATGACGCAGATGCCTTGGAAAGCTGAAAAAAATGCGAAAAAAGTGATAGACAAGCCATTGTCT
>NC_051416.1:4945644-4946548 GCF_015228065.2 Penaeus monodon
CTGATATACATACCAAAAATGTATTTGCATCATTTATACAACAGAAAATATAACTAATTGTTACACCTTAAACAATATTATTGTGATGAACATCACGATTCATTTAGTATAATAATGAAATCGTAATAAATCATGGAACCTAGAAATTGATATTTGTTGAATGAATCTGAAACTTTGAACCTCACTGCAGACAACTTGTTCTAATACTGGATTACTTATACAAGGCCAATGAATGCAGTATGCGGCCTAGCTAGGTTGCAGATTGGACCATTTATTAGAAGTTAGACTATAACGAAGATGAGTAAACAAATCATGAACTGCCAGTGACATAACTTTACCTGCGTCCCTCCGATATATGTAATGTGATAGATCGGTTAAACACCGAAATTGATGAGAAATAATTAACACAGTTCAAGCTATTTTTGGCAAGCAATGAAAAAAAAATGAATAGGCAGACTATTTTATGTTTATAAGCCATAACATTTAATCAATTTGGAGTTTTCTCGAAAAGAATACAATTTCTAAGGGTCTAGTTAGATGTATTTAATTCTATTACGAATTGCCTTAAGCTTTACATTGATGATAGCATTGCACATAACAGCATCAGAAAATGTAGTTATTCTATTAGGATTTCAAGTATGCATTTTTGCATATGAAAGAGGATAGTAACGCTTATTTTATTTTCACTCATTCTTACTTTTTCCGACGCATTTCATGATATATTGCTACTTAAAGCACAATTCTTGTCAGTTCAGTCGTCGGCATATTCAATTCTGGACTCCGGATTTATATCAAATACCTTTTTTTTTTTAGAAAAAATAGGAAGAATGTGGCTATTTAAATACATATGTAACCGTAATCTGCTATAAAGACACACACACCACAGCTGACATATAAACACCCA
>NC_051416.1:4946809-4947041 GCF_015228065.2 Penaeus monodon
TAAGTTTTATACATACATTATTATATGCACTATCATGAGACACCCATACAGTCCTTATACTTATACATCATACAGACTGAGATTATGAGTAGAGGAGACGACGCAGGAATGAATTACATGCAGTAGGAGGATATGATAGGTAGTAGAGATGAGAGGAGATGTGACTATTTCGTTACGATACATAATAACGCAGTAGCACTGCATACACATACATGGATACTATAGAATAGGA
>NC_051416.1:4947674-4948964 GCF_015228065.2 Penaeus monodon
TAAATACTGTGAAGAATCTCTATAGCAATACAAAATACCTCTTCCCAATGAAACATTATTTACTGTGGCTCTCAATGGAAGGCTTCTAATAAACCGAAGAGGCAGACTCACATGAATGGACGTACCTCTTATTATTTATTTTAAATGGGGGTTCAAAGCCCCCAGATTTTTTACCTATAATATAGCTATTGGATGCCGCGTATCGTAACTCTACCCCAATGCCATACAAAGACTATTCTCATCAGCGAGCGAGTAAACCCCCTCAGCCTTAATTAAAAACAAGCGACCATTAAAACTATGGAAGCCCCAGGGGCGAGAAGAATGCCGCGTACTCCTTGCATGTCTTGTCAATAATACTTGCGGCCCATCTATATTTCTATCAGAGCTCATTATGCACTAACTTTTGTCCTTGCGAGACCTTACTTCATCTACAATATTAAAGTCCTTCGAGCCTTGAGGGTGCATTAACAAGGGTGCCTAGTTGCTTGAGACGGAGAGCCCGCTTATATCTGATGACACGACAATGGCTACGATCCGCGATTCTGTAGTCTACTGCTGACTTTGTCATCGAATATTGTAATCAGTGGCCCCCTTTGCTGCTGTCCGCCACTCCTGCCCTCCCCTTAGTTGATACCAACTTTACCACTCTACGCATCATAATGCGATGGACGTTAGTACTATTAAACGAACGAGGGTGCAATCGATCCTTACGGAGCTAAGAATCCCTTGCAGCGTTTTGTGAAACGGCCTTAGCCGGCTCGGGCCTGTAGTTCCTAGGGTTAGCGTCACCCTCGCCTCATTTGTCATGATCAACCGCCCCTGCGACTGCGCCCTCGCTCGCAGTCAGTCCTGAATTTGAGCCCGAGCCTGTTAGTATCATGCAAGGATCATCTGAAGCCACACATGCACAGTTTCGCAGTGCCGCACATCAGGGCCACGCCCTTCAAAAGCTTATCGCCTAATATCAGATTGATCTCAAGTCACGCGAACGAGCGAAATCCAATGGATTATCGACGAATTCGTATGCTGTCGCTATAACAATGAAATAACTAGTTAATGAAGCCACTAAGTGAAGGAGGGTGGGACTGCGCTAGATCGTCACAATAGCAATTGTGGCAATGTCTGCCCACGAGACAATGGTTTGCCAGCTAGGGATAACTAAATCGCCTCTGAGCCGGGGAGACAGAGGGGAACTTTAAGCGCAGGTAGGCAGGAACGCTAAGGAAGCGGGAGAAGCGGTGTAAGCGCGAGGAGTGATGATCACAGGGGCCGAAGGGCGCGGAGGAACGC
>NC_051416.1:4949001-4949099 GCF_015228065.2 Penaeus monodon
CATACAAACATAGAACGAAGGGCAAGGTTATAGCGCGCTTAAGGACCGGCCTGTATAAAACACTGAAGAAGCGCAGTAAAGATAATACAATAGGATTG
>NC_051416.1:4949439-4949754 GCF_015228065.2 Penaeus monodon
CCACTACGCTAATCATCAGACATTCGCGGGCTTATTGCTTTGGCTGTTGTTATTAATGCCCTTTTAATTTCTGTGATTGTTTTTTGCAAATGATATTGTTGTTGCACCGTCATTAATCATCGCACTACTGATCTAGCCAGGTTCTATCAGTTTATAACCATTGTTGTTGTTGAGTGGGACAATTAGGTCCGGCGTGCTTATCATTATCGATTACTTTGGAGCTCAGCTAGCAGTGCTCGTTGTCATTCTTATCAATCATTTTCATTCCTTACTTCTTCATAATTTGCCATCTATTACTCGTTTGCCCCTTGGTAT
>NC_051416.1:4950283-4950584 GCF_015228065.2 Penaeus monodon
GGCTTATTGGTGTATGTCGCCTGGTTAATTTGTTGGGGTTGAATATAGCCTCTTTACATTATCACTTTTTCATTATTATTTCTTACTTGTATTTGCATTAGCCCTTTGTATATATTACTTAACATTGTTAGGTTTATTTATATATTATTCTCCATACTCTATGATATAATCCTTATTATTGACTTTTTATCATCTCATTAGATTAATTTTGTTGCTAGTCGCTTGACATTAATATCTAAATTATTAAACTTAATATAACATAATTAATATTCTATTTAAGATCAAGTTATATATGATTATG
>NC_051416.1:4950668-4950994 GCF_015228065.2 Penaeus monodon
GCTTATTATCATTGTCATTGTCCATTGTTAATTCAGTCAATACCATCCATGATACATCATCATCGTCCTAATCGATAATTTATTTTCATCATATCATTCATTTCACTATATGTATGTTACCTCAATAATATCAGTGCCCCTTTATGCTCTACTTTTAATATAATCCTAATTGCAATTAATTGTTATATCTATATTACCCTATTTCATCGATATCATTGCTCATTCACGATGTCTATAAGTTATTTATTGGCCCATGTCATTACTAATTTAGGACCCGAGGGTACAACCTCTCTCCCCCTTTCCGCCTCCCATCCTGCTACCTTTCG
>NC_051416.1:4951035-4951311 GCF_015228065.2 Penaeus monodon
ATAATATTTCACCCCCTCCCTCCCGCCACTCTACGCCCTACCACATCTCACTCCCAGATAAACTTCCCAAAATTCACTCCTCTCCACTCCTCACTATTTATAAGCTCCACAGTGCCCCTCCCACTTCCCTTAATCCTACTCTCCTAAACTGCTTCCACCTCCTCCTCGCTCCCGTAATCCCTTTCTCTCCCTCTCCATCTCCTCTTTTTTTTTTCTTCTCTGTCGCTCCCAGGATTCTCCTTCATCCTATACCTTCCCACTTTTTTCCTATTCAAG
>NC_051416.1:4951363-4951482 GCF_015228065.2 Penaeus monodon
GCACCCGACCCCTCCTAGACGATGTAAATAATGCAATGTCCGCCATTAACTACATGAAGCTACTAACTCACTTCCAGCTAGCAGTGTAACTTGCCTCGAAAGATTAAAAAATCAGGTGG
>NC_051416.1:4951998-4952233 GCF_015228065.2 Penaeus monodon
GAAGTAGAATTTAAGTTAACGAGTTACATATCTATTAATGATGTCAGTTATCACCCATTTATCACACCATAATGAATTGACTTTCAGGACGACAGCTCCATCTAAGGCCGTATCAATATCATGACGCTCAAATGAAGACTTCCAAACCCACTAATCAGAACATGCAGGAATATAGATTTACAGGCATGTAAATTATAATAAGCGTGCGCGGCGGAACACCTTACCCTATAGATTG
>NC_051416.1:4952474-4953049 GCF_015228065.2 Penaeus monodon
TGACTAATCTTCTTCAATATTAATTAATGTTCATCAACTTTACTTAATAAAGATTGTCACTTGCTCTCTATTATTGCTTCATCTCCCTACACCCGCCCGCACCGCTCATCCATATATATAATAACATAATATACTGAATGTTTTTTTTTTATCCTATTTTCCGTAACATTACACTTATTATAGTAATAGTAAGCAGGTAAATTCAGCCCATTTAGATCTGAGAAAAGAACACGACAGAACTAAATTTTCAGCGCCAAGATAGGAATCACTCAGTTTAAATCGTAAATAATATAATAACATCTCAATCCAAACAACGATACTATAAACATTTCTGCTTTCATTCAGTTATGCATATCCCTAAAATCCGATATGCGCCTTTAGGACCGAGCCTATAAGCACCTTTAAATATCTCTTGCGAGTATAGCTTTCATTCTCGCGCCGAGCCATATTCGAAACTCAGTTCACCTTTTTACCTTTATTTTGTGTTTTAGGAAGCATAGGGATATAAAGTCATTTGCTAAATAGCTTTTCGGTTCTGCTAGAATTTTATCAGCTTCGTACAAGTAACTATGTAT
>NC_051416.1:4953121-4953232 GCF_015228065.2 Penaeus monodon
TCAAAGTCGGTAGCGAATAGATAGATCATACATACTATTAGTAAATACTTAGCAGAGGAGTAGGACGATAAGAGTATAGGAATAAGATGGACCGATACAGATATCGCTATG
>NC_051416.1:4954660-4956269 GCF_015228065.2 Penaeus monodon
ACATGAATGTATAGTACGACACTTATTCATATTATTGTATGAATCGTAAAACATGGGCCTTACTGTCAATCAATCAGTCCATGAATTACAGTGTTGTTGGATCTCAATACGCCATCAAACATATTGTATTTATAAAGGAGCTGTTAGCAGAATGTTCTTAATAAATGCATTACTTCAATTACTCCCGAAACCCCTTGAATAGCTAGTTGATGTAATTTCTTTGCTGCCACATCACTGCTAATGCTCTATACGACTCACATTTCCCACCCTTTCTCATCTGCCCTCATAGTATTCCATTCTGTCTAAATCTACACAAAATTCAACTATTAATGTTATTCTACAGATGCAGATACCACACCGTGGTGACACCATAATTAACACTGTCACTTTCAGCTCCTAGACCAGAACCGACTAACAGTACCACTATAAAATATATCACATCCTAATTTTTCACACTCATTCTATTCGATCGTTTTTTTTTTTTTAAGAAAAAAAACACTTACTTACCTTTTGTCAGATGTCCGCCCGCTGCCACACCATCGCACTACATTTGCGCACTATGAAGATGATTTTGCTATTAAGGGCAAGTAAGCATTGGACGTTCCGACGATTTCATTCTCCAACAATATCCGGATCTCTATTCTGCCAGAGACTTCACCTCCTACTTTACTTAGGTATGCCACACGCAAGGCAGAAGAAAGTAAGTTTATTGTATATTCCAGGATTGTATGATAACTTACGGATCATGTGTTGCGCATACTCACGTTTCAGGGCGGGGGTGTTCATGCCCTATTTGATTATTGAGTTGTGCTGTGAGTGAGTGTACATATCAGGCCCCAAAATTTGCTCGATATTTAAGAAAAAGACTACCTATGCGTAATTATAACTAAAGATTTTGTAATTTAAGCCATTCAGATTGCCCATAAATTTAAAGAATAAGATTGCTGTAATTTAAGCTACAGACAATTACATGTGTTTAATGAAGTTTTGGATTTGTGTAAGTATACAGACTGTGTGGTGTGTTAATTATAGTGAAGTAAGAGGGACCTCCAAAAGATCAATGCGAATAAGAACAGAAGAAGACATTATCCAGATAGGCTCTCTTTGATAGTTTGATATAAAAGATTGATGAAACAACAAGAAGAGGAAAAATTACTATCCCGGTATAAATCTAACGTTTCCTAACTACGTACCAGATGTGTGGACATATTACTCATTTGAATATCTAGGTATTCCTCAGATGCGTATTACAGAGCCTCATCGATTAAATTTCCTCTATAGGGCGCTGAATTTTTAGCCATTTTGTGTCTGACAAAGCATCAGAGAAATATAAAAAGGATTTTTTTTTGGAATTTCAATAATAGATGAGACGAACACTATTGCACTATCCGGCTTCTTCGCTGAACCTACTAACAGCCACCAACCCCTAAGGGCGAATCGGAGGAAGACAGAAATATGAGCCGAAATTAGAAAAAAGCGGTTTTTTTTTTTTTTGAGAAGCAAAAATGACAAGAACTGTAGGGCCAATAAGCCTCCTAAAAAATTCTTTACGCCGAATGCAAGATATTAGAGAAAGGATAGCTCGACTATCGAACACTGGTCGAAATGG
>NC_051416.1:4956300-4957548 GCF_015228065.2 Penaeus monodon
GCGACGACTTGAGAGGAAATCCAAGCAGGAGGCCGGCAGGACAGGAGAAAAAGTACTGAGGGTGCTGAAACATGGATGACAGCGAAAGAAGGAGGGGGCCTGCATCGAATAGGCCGCCTCCGTGCTAGTCGTGCCATGCAGGATGTTACATCTACGAATCGTCGTGGACTGGCTGGTTATAGATGCTTTCAGTGATCTTTAAAAATACATTTAAATAATAAAAGAAAAAAAAATGAATATAATCATGTTAAAGCAATAGATTCTCTCAGAACACCAACAAGCGTTGGCCCACTATACTCCGCTCACGATGACGTATAGGAACAAAATCATTGACCACTTATAATGATAAGAAAGCAAACAAAGCTACAAGGCCTTCCGAAAAAGTTACCGAAAAGTCACGCCATCGGAAGAATATGTCAATGTATGCAATAAATGAGAAAGAGAAGCCTTCGACTCTTGAAGCCTCCACCAGAGTCATCTAGAATCCAATCCTATCTTTAAAAGGAAAGGAAGCCCATACTAAGGGCCGCTTATGTACTGACTCTATAGCACTCCGGTACGATACAGATTCTCAGCCAAAGCATCATATCTCCACTCAAGCCATCTCGGCCCGACGTCATTCCATCTTAAAAATCTTATGGATCATTAAAATGTGAAATTTTTGTACCCCTTGAAAATGCTAAAATTATCGGAGGCCGAAGTTGGTACCTGCTCAATAAGAGAACGTGCGTGGTTATGATTTTTTGCTTCACGTTTTCGTTTTCATGTGATTTGTTCGCCCAACTTTGTGAGAGTATTGGCTTGTTTTATCTGTTCGTATATTTACGAATATTGCCGCCTAATGAGTTACATTAATATTTTAACTCTTTACTTTCTGCTTTTGTGTTCAGAATTATGTTCTTTTTCCCATGCTCGTTTTGCATTTTTTATTACTGAGCAATATCACCTGCGACATTTCATTTTCTTTTTATTATCGTTGCTCTTTGTAATATCATACCTCCGCCTCAAATCTTTGCTGACAATTAAATGGTATTTAGTATCAAAAATCATGGCATTACCACTAGACATATACCTATAAGGTACAAACACAGACTACTTAGTATAACATGAATGATTGGGCCATATGTATGATATAGTGGTGGATACGTGTCAGGTAACACAGACATTAATGGTAAGTGGATAGGTAAGGGGCACGGGAGGCGGGACAATATAGACGCTACTCAGGTGAGAGAAGGGCCCTCGTATAAA
>NC_051416.1:4958041-4958264 GCF_015228065.2 Penaeus monodon
AAGCCAAAAAAGAAGATAGGAAATGGGGGAATCAGATTCTAAGGTGAATAGAGAGAGGAGAAGAAAAGAAAGAGAAAGTACTCGCAGAGAAACTCCCCCTCCCTCCTAGCAAGATCTCGTAAGAGGAAAAAGAGAGCACGGAGGAGAAAAATAACGATAGGAAGAAGCAAGGCCACGAGGATATAGAGTCAGCGCATTGACCCTCCTACGAGACATATAAATA
>NC_051416.1:4958346-4958452 GCF_015228065.2 Penaeus monodon
CATGCGCTTTTCCGCTGAACTTGTTTAACACTGCGGCTGCTTCCTCCGCGCCCACATAATCATTACCAGCCATAGCTCCTAATTATAGGAATCCCGCACGTTAGCA
>NC_051416.1:4958642-4958996 GCF_015228065.2 Penaeus monodon
TGTATAGGCCTCTCTGCCTGTGATGTTTAAGACAGTAATATTTATGCAGCTAGGCGTAAATACATATCTATCATATTTTCTTGATTCGTATCCTCCTTCACACGCTACGCCACAGAGAGTACTATCCCCACATTCACACGAACACATACAACGACGGTTTAGGATATCCATTATAGTTTTATTCCCCCCTTATTCCAAGCAAATATATTCTAACTCATATCTTCTACTTATTTTTCACACCTTGCAGTACTCATCTCCTCTCACTTTGATTCTCTAATTTCTTCGTGACGATCGGAGGTATTCGTATTAGACTTAGCTCCCCTCTGCCCCCCCATCCGTTCTTAACAAGCTTAG
>NC_051416.1:4959018-4959947 GCF_015228065.2 Penaeus monodon
TCTAAACTCCCGACCGATTCCTATCATACTTGTACTCCGCCCTCTTTACAACTACTGCTACCTTTTGTCTGTAGGCTCTATCAGCATGGTCTCCGTTGTTCAGACCTCTGATGCTCATACAAAGGAAAAGCCGGCGACAAACACCAAACACCCACACACAGTATAAATTCCACACATCTATAAATTTATGCTAGAAACCCGGTTAAGTTATTACGCGTTGAATAGAAGGTTTAGGTGTGTGTCGGCACTGATGTCTCGTCATTGTCAGCACCATAACGGATAATTCAGGACCTTACAGCTTATTAGCTTTACGCTCACGAGGCCCTGGATTTGAATTTTGTTTTTTGTGCCCACGCAGTAGATGATGATGCATCTAAATAGTTTGCAGATATGCAAGAAGATGATGAGAATCGTGTTCATGTGAACGAATTTTTTTTCTGGTTTTTCTTTCTCGCCAGATGAAGAATATAACTGATGTGATGTTGATGAGCTTTGCAAGATCTCGAAGCAAACATAAACTCATCAATGAATGATATTCTTTATATGCAGATCGGCGCAAACTTCCCGTATTATGTGTTGTTTTATGCTTGTTTAGTGGCAGCTCCCCCTCTACCTCCGTACCCAGCTAGTCTAATTTATTGACGGTTACCTCCTCATACTTCCCCTCCCTCGCCAACAACCACTCTACTACATCTTGAGGATACTGTCTGATCAAAGGCCTCTTGCTGTGAGCGTCTAGTACTGGCAGAGGAGGAGATGGGTCGGCTATGTCTGGAGACGCTCTGTGCTATAGATAGATCTGCGACGAAGACGTAAATCAGTGATAGACAGCACTGGCGTCATATAAAGCTTAGAGAATAAGATAGAGATATATAGATAAGAGAGAGCGTACGCTCTATACTACTCTAATCTAACAATATATTCTGCGA
>NC_051416.1:4961491-4961567 GCF_015228065.2 Penaeus monodon
ACTATACTATGTTAATACTCAAATATATCTTAATACTCTCCTGGATCTAGTACTGTCTCACTACTACTTATTTCTG
>NC_051416.1:4961772-4962409 GCF_015228065.2 Penaeus monodon
CCAATCCAGACTCGTACTGCCTGATGACCCTGCTATATCGCTGTATTGGCGTGATCTGTCTGTCTCGTGTGTTTGTCTTTACATGCTATCTGTTTATCGCGTACTATCTTTAATGCTATATTTGTCTACCTTTCTCGTTCTCTCTTTCGTCTGCTCTAAGCTCTTATTTTCTTCACTACGCACGCAACACCGCAATATATACATGTGGCTGTAGGAATACATATACTCAAACATAAAATTTTCTTCTTCAATTACTTCTCTACTATATCACAAACGACGGCTTACCAAGCACTGCCGAACGTGCTACTTTGGTACTTTACCCAGAGGTCGACCGCGACCCCCTACTCGCCACTCAGCTTGCTTTGCCTACTCTCCCCCATGATCTCCTTTTAAAAAGAGAGTAGCCTATCTGCCCGCATCCCTGAAGGACTTATTAAGCCGACAGTGCTCATTTCCAAATCCAGTATACTCTCAGAGCACAGCAGCGACCCTTCGTCCTGGGACGGCCCCGATAGCTCAACTGCCTTCGCGACGTCGATACCTCACGATCGCCTGATGTCTCACGCGACGTCTCGCATGTCGCGCCATGCCTTTCGGAAGACGAGGACGGGCGCACGCACATCCCCTCGCCCTTCTC
>NC_051416.1:4962431-4963844 GCF_015228065.2 Penaeus monodon
ACTTGGTCCGTGCTCCTCAGCAGCTCCAAGGATTACCATGCCAAATCTAATCACTATTAGATTCACTCTAAAGGAGGTTACACCCGCGCCTCTCATAAAAATTTCAACCAGGCTGACTCTCGCATCTCAGACCTCACCTCTCTCAGAATCTGGAGTGTTTATTAACACATTGCAAGAACATCAAGAGCCCCCGCGGCCTCTGCCCCTACTCGACTCCTCTACCCAGCGACCTCTTAACTCCCTCAATACGGACATCGCCTCCCTCTCACCTCTAGCCCCTTCCCCCTCCTGTCCCCATTCCCACTCTATCACGTCCTCAATACTTCTTTGCTCGGAGCATCTCCTTTTATCATCGTTTCTGTGTTCAGTCCTGATGATTATTACTCTGCTTTGCAGCTTCCTCTCCTCTCACTGGAGGCGGAAGAATGGAATACGCAGGCACCGAGCTGTCGCTGCCTCTGCGTGCTTGGAAGCTCGCCATTAAATTATCAGCCTGTACAAAAGATATTCTCTTCGACTAATAATTTAGGAAGATGTTATATGACGTGCAACGCCGCTTAACTAGCCGATTTATATATACAAGGAATCGTCTTTTCAAGTAAGACAGTGTACTAATTATTAGAATTAAAGGACACCACAATTATATACTGATTTCACAGTGTTTAGCAGATAAAGCGATATTGACAAAGAAACGTGTGATCATTTCGCATCGCGACACTCGCCTTTAAATTGCACAAGCTGTAACTCCAGAAGCAAACTGTTATTATAGTGTTGATAACATCTACTGTCACATTAACCTTAATTAGGAAACAATGATACATCATCAGACGCGTCATATTCTCAGACTCTACAAACACAGTCTCCAATTGAATAAGCCATGTAAGTTGCATTTTTTATTTAATAAATAAACATCCAAAGAGGTGATTTAGGCAGGATGCAAATCATAACTAAGCATTAATCACTATTCCCAGAATAATTAATAATAGCATGTCTCTAATTATATTATAGAGGATTAAAATCTTTGTGACTAAATAACATGTTTAAAAACAGTCATGCAGACTATACTCGCATTAATCTCATACGCACCTCTATCACTGAATGCACGTCTGATATAATAATACACATATGCCAAAATCTGCTGATGATAATGATTGAAACGAAGATCATAACCTTTTTATAAAACAGAATAATATACATAACCCAATCGCGCAATGACGCTAGTGCCAGAAAGCCTAGATTTAGTTTCAAAAGCTACTAAATACATCGCTAAAGCTACTTCTAATACTTGTGTCTGAAACTCCATATAGATAATCCCTTAAGGCTCTATGTATAGTAAATGACATATACGTAATGCATACCAAAACAAAGGCTATGACGGTAATCTTATCTAGGGCAGTATTATTTTGCATGAAA
>NC_051416.1:4970302-4970598 GCF_015228065.2 Penaeus monodon
GAATCCTTCCCGGATTTCGTTTCGACGGAGAGATTTGCAAGTGTTTTGGGTCGCGCGGTGATCCTCTGCATTCGCGTCCCATCATTGCGCGGGGCGGCGGGAGGGGCGGCCCGACCGAGGAGCGCGCGTGGAGAGGCGGCCAGACCCATCGAGGTGAATAGTCCCGGGTCCTCAAGGGCAGGCCGAGCCCCGGGCCGGGTGCCCCCACCGGGCCTGGAATGGCCTCGGCCTTATTCACGTCTAGGCTGAATGATCTTTTCTTGGCTCTCGAGACCTCCGAGATTTGGGGCTCTTGC
>NC_051416.1:4971601-4971860 GCF_015228065.2 Penaeus monodon
CTGTACTTTGAGTTTCTTTTCCCACTACGGGAAGGTGGGGTGAAGGGGGCCCCATCTCCAGCCATGTTGGTCCTAATAGAAGTTTTTGCATGCCCAAAAAATATATATATTTTTATCCACCGATGAAGTGTTTGGAAAAGTAATTATACATTTCATATTTGATGGATGTCGCCATAAATATCATTTCCTTTATTTGGTTTCTTTCCTTTTTTTAAACGTTTTCAACTATGGGCGTAGACAGATGCCCCCCCCCTCCCCC
>NC_051416.1:4971964-4973324 GCF_015228065.2 Penaeus monodon
AACCACCCCACTACTTCTCTTTTTCCTATCGTCTTAATATATTTTTCTTCTATTTTTTATTCTATCACTATCTCCCTGCCCCTTTTACTTTTTTTGCTTGTACAAACGTGAAAAAGAACAGTTAGGGAAAAACGCTCTTGAAAAAAAATTTTAAAAACATACACCGCAAAAAGGGACTTAATGTATGACATACACCAAGCACGTATAAAAGCCCAACAAACAAAGAAAAACGAAAAACTCATAGACATACACACGGGGGGAAGTCGGCCCCCTTAAAGACTGGAACAATGGGTGACTTTGTTGCCTTTGAGAAAGAGAGGAAGTCTTTTTGGTTATTTGGTTAATGAGAGGCGGTGGTGGTGACGCCGCCCTTTAAACCGAGTCCCGTGTGGGCCCGGCCGGGAGACAGGGGGGTTAAAATCTCCCTTGTGTGAGAAATGCCGAGTACTTTTTGGGTTTTGTGTGAATCAAACGGGCGATGATAAAGACCTAGGTGAACTCCTCGGCTTGCACACACAAGAGAAAATAACAGTGATTTTGTTAGAAGCTTGATTTAGCCTTCATTACAAGGCTCGGGATTTAAGGGGAAACACAACGGGGAAAAACACTTACACATTTGACAAAAAGTTTTCCCAAATGTTGTCGCTCACTTTTACAGAACTTTTACAAAAGTTTTGTGTTGACGAAAGATCTTATTATGGAAGGACCCCTACAGAAGTGAACTTGATTTTTGTTATCCTAAGAAGGTGTTTTTTGCACCACATAAAGACTTTGAGTCTTCTTTCTTTGCTTCTTCTTCTAAACACGTAATTCTCTTTTTCAATTTTTGTTCTCTTTCCTAGGATAACTTTTTAGAAACCCCCAGATTGACAAACAAACATAGTCCCCAGTTGGGTGCATCATTATAAGAAAAATACCTTTTTCTTTTTGAGCTCTTTTGCATCTTAAGACCGAAACGCCCTTCCCCCATCCGACTTGGAAACTCGAGTAAAACCCTGTTTCCCGTATGTTTCAGGCCTTTTAAATTAAATACCCCTTGCCTACCATATTTAAAATAACTTTTTTTTTTTGTTTATTTCCCTTATGTGACTTTTGCCATTGACATTTCTGAGTCAAGGAAGACATTTTAATTCTTTTCTTGAGTGATTTACTAAAGGTTTTAAGATAATTTTTAGAGGCGCAGATTAAGACTTTTTATAGACCCAAGAAAAAAAAGGGAGATTTTTAGGTTTCTTTAAAAAAAATGGCAAAACAGACTTCACCGAATATAAAAAGCCAGAGAAAAACACACAACAGCAAATTTAACCAAAAACAAGTCCAAGAAATCCCCACCCCAAAACAAAGAACGTAACCAATTCCC
>NC_051416.1:4973392-4973935 GCF_015228065.2 Penaeus monodon
ACGATATTCCCTGAACCTTAGCAAAAAACGATCTTGAGAAAGACGGAGAGCAACGAGCAAATAATAATGATATTTTCAGACAACGACATCAGGGTATAGAGGGTCTTTAAGAAAAGGGACTTTTGTGTTGCCCCGCGGTAATTTTCTTTTCATGGCCGCTATGGATCTGGGCCGATAATTAGGGCATTTTTCACACCCCGGATACCTAGGGGGGAGAAAACTGGGGACAAAAGGAGGTGGAGAGAGGAGGGAGAAAGGAAGGACACAGATGGCTTTGGAGAAGTAGAATAGAAAGGCAGCCGATGAGAGCGAAAGAGAAGCAAAGGGTGGGGGTGGAAAACCATTAAATTCCGCTTGCAACAAACGGCGGGAGAATGTGAAGAATTTTAAAAAACAATACTTTTCAGAGTAGATTCATCAGAAATTGCCCCAAAGTAGGTAAAAGTTAATTTTACGCAGAGATTAATTACTCACATATTCCCCCCCGTGTGTATGTGTATTGATATATGTATAATATAATGAATAATCGCCATTATTACATAC
>NC_051416.1:4974034-4974436 GCF_015228065.2 Penaeus monodon
ATTATATTTTAAATTTTTATATATAATATTATACCACCACCCCCCCCACCACAAAAACATATAAAAATGTTTTTTTTTAATTTAAATACTAAAATATATATATATATAAAATATATTATATATAATATACACAATAAAATTTTTATTATATATATAATAATATAAATTTTTAGAAAAATAATTTTAAAAATTAAAAATATATATAATTACTATATATATATATATATATTATAAATATTATTTTAAAATAAAATATATATACATATTATCTATCTGTCTATCCTTTTCTATCATTACTATCTATCTTTTCTATTATCATTCTTCTATCTATCATCTAAAATTATTAAATTATATATTTATTAATATACATACCACATTTGACACACAATATATAAAATATAA
>NC_051416.1:4974597-4974701 GCF_015228065.2 Penaeus monodon
TAAATTTTATATAATTATATATTTTAAATTTATATTGTGTGTGTTGTTGTGTGTTGTGGGGTTGTTATGGTTTTGGTGTGTAAATAAATGAATATTATTATTTT
>NC_051416.1:4975530-4975684 GCF_015228065.2 Penaeus monodon
TTAAAAATTCAAATTGTAAAAAATCAAATGTGTGTTGTATTTGTTGTTTGGGGGCATGTATTGTTGTGTTGTTGGGGGTGTTTTGGGGGGTTGTTTTTTTGTTTTGTTTATTATGTTGTTTCAATTTTTCGGGTTTTGTATTTTTTTGTGTCGT
>NC_051416.1:4977137-4977329 GCF_015228065.2 Penaeus monodon
GACCTATGTGCAGATTAACATTCATATGTATGAACTCCATACATGTATGGAAAAGAGCAGCCATATATTAAAGATAAAGATGCTTAATATATGTAAAATACAAAACATTGTGGCTTAGATAAAGCAGCAGTGTGTAGAGACAATATGAATAAGGAGTGAGAAACATCATTTGGGTACACCAATGAAATATTA
>NC_051416.1:4977429-4977826 GCF_015228065.2 Penaeus monodon
GGGGGGGGGGGGGGGTGAGAAGAGTGTGTGGGATCGGATCGGATACAACGTGCAAAAGATTAACGATGGATCGATGTTTTCTGGTCGTAAAGGTAGACGTCCCTGAGGCTTGTATAATCTGGAGATGTAAGGAGATCGGGGTATTGGATATATGACTTCTTTTGTTTAATTTTCTATGCACGCAGCCTCACCTTTTTTCATGATTCGAAAATGGGTTTATTTTTGGGTATGATATTTCGACTTTGGAGAAGAGTGATTTCGGGAAATTCGAATGGAAAAGAAAAGAGAAAGTGTGAAAACGATTTATGTGAGTTTAAGGCTGCTGACAAATACAGAGTAGATTTTCGTGTTTGTCACTGAAAGTGTATTGATGTGCGGATATGCATTTCTTTGCTCG
>NC_051416.1:4979163-4979972 GCF_015228065.2 Penaeus monodon
CCGTTTGATAGAAAGACTTATTCGAATGGAATTAATATCTAATATTTAAGTAATCAGAACTGCCAGGCGGTTGCGTTCGATAGTGGGTAAGATGATTTGCCTTTGTGTGTTTATACCGATTATTAAGGCGGCTTCAAATGGACGAACTTCGGACGTCCGAGCGAACGGATGCTCATGATGCACCTCTAGTTTCTGATATTCGTGGTGTTCGGCTTTGCGAACAAACTACACTTGTCGTCGCGTCAGGTCGTGGAGCTTAGCGTCGACGCTAGACCTGTCCTATCACGGCCAAGACTCAAGCCCAAAGTGCGAAGGACGGGCTGGATATTCCTCAAAATAATGTCTTCAAAATGACGATTATTACGGCGAGCCTAGAATTGGTACATTCCGATGAAACCCAAAGAAGCCATTTCGAACGTCAGCGCGCCAAAATATGAAAGTGATTATAGTTTTGCGAAATGAAAGAGGAGAATGAATAAACGTAGACAGGGATATGTGAGGCAATTTACATAGCATTGAGAGAATTTATGCGAGGCGCGGGGAGGCGGGGGAGCAGTCAGGGAATTGGGTAAATTCCGTATGTCAGAGAAAATAAAATAGAGACCCGTGACTAGTTCTGTAGACCGGGTAATGTAATAAAAAAATATGTATACGGAGGCGCAGCGCTGTAACGCCTCGCCAAGACGACGAGGCTGCCCCACGGAACCCGGAGCAGCGTTTTGTAATGGCTGCCTTCGTCGACCATCTTTGTACCCCTGTTTTTTCCACTTTCCTTTTTTTTTTCTTCCTATCCTCCTCCACTCCCCCCT
>NC_051416.1:4980077-4980194 GCF_015228065.2 Penaeus monodon
ATTTATATGCCTCTCTCAGAAAATATGTATATGTAATAAGAGCAAGGTATAAAACAATATCTATCTTATCGGGTGAGAGTAACTAGAGAGATTGAACAATAAAATATAGAAGAATAA
>NC_051416.1:4980279-4981322 GCF_015228065.2 Penaeus monodon
TTGCTTATCAAAGAGAAAGTCACAGTGCTAGAATGATTCCCCAGCCAGAAATCCTGAAATAATGAAGTCGGAGGTTCAACGCTGCCCGAGGGACCTGGGCTCACCCCCGTAACAATGACTCCGTCCACATGTCGACAAAGGACTGCAAAGAAAATATTTTTCGCCTCAAATGACAACACAAGAATGAAGTGAGAGGCGCGGTGTTGCCAGGGGAACGATGAGTATTAAAGGGTGTTTATGCTCGGTGCGTTTCATAGGGTATTTCTCCTTTTGTTGCCCGTTCGAGATTTCCCTATTGGCGTGTCAAAAGGACGCAGGGGCCAGTGGCGAGGTGTGTGCTGTGTCGGAACGGAAGGATATCTGGTCAGTAATGAGTCTATATTTATTCTGTAAAAGAGGGAGACTGTGAAATAGTATTTTAAAGACAGGCGGGCAAAGACAGGAAGGTAGGATGAAGAGATGAATGAAAATCAAGAGTAAACAGTTTGTAAGTAAATGGGGAATAACAGGAGAACAATACAATGTCGGCAGTGAGAATACGATGCAGGAACAGAGACTGACAGCAAACAGCCAAGCATTGCTAGCCTGGGGAATATACAGGCAGGTGTTTGTACTTACAGTGAATAACTTTTACGACAAGCAGGTAGGCGAACAAGCCTGTCAGCGAATAAAAAGGACGCCAGAGAGACAGCTGGTTTGATAGTCCTTAAAAATTGAAAAACACAGAAAGTCTGTTGAAAATTTGTGAGAGGGAGAGCTTCGAAAAAAACATTTGAGCGGAGGAGACAAAGAGAAGAATAAAAAATGCAGACGTTGAGGGTTGTAAGAAAACACACCACAGACTGGCCAAATAAACTGACTTTCGGTGAATGCACTCCGTAGAGTGTTTGTTTATATTGGTCTTCCTGAATTCGTTCGCGCTGAGTAGAGCTTCTTGGCGTGCAGGAGATCTTGAATTACGCGTTTATACGATTGGCACTGGTGTCACGAATTCGTGCACATGACAGCCGATGTCTTATTCTGGACATCAGTCCATTATCTTT
>NC_051416.1:4986751-4987098 GCF_015228065.2 Penaeus monodon
TAAACACGCCGTCTGTGTTAGTTCCTTTTGCATTCATCCCCTGTGACCCTTTAGGAGGTAAAGCTTGGGACACAACATAGCAGGATGATACTTGGGAAAGGGTATGAGAGAGCTTGGGTGAACAAAACCTGCTTTATTATAAAGTAAAACGTTTTAACAGAAATTACTGTGTGAAGTTTAAAAATTTGTTTACTGAGGTTTTACTTTGGCTTAAGGCTAAAACTGGTCTTGAAAAGTAATAATGGCAAGAGCAAATATAATTATATAAAACTTTCGACCGGTTTTAAGAATATACTATTTGCATTTACTCCTTTGGTGGTAATGTTCTGGCCCCAAACAACGGGCAT
>NC_051416.1:4990255-4990688 GCF_015228065.2 Penaeus monodon
TTTGTAAATATAGAATTGGGAAAAAGCACACCTATTGTAGCCATTGTCCTGCGCGGTCTAGATATCAGTAATAACACGTACCCGATCGAGTTCCTTCCCCCCTCCCGGCGCGCGCGTGACACTGGATCCCGCGCGAGACAATGGCGCTTCGCACTTGTTCATTATTAAGAGGATCCACAAGCCTTTGTCTTAGCCGCTTCCCAAGGGAAATATTCCCGTGTGTTATTATTCTCTTGTTCACTTTTTGCTAATAATCAAAATGATTTCGACGAGAATTTTCAATTAGAATATTCATAACAAGATCCATGATACACGGGGCGAGGGAGAGACACTGAGGTTTTCTCTGATTTCGAGGACAGTGCAGCGCCGGAGGTGAGAGGCATTGGGGTTTGTCTGGCGCTGCTGAACCCCTGTCGGTGCCGCGAGCGAGGTT
>NC_051416.1:4991622-4992447 GCF_015228065.2 Penaeus monodon
GTCCCTGCTTATGTTGCATGTTTATATCCTTCAATCTTGCATCATTGCTGTTGGCGAACTCGGCATTTGTGTGCAGAAAGAGTGGCGATTATCTCTCCTGACATTTCGTTATTTATTCCTAAATTGAAAACTTCAGACACAGAGATGATACATTATTGACCTAATACATGAATTATAGCTTTTCGAGCTGCAGACCCGGAGGAAGTGCGAGATTTGATGTTTCTGTTGGTGATGAATATGTCGGTCTGAATGTCTGAATTTCTCTTGGTAGAACGAATGATATATGATGCATGTACATTTCCCCTCATATCTTACATTAGATTGATATGCTTATGGGTATGCATATACATTTAAGATTATGAATAACATTTACAAGAACCGGCAGATGATAAGGTTGGAGCCAAAAATCAGGTGAATCCGAAACGCATCCTAATCTAATTTTGTGATCTGAACTACAAATGTGTCGTAAATCGTGCAGGGAAATATCTTAATTTCGCCCAAAAATTAGAGACATCTGTTTGCTTTCCATGACGCATGATTATTGAGGGCATTATTTGCTCTAATGCATACTGATTTCATGTTCCAGATCAGCGTGTGATTGGGCAGTAAGGATGGAGCGTCACGCGTTTTGTCAGTGTAAAAAAAAAATGGAGCACGGAAGGAACCTCTCTTGTAATATCATAATCATTCATGCTAGATGCACATGTATCATACTTGTTTTAACATACATGCATGCGAAATCATCATGCTAATAAGAGATGGAAATGTGTATTGCACTGGTGGTGCTTGTTTTGTTATGATATTGTGACTAGAAGTGCATGTTGC
>NC_051416.1:4992843-4994744 GCF_015228065.2 Penaeus monodon
AACAAACAGTACTCTCTCTTTCTACACAAGTACCATAATCACCACACCGCACCCATTTTTCATGCATGTCCCCTACCTATTACGAACACGAACACAAACCCAGTAACATTATAGAAAAAGATAAGATGAATCACGGTCTCAGTAAAAATTAATACTATAATTTTTCCCCCCCTTATGAACCCTGGCCTCCCCCCGTCCCTAACCCTCACTATACCACTGCACAAAATCACTGTTTTAGATTTCTTGAAATTTCACTCGGTGTTGCATGTTTCCAGGTTTTTGTGGCTTCTACGTGATCCTTTGGCTGCCTTTCTTTATGCATTCCTTCATTTCCGCGAGGTTTATTTGGAAGCGAGCCATGTTTCTTCGTGATTAGCAAGACTTTCATTATTTGCAACTGTTTTGATAATCTTTCGTTCATTTACTATATCTCTTGCATTTTTCTTTTATTTCTTTTTATGTACTACGAATCTTTAAACGGTTTCCCTTACTGTTTGTTATCAACCTTTCTACCTCTTACTTCCCTATCTATCACGCTTCCTCACCTCTTGTCCTTTATAAAATCTCAGAAGTTCTAAGAAATTAGAGTTCTCCCCATTTCTCTTTCCCATTCTCTCCTCACTCCACTCCCACCGCGTTGGTACACAAGAAGGAGTTTAATAATTCAACCTCTTGTTGTCAGTGTAAAGTTTACTTGTAAAAGAAACTAGAATGACGCCTACAGTGATGGCAGGGTTTACGAGTGTTGCTGCAGTACACCCCGGAAAAGAAGCACCGGCCGCGTAACAACCGAATTCCCGATGGGCACAGCACTCCTTCTGAGCTTGCTTGCCGCCCCCCTCCTCCAGGCGAGAATACTGCCCAAGGGAAGCCCGATGAGGCCGACGCAATGACTGCGGGTTCGATATACAAGGTCGAGCAGCGTTTTGATATTAAATTTCGGATTAATCTCGTGAGGGTTTGGTGCAAGAAAGGGCAATGAAATTTTTAAAAACTTTGTGACAACGGTTTGGAATTTGGTATCTTTAAAGGTGGAAAGTAAAATATTGTGATTCTGTGTCGGGATTTAAGATTTAATATGAAGCCCTCCAGGGAAGGGGAATTTCATTAGGTCTCGGGCACTGGCTGCTCGCTCTTTCGCAACGAAATCAATATAAGACAACATATGGCAACACCACACTACAAAAAAATCCGGAATTCTTTTGGGGTCGAGAGCTCGACCCTTTCCCCTCGGTCTTTGGGCGTACATGCGCGGCGCGGGAGGCGAGATATTTTTTTCCCAGTCGTTTTTATATCACTTAATTAATCACTTTTTTGTGAAGGTGAGCCAGTCTGCAGTAACATTGCTCGATTTGCCGTGAGTGTGTTTAAATTTGAAACATGGTGGATTCACTGTTGAATATTGATATAATATTTTTGTAAAGCTTATGAATGGTAAATCAGTTGATACAGATATGAATAATTTTTTTAAACGTATACAGTATGTAACAAAAAGTAAATCGTGCATCAGATGTTCTGTGCAAACCAAATAATCTGCATTACCAAGTAAAATGTTTTTCTTTAAAATTCCCCACGCGTTTTGATATTCATTACACTCACATATGATTCTGTATATATTCTTGTAAAACAAATACTGTAAATTTGCAGCCCAGATTTCATTAATAGTTCTCGCATCAGCGTCCCATAAATACATTAAAAACTTCATAACTCTAAAAATCCCCCAAGTGCAGTATAAGGTTTTTTACAGGTATTACAAATCATGTAATATCGTTCGTGCTGCTAATAGACATTCGCGAGTGTTTCTATTTACTTAAAAACGCATCCCTCACTTCCAATGGGACGCTAATATGGGCCTCGGAACGGAAGCTTCGTCGTCACGAGGACATTCGCGCCTTTCCGAA
>NC_051416.1:4996239-4997036 GCF_015228065.2 Penaeus monodon
GGGACTTTGAAGAGGAAGAAGGGATGCTCGCGAGGCAGGATCAGCCGATCGACGCCGCCCGTCCTGCGTGTGAGAAAAGGGGGTCGTTCAGCGTGGTGTTCACCCGAGCGTGCACGCGGCCCCCCTGTGTGACCTTAAGGGAGCACCCGTGGTGGGGGAAAGGGGAGGTCACCAACGACTTCTTCGCGGCCGCTTTTCTTTTAAATTTTTGTTTTTCTTTTTCCCGTGTGCGTTTGTAAAGACATCCTTCCCTGATAAAGGGCGCTGTCGAGGCATGCCAAAAAGAACAGGTTAGTAAATAAAAAATCATCATGAAAGGTGTTTTTACTCGCGGGAGTCCCATTGGCCAAAGGAAAATATGTTTCCCGTGATTGGGCCCCGGGGAGAAAGAAAAACCCTTGGGTCGGGGTTTTTATGGGTGATTGATTCTCGATCGAACCCGTTATTGGCCGATAGGTTTTGATGGCTGCCCCGATAAAAGCTTTGAATGGAGTCCCGCAACTTCAAGGAGCAAGATCAGAGACCCAAAGTTAGAAAAGCTAAAGAACGAAAGGAATAAGTGGGGACGATGCTGCTGCAAATAACTCTACAGAATGACGAGCATAGAGCGAGCGCGGAGCGTATCAATGACCCCTTTTTATAGGCTAGCCCCAGTGCGGGAGGGGAACGTAGGGGCGGCTGGGGTGCAAGTCAGCGCTGCTTAAGTTTTGGGGGGCTTTCAAATTTGAAATTTAAAATGGAAGAATAAGAGAAAAAAGTAACAAAATGAGGTGGAATGCAGAAAAAATAAGGGGCAC
>NC_051416.1:4997056-4997397 GCF_015228065.2 Penaeus monodon
TACTGGACGATACGACTGTAGAGAGAGTACTTAACTGAATTAAAGGCATTATTTTATTTATACACTAATTTCACTCAGTTTTTCCAACAAAACGTTCTTACCTTTATCGAAAAAAGTTGCACGACACGTCATTTGCTCTCCCTTTAAAGCCTTTACTTAAAAAAACAGAGAATCTGTTTTTTTTTTCCCTTTATGTTTAAAAGCGGTCACGTAATCTTATTGTTTGTATAATGAAATTATAAAAAGTGGAGTGAAAAAGTTTGATCATCAGAAGTATAGGATTGAGGCAGTTTGGGGAAAAAAAGGGGAAGGGATTTTTAAAAAAAAAGGCAGGGGGGTTT
>NC_051416.1:4997521-4997656 GCF_015228065.2 Penaeus monodon
TCCTATTAAATGATAAAATAATATCGTTTTTCTTCTTTCTTTCAAAACAAAGAAACCTTTACACACAGAAGCACAAAATAAAGATTAGAAACATTTCCTACAGCGATTACTTTTGTACGGTAAAAGGTATTGGGT
>NC_051416.1:4997983-4998166 GCF_015228065.2 Penaeus monodon
ATTAATTAGACCCTTGTCGGCATATATTGTACGGTTCATTTCCGTTACATGCTACAGAAAATGAATTCTGTAGTAGGCGAATACATCAGAACGAGTTCACAATATATTGCTCTGGAAACCCACTTGTTTACCGGGAGTTAGCTTAATACGTTATATTTTTTTCCCTTTGAGTATAATATAATT
>NC_051416.1:4998483-4998623 GCF_015228065.2 Penaeus monodon
GTTGCCTGTCCGTCTGTACGAGTCTTTTTATGTATGTGCGATATATCTAAAGGTACGTGCGTGTGCTTAAATATTGTTTTCCAGCTTACATTCCCTCTTTTACCTGATATAACCCCTAAGACTTTATTACATATCATTAT
>NC_051416.1:4999140-4999503 GCF_015228065.2 Penaeus monodon
ACGAAAAAACGGGAAGAGAACGTAGTTACGGTCCCAAGCGGCGCGAAGGAATTAACGAACTGGCATCCCATTTTAAGAGGCTACACCGTCCTGCATTTAACACAGGCGCAGGACAAAGCCGCTTGTGTGTAGGGAATAGACAGCCGTTTGTTTGTCAGAGTGCCATGTCTTTGTTAAGAGAGACAGTATTCTATTTCTGTGGTAATGTACATCTTCGATAATCGTGGTGTTATGTATATATTTTTTCAAGTTGATAATGTTCGTGTTTCTATAATGATGTATTTTTTTATATATATATATTTTTTTTTTGTAAGTCGATAATGATCGTGTTTCAATGATTATACATACATATATTTTTCCCCC
>NC_051416.1:4999683-5000352 GCF_015228065.2 Penaeus monodon
CTCTCTCTCTCTCTCTTTTCTGTTTTTCCATCGATAATGATCATGTTTCCAAGTTATCATGACCAGCTACTGCGTTTACATTAATCTACTACATTAATTTACATTAATATGCTAATTAATATGTTTACATTAATTTACAGTAATATGCTTCTATAAATCACGTTCTCGAAAGAGATCTGACGTTTAACGATGCTCTTAGACACTGATGCTAAATTTTGCATTGTTTAAACCCCCGTTGTTTGGTATTCGTCCAAGCACTGAGAAAGAGAGAAATTCCTATTAAACCACGAAGTTACGTGTGAATGTACTAAGCCTTTTAATTTTTTGTCACGAGATCTTTTAATTCGTTGCGATGAGATCTTTTATTTCTTGCCATGAGATCTTTTATTTGTTGCCACGAGATCTTTTATTTCTTGCCATGAGATCTTTTATTTGTTGCCATGAGATCTTTTATTTGTTGCCATGAGATCTTTTATTTGTTGCCATGAGATCTTTTATTTGTTGCCATGTGATCTTTTATTTGTTGCCATGAGATCTTTTATTTGTTGCCATGAGGTCTTTTATTTGTTGCCATGAGATCTTTTATTTGTTGCCATGAGATCTTTTATTTGTTGCCATTAGATCTTTTATTTGTTGCCATGAGATCTTTTATTTGTTGCCATGAGATCT
>NC_051416.1:5000416-5000518 GCF_015228065.2 Penaeus monodon
AGTTGCCATGAGGTCTTTTTGCTATATGTGTTTTACTACAGCTTAAGAGAATTTTGACATTTTTATTACTCTGCAAAGTCGCATTGTCTCATTGACGCTTGT
>NC_051416.1:5000861-5001226 GCF_015228065.2 Penaeus monodon
GAGAGAGCAAAAGAAGAACGAACTTATAAAAACGACCCACCTGGGTTGACGTAATAATTTTGCGACACAACTGGTAACCAAAGTACCGGGAGAACCATCTATCACTCGCGACTTTAATGGACCAGAAGTTCAGTAAACTTGGCACTACTGAATACACACACCAAAGGGGTTTATGAAGCTTGAAGTATGGGACTTTGAGAGCGTAAAAGAATCTGGGTACAAATAGGAGGAAATGGTATTTTATGGACTTCTGTGGCGTGTCATGTAACTCTTCCGAAATCCTGATTCTGTTGATTTTTTTTTCAGCTTAAAGATGGTTATATGTTGGGTTCGTTGGTGTATATAATTGTCAGGTACATAAGGAC
>NC_051416.1:5001450-5001584 GCF_015228065.2 Penaeus monodon
TAGATAAGACCGAGAAATACTAAATAGAGGAAAATCAAATTAACGCAAATAAATGATGACAACATGTAACATAACGACACTCTTTAAAACGGAATCGAATATAAACACAAATAAAATCTAACAGTCACACCTAC
>NC_051416.1:5001755-5001863 GCF_015228065.2 Penaeus monodon
CCCCCTACCTGTTCTGAACTATTATGGAAGGGATGCTGATAGCAAAGGTTGTGCAGGATTTACCTTCACTCTATTCAGAGATACCGAGAAGGACTCTGTTCATCTTTC
>NC_051416.1:5003448-5003658 GCF_015228065.2 Penaeus monodon
TCCGTCCTCCCCAACCCCACAACTGTGCATCCACTCAAATAGACCAGTGGTTTGTAACAGTCTACATGCTGCAGCGGAATGCCAATACTGGATGTTATGTCCTATTTCAAAAATAATGGAAATGGATATCTAAAAAGAAATGACTCACGATATGGGGATGTGGCAACTAACTACCAGCCAAGTCCTTTTCTCAAACGAAGTCGGCTGTAT
>NC_051416.1:5004030-5004143 GCF_015228065.2 Penaeus monodon
ACCTTTCTGGATAATCTCTTAGCAATTGTTTTGGTTTCATCTACTCCCGAACAGATGTTTTTTTTACCAACTGTAAATCAGTACATATAACTATATTTTAGGTATATATGTCA
>NC_051416.1:5005077-5005736 GCF_015228065.2 Penaeus monodon
CCTTACGTAGTGTCCTGGGAATCTTTAGCCTAATTGAGGTTTTATTTGAGATTATCATAGTTACTCCTTTAATTCCGATGTCCCATATTTCGTTTTCTTTGAGATGTAGTTGAGCAAATTACAGGAGTAACTTCGTCAATTTTGCTTCATGCGAAATCTGCCACTAAAGGCTTGGTGTTGATACCAATAATGATGATGAATAGAAGGAGAGGATAAAGAATAAGAAGAAAATAAGGAGAAAAGAAAATTAAGAAAGAAATGAAAACTAAAATAACAATAAAAAGAAATGGCAAAAGAACCAGGGGCAGACAAAATGACAACGATGATGATGAAGAGGAGAACGAGAATATGGGAAATGACAATGACGAATAATAACGATAGTGAAACGAAAAATGGTGTTGATGATAACGACGACGAATAGCATAGAATAACAACCCCAAAATAAAATAACAAAAGCACAGCAACGCAAACAAAAAAACCCTCTCCCAGCGTCCTCCTCATTTTAGGGAACCATCTCCTTTATTTTCATTTCTTTTCTCCCCTCTTTCGTGACCGCCATTAGGGCAGGAGAGTTCATGCGAAGGGGAAGAAGAGAGAGAAAAAAAAAGAGAGGGAAAGGAGGTTAATTTCCGACGCCTTATTGTCAAAAGCTCGCCATC
>NC_051416.1:5006009-5006377 GCF_015228065.2 Penaeus monodon
AAATCAAGAAGAGAGAAGGGGAGAGGGATGATATAGACTCCGCTGGAAAATTGAATAATTCGTTTCTTTCAACAACTGTGAGAGAATTCCTCGAGATATCACACGTGAAAGTCTTCCATGAGGTAAGAGGCAAGGACAACCCCTTTCCTGGCTGCGGAGACGCGTCTGTTCACTCTCCTGGACAGCTCATGAGGTAGCCATACGATTATTTTCATCGATGTGAATTAGTTATGTGATATCACAAATATAATTTGTTTTTTCTCACTGTATCTAGAAAACTTATGACTCAAGATTTGCGCGACGAATGGATTTTGATGCGAGTCAAATCTCAAAGGAAGTAGTCTCAAGACTTCTTTCTAGGAGTTTAA
>NC_051416.1:5006536-5007018 GCF_015228065.2 Penaeus monodon
AAGAATTACTTTTTCCTTCGAGACCTTTTACCTATCTCTCTTCAAAAGCCCTGATAGTTGTGTCTTTTTCTCCATTAGCATTTCCACCTTTCACATACATTTCACATCCAGTCATGACGCCCCCTGCATCATAACACTGACGAGAGACAAACGTGCAGTTGATCTTGTTATAATTCAACATGAACTCCGGTATTTATAATTACACATGTATTTTGAGGACTTACAAACCTAACATTTACTTTTCATTTCTTAAAAAAGTTTTTTTTTTTTTTTATGACATACCGTAATCATAAAGTCCTCTACCCTACGTGGGCAATGGACATGCAATTATGCAACCAATCTGTGACTGACGTCGGAATACATTAAAACATGTCTCTCCTTCCGGAATGCATGAAAACATGACCCTCCCTGTGGAATGCATGGGAAGTTGAGGCGTCGTCTCACTCCCTATTGGGCACAGCTCTGTCCCGCTGTAAAACGGG
>NC_051416.1:5007703-5008040 GCF_015228065.2 Penaeus monodon
CCCATTTAATCCCCACCGGTTCTTCATGCTCCCGCACGTGCATTCTATCGCGTGTGCAATCGGCCTCGCTATTGTTACATGCCGATAATATTTCTCCTTCTACGTTAAGCGAACTCATCAAGCCTAATTTATCTCCAAATAACGTAAAGCTGCAGCCCTCAGTGGCGCTTCGCAAAGCCGCGACGCCACAAAGCTCAGCTGAATCTACGGAACAGTAACTTAGGGCGTGGAAGCTCCCTCCTGACGCAGAGGGGAAGGGAGACATACAGCCTTTGTGGATGGTAAAAGCTTCTGGATGCTGCCTGTTCCCCCTCTCTGACACTATACATAGAAAAGG
>NC_051416.1:5008387-5008660 GCF_015228065.2 Penaeus monodon
TCATATATGTTTATGTGTATCCGTGCGCACCTGATTAAAAAAAAACTGACCTGTGTTGCGCTAAGGAATGTTATCAAACCTTCATAATACAAGATTTTTATTTTTGAAAATGTGTCACGCCATCGAGGCATTGAAACCTGAACATTAGACTCTAATCAGATAGTGAATATTTGGCTACCGAACTGACCACTCGGAATATCAAGCATCTTCTTCAGGTGTTCTTCTTATGTGCATATCCGAGCGAAAAATTCTCCCCCTTTACAAACGAACCTT
>NC_051416.1:5008816-5008971 GCF_015228065.2 Penaeus monodon
TTCTCTCTTTCCTGATTTTCCTTTTGCGTCTCATCCGGAGAAGAAATATTAATCATAGAATCACAGAGACCGTCTGTAATTCATTATACTCTATACAATTAATAACAAAATAACTATCAGTTTAGTTACTTCAGAACTACATCTATATATCCATG
>NC_051416.1:5009012-5009522 GCF_015228065.2 Penaeus monodon
CTTGGTGAACTAAGGTTTCTAGGGAGATTTGCTCTTATTTTATTACCGAAAAGGTAAACAAACACAGTAGGGCCGCTTCTACTGTCCACCGAAAACGGGTATACCAAAAATTGCAGGCAACTGTACACACATAATGTATATAGATAAACACACGTAAACACAACTACATCTAAGTATGTAAATTCATCTATTAATCTAATAATACCCGCGCACACGTATATGCACTGGCATCATTTCTTCCGCCAACACTTAATATAGAGACACAAGGAAAAGGTTCGTAGAAATCCTTTGTGCTATCTCTTCCGCCACTCTGAGCTGCCTTTTCCCCTTGTGCTCTCTATCTGATGCTCTTGGTCTATTTGACTTATTAGGCACTCTCGCTAAATGGTTCTATTGTTTATTATATGTTCATTTATGTTTTTTTTCGGGGGGGGGGGGGGCAGGTTCTTATCAAATTGCAGCCAAGGATATTTTGATTTCTTAATCAACATCAGCCTCTCGTAGTTGCAG
>NC_051416.1:5009652-5012050 GCF_015228065.2 Penaeus monodon
CCTTCGAGTGCATATGGATCTTCCCTTGAAGTCCCAAAAACTCGATTATTAATCCATTTACTCATTAATTCACTTCACTGAGACGCTGAATATAGGTTTAAGGACAAAGGGTCTCACTTGTTTTATTTAGATGGCAAAACATATGTGTACGTTTATATGTATTTGTGTACGTCATACATGTGTGTTTAGTTTGTACTTTTGATTGAATTATGTACATCACTATATTTAAATTTAGAGAATTATTTCATCCATTTTTTGGGATGAGACGTAATGGGCAATTTCCCTTTTTTATAAAAAAAGAGAGAGAGAAAAATAAAAAAAATCTTTTTTAATACGGCAAGCATTTTGATTTGATAGAGATTACTTTTGCCAAGAAGTATCTCCGAAAGCCTGGAGTTAAAACAGACGCAATAGCTCTTTGCATAGCTGACGGGGTTTTTACTAAGCTGAAAGGGTTAAAGCCATCAGAAAATGCGTTTTTTTTGCGGGTTCACCTCTATAATGACTGAGTTCAATTATAGTTCCTTGTAGTTACGGATATCCATGCCTCAGTATAAGGGAGACACATGCTACACTGTCACCTGGTTAAGGTTTATAAAGCATTTTCCTAGACATAATGCTCTCGTCTTTCTTCCGCACGAGCATTGGAGATAACCAAGATAAAATGGAAGGCTGAATTATTCCCTCAGTTTTGCACATATCATTGATGATAGTCCAAGCATGTTCTGGTAAAAACCCTCTGGTGCGTTCTTATCGGGCACTCTCCATATGCCACGATTACATGCAAGATCCACCGTAGTCGCAAGCTCATACTCTCGTCGCAGGAGAGAGTCCGCACTTCGTATCGATCTCGAAAGGTCGTTATGGAGGTCGCGGGGTTGTATGCTCACGTCATCAACGTTGTAAGGACATCTCTTTTAATCGCCGACGTCACTGAACTCGTTACCGAAGTCACATAGGCGTACCGAAGTCGCAGGGGGCGTACCACTCATCGTTGACGTCGCAGTGGTGTGTTTCCTCTTCGACTTTACAGGGGCGTATCCTTAGGTCTGCGACGTCGTTGACGTCATATCATCTCGTCGCCGATATCGCAGGTGAGTATGCTCGCATCACCGACGCCACAGGGCCGTATTCTCTCGTCGTCGACGTCTCCATTGTCCCAGACTATGCAGGGATGTATCATCTTGTTGCCGAAGTCACAAGAGCGTCCCTCTCTCACTTACGCTTTAGTTACGTATTATCTTGTCGCCGTAAGAGTGGATCCTCTCGTTACTGGCGTCGCTTGTGCATATCATCCTGTCGCCAACGGCGCAGGAGCGTATCTAGTTACTGACGTCGCAGGCGCTCACACTCTCGCCACCGACATCGCTGTCACATATCATCTTTTCCCCAGCGCCGAAGAAGCACATCCTCTCGATATTGACGTCACATGGGTGTATTCTCACGCTATCAACGTCGCAGTTTATCCTCTCGTTACTGAAGAGCCATACCTTTTCGATACTGGCGTCGCAGAGGCGTGCCTTCACGTAATTTGACGTCGCAGAGGGAATATCTTTTCGTCATCGACGTCTCAGGGGCGAGCTCTCCTGTCATCGACATCGTTTAGTTAACGATGGCGTAAGGGCATACCCTCTCGCTATCGACGTCCGAAGTGCACATCCTCTCTTCACCGACGTCGCTGGAGGTGTTACCCTTCGTCCTTGGCGTCGCATAGGGGTGCCCTTTCGTCACTGACGTTACAGGGGCGTATCCTCTTGTTGCCGACGGCCGTTCGGGCAACGTGAGGCAGGTAAAAAGATCCCCAATCGGTATTCCATTGACAATTATCAGACCAGTACCACAATAACCAAGTATTCGTACGGATATCCTTGAATTTTAAGTGAGGATGAGGCCCACGATCTTCCTGTCCCCCGTGACTACACCACTAACATGCTCCTAACTTTATTATGACGCCACTGACCTCGTTGAAAGCACACTCAACTCTCCTCTTCTGCGTGAGGCAATGTTTTAGAGTTTGGCTAATAGGTTATCAACAATTTTGTGCATTTCCCATTTCCTAATCTAGGTTTCCTGATCTTTCAGTTATTTTGAATTATGATAAACTATATTACTTTATGATAAGCTATATTCCTTACCGATAAACTATACTAACTTATCTTAAGATTAGATTCGTTATTTTCGAAGTGCACCATATAAATCGCATTCACCAACCAACGTAGCAAAATTCTGCTAAATGCTTTCTTTTCGAACCTTTAGAAAGAAAACTTATTTTTAACCTTTAGTAGGAGAAAACCGGTTCTTTAAAACCATCTCCAGCATCTTCCTCAACGAAAACCTGTAATTCTGTTATAACTGAAATTTCTTCTTCTTCAAAGGATACTACTACCACATGAATAAA
>NC_051416.1:5012135-5012287 GCF_015228065.2 Penaeus monodon
AAACACATGTAAATTTCCTTATAGCGACGCTCGTCTTGCCAGACTTACTTAATATTCCTTTTTGAAGAATATCTTTCCGTGGAGCGCACTTTAGGACGTCTTGACTCTAGCCTGACTTAGCTTCCGAAAGTCATCGATGCTGTTTTAGTGAA
>NC_051416.1:5012457-5013044 GCF_015228065.2 Penaeus monodon
CGCATACTTTTCACACTGAATATTCCAGCTCAGCAAGCATGCCATCAAACTCGTACCCGCGATTACTTTCAGGCTCAGTAACCTTTCCAGACGTTCTCACTTCTCAGACGTTTATTCAGAGACAGATTCACTCAACGCTGTACTCACACCAAGCACACTTAACGTTGGGTTACAGCACATTTAGGGAATCATTATTATTTTATAGTTATCGCTAGATCGGAAGGTGCAATGAAGATAAATATTTGAAAAAAACTTACTTCGTCATGGATGTAGTGAAATCAGTTATTTCACTAGAGTTTATTGTGTTATGCGTTCTTCTGCCACTTTACTCAAAACGGCTCTGTGTTATGCCGTTGAGGTAACAGGTAACAAGTATGTTAAATGTACTTTTATGTTTGCTAAAAGCTATACACGACACGACCATGGTCGGAACAAGCGTATAGCAAAATAGTTAATATTTTCGAAGTGTTAAGAATCTGATAATCTTTCTGGGATGGTTTTGATATTTAGGCAAATAAACTGTTGCCATCTCGCCAACCACATGAGATTATGAATTAACTAGTCTATACATTCATTTTTTTTTCTTT
>NC_051416.1:5014107-5014411 GCF_015228065.2 Penaeus monodon
CCTCATTCCAAATGACATCTTTACCAATTTGATTCCCAAGCCGATAAAATTCCCTGCGTTCGGTGTCCCTCGACAAAGCCCTTGTATCTCTCCGATTCGCCTTCCGGTGGACTGGGCGAACCGACGTGTAACATGCTGAAAACAAAAAGCCTGTTTGGGAGATTTATTTGGAAACATCTAAATAGAATTTTATCGCGACGTTCTTTTTTTTTTTTTTAATGTTATTGTCGTCTCCGCGTCTGTCTTAATTTGGTGATCTCAATTGCTCGGGAAAGATCTCTGGTCCGCTAAATAGGAAAGGGAG
>NC_051416.1:5014545-5014876 GCF_015228065.2 Penaeus monodon
GCATGTTACGTGGACTAAATGCGTCAATCCTTCGCATCACCGAGAATCTAACCCTCCCCGACGGCGGCAGGAAAATAGACCACCTTTGCCGCTGGGGGAAATTCCTAGTATATTTGTTCGATGCGAAAGTCCAACACGAGCCTGGCTAATGGAGGAGTGAAATCCATTTTGTTTCTTTGGCACGAAGCTTATCACGGGAAAAGATACGCCAACTGTGTAATACATTTTTGTCCCGCTCGTGCACTAGGTAGGAAGGGGCGAGCTCAACTGACCGTGGCAAATACATGGCACAAGCGACATGCAGCCAGTCCTTCGTTACACTGTGTTCCGG
>NC_051416.1:5015751-5015888 GCF_015228065.2 Penaeus monodon
TTTTGTTTAAGAAATAGTCTTGTAAGCCATCCATACCATCTTTCACTTTCGCGTTCACAGGGATCAATGTAATCTTCAGGCTATTGTTTCTCATCATCAAACGATATGTCAAGCAGTCTTACGTCATGCATTAATAT
>NC_051416.1:5016287-5016588 GCF_015228065.2 Penaeus monodon
TCACGAAATTCTTCCCAGCTATTATATCTCATCAATCCTCATCGCGAAATGATGCCTGACAGATCTCTGGCATTCCGCCTGTCACCTTTACAGTTTATCTTTTATTTCAGCCGAGTCCGGACATATAATGCGTGAGGCATTGCAGTGTCGTTTGTCAAAGAACGACGGGTTCTTGAGGTTTTTAGCCAAGGTCGTTAAGGGAGATAGTATTGCTTTTAGGACGAAAACTGTTATTCACTGGTGATTCTCTGGACTGGGGAAGACTGTGCTTGCTTGAGAGTTTGGGTGCAATCTTTTAGAA
>NC_051416.1:5017020-5017346 GCF_015228065.2 Penaeus monodon
TCATAAAGACATTACCACAGACAAAAGCGCGTCGAGAAAATAAAACACAGTCCAGCATTTCGTCCGCACTTCTATTATAAGATTAAAGCTCCGTACATCGCTCCCGTAAACCCACGAGGAATCATTCATGCTCTCGCTCCCTCTCTCCGGCAATATTGGCAAGAGAGGAGCTTCATCTCGACCCAATCCCGGCGCTGAGAGGGAGTTACATTTATTTTCGGGATATATTTTGCGGGCGTCAGTGCGTGTGCGGTTTTGTTCCTCTCCCTGTAATATGGGATTTTGGAGTCAGGGCCAAGGGCATGGAAGTATATACTTGTTCAAGG
>NC_051416.1:5017773-5018024 GCF_015228065.2 Penaeus monodon
ATACAAGACTCGATATTTGTCTCTTAACATTTTTTTACCGCCAGTCTCGCCAACCTATTTCTTTTACTTGGCAATACTGTAAATCACCTTTTCAATGATTACATGAGTTCAACGAAACAATCTGAAATTTCTCATTGCATTTCCTTTTGTTATTTATTTTTTATTTATTTTTTGTATCGTGTGTTTAATTGTCTTAATGCATTTTTCGTTTTCTTATTTTCTCTCTTTCTTATATGCAGCACTTTAATCGT
>NC_051416.1:5018114-5018399 GCF_015228065.2 Penaeus monodon
TTTTTTTTTTTTCTTTTCTTTTCTTTTTTTCATTCTTTATTTTCTTTCTCTCTTTCTCTCTTTTTCTTCGCTTTCTTTCATTACACCACCTTAAGATTTGGCATATCTGTGGATATTGAAAAATGAATATATATATTTTTTTCTCTGGTTCATTGTTTTGAGAACTTTTATTCTTCTTACGTTGAAATATTGCTCCCTGTATAGATGTCTGCTGCCGACTCTTACCTAAAGGCTTCTTAGAATTTTTTTTTTTCCGCTGTGATTTATAACGCCAGAGCTGAGGAT
>NC_051416.1:5019113-5019416 GCF_015228065.2 Penaeus monodon
CTCATCAATTTTGATCCAATATTACAGAACGCATTTAGAAAAACATAGTGACTCATCCTCCCCATTCGCTCGCTTGCTTTTCCCGTTGCTTCATCCTGCAGGCAATGCAACTTTCTGGTGCTTTTCCCGAGTAATATTGTGGCTGTGGTCTTGCGAATTTGATTTACCGAGACGCCAGGCATTAGATGTGTAGAGATACTGACTGGATTCTTTCTTTTGTTATTTTTCCCTTGGATCTATATCTGTGCCTATCTGGATACATGTAGGTATGGATAGATGCAATGGCTTACATGCGTACGTGCT
>NC_051416.1:5019959-5020158 GCF_015228065.2 Penaeus monodon
TGTACGTGTGTGTGTTTGATTGAGTGTAACGAAACGCAGCACTGATATGGAATAGTAAAACGTTTAATATTCTTTACACAAGCGTTGCTGAATTTGTATTTTAGTTCACGTGTGTTTGTCTTTGTACAATAATAAACGTTCAATCAATGTGTTTCAGAATATAGTTTTGCCGTTTAGACTATCGACTTTTAACAGTAAA
>NC_051416.1:5020450-5020954 GCF_015228065.2 Penaeus monodon
TAGATATACAAATAGAGTCTTCTCCTCCCCCACTCCCCTTTTTAAAACCCCAGCAGTGCTGTGTATCCAAAGCCAAAACAAACAAAAAACAATATACACGCATAGACATAAGAAAGAAAAATATTAAGGAAATAAAAACAAAATCAAGTCGAACTATAAATACGCAGATTAGTACAAATGTACAAAGTGCATCTGTTGCATTAATTAGACTGATATGAATGTATCAGTCTTACAGGAAGTTCGCCTCCATATTTTTCCTTGATATAATGAACTGCATTTTTTCCCCAGTAAGTTCTACAAACTTAATTAATCCCGGGGCTAAGAGGTGGGGGGGGGGAGGGTGTTCTAAGCCAACCAAATCATTGGATAGGGATTTCCATGTGTTATTTTCACTTTTTGAGATACGACTTGATAAAAAGGATAAAAGAGGAGGGACAGAGAACACTGGTATATGTATATTTTTTTCTATAATCTGTCAGTGTATATCGTGTGTTCTGTCGTCAA
>NC_051416.1:5021679-5021849 GCF_015228065.2 Penaeus monodon
ATTCTATTTGTTCCCATGCATTCGGATCGGCAAAGAAACGAGGCAGAAGTACAAGCGTATTTCTTTTAAACTGTTCTCTTTTCGGTGGTTTATGCGTCAGGAATTGAATGTTAATGTTGCACAGGATCGTAATATATGCTGTGATGTTATGTCTTATATTGATGGGATGG
>NC_051416.1:5022334-5022519 GCF_015228065.2 Penaeus monodon
ACCAACCCACAACAACGATATAACTCCCATTTCTCCCTCCTACCGTTTTCTTCCATCTAAGTCTCCCCTGAAATCCTCATCTGCGCCTCACAGACCGACCTTCGACTGCCCTGTGTAAATAATGCGGCTGGCAGATGAGGAAACAGGGCAACGATGAGAGAAGTCGCACAGATGCTACTGGATGC
>NC_051416.1:5022856-5023200 GCF_015228065.2 Penaeus monodon
GCTACAGCAAGCATCCATCATCCTCTTATGTACCCTGAGGTAGTGTATTATACAAACACAATTGCACGACTATTATTCAAACAAAAGTATTTTATATCTATTTTTTTTTGAGTCTGTATCATACAAACATTATAAAGTCAGCACGCCGCGGTGATGAAGTACGTGATTCTTTAAAAATATGTATTTCGCTTAACAAAATAATACATATATGCAATACGCCGTTTTATGACATATCTATTATTCCATAATAATGTACTGTTGATACGCCTTTTCTATAGCGAAATATCCTTTTCATTGAAATATGAGATACATCATATAAGGCTGTCTATTATATACTGCAATTG
>NC_051416.1:5023239-5023867 GCF_015228065.2 Penaeus monodon
TACGTGATACATCATTATAACAAAAAAATATAGATTTTGATAATAATACAGACTTCACAGTACCCCAACTTTAGCTACTCAGAAAACTCATTACATACCATTACAACAAAATATCCAAAAATTGACAATAAAACAGAATTCACACAAAAAATATACCATCTTTAACTACTCCAAGACCTCAGTACATACCATTATAAAATATCTAAAATGTAATTTGACATATCACAAAATAATACCCCAATTTAACTATACAAAGACCTCAGTACGCCGCTATAATACCATACAAGTCATTAATAACAGAAATTCCCAAGCTGAAGCATTTTATCGCCAAGGGAAGAACAGAGCAAACATCACGAGAGGGAAAGAGGGAAGGAGGTGCGAGAGACATACTGTAATCAAGAGCGGGGGAAACCATATCGTTAACACAGCCAATGTTTAGGGATGATAAAGTCGCCGGGGGTGCCATAATGCTTAGGGAAGGAGTCTTCGGAGATAATAAAGAAGAGAGAGGCGTAATAAAGTCCGGGAAATAGTGCGAGGGCAGTAAAGAGGGAGGAGGCAATCTCCGAGAGCTCGTACGCCAGGATGAGGACGCAGCTGGACGAAGGAGGCGCGGACGGTGCGTGTC
>NC_051416.1:5024233-5024634 GCF_015228065.2 Penaeus monodon
GTCAATCCAATAATACCTTCTTTTCAAGTCCCCTATGACGTAGCGAAGAAGTAGTAATGACGGTGTCAGCTTGGTATGACGTCTGACCGGTAGGGTATGAAAATTGCTTTGGAGTGTGACCCACACAGTAATGAAAATGAAAATATAAAACCGAAGGGGAAAATTCCATTTGCATCTGTATTGAAAAAAAGTTTTTTCTGAAGGTTGCTAAATACATGAAATGCTTGTAGTGAGGAAATAACAGAATATTTTAAGTTTACTGCAGAGATATATTTGTAAGAGGCTGTGGGTGCCTTGATACAATGACTGACTGGATAGTAATAGATTGGTATGGCTCGACTCTCTATTGGTAAAGCATACAACACTAGTAATTGAAGATGATATGATGATCTGGGAGTAAG
>NC_051416.1:5024780-5024864 GCF_015228065.2 Penaeus monodon
GTAGCTGCAGAACATTCTTCTTCATGGGAGGGGGAGCAAGGCAAGGTCACATCCTACTATGGCTCATCAGATCATTGACATACC
>NC_051416.1:5025496-5025587 GCF_015228065.2 Penaeus monodon
AAACATTTGTGACATCATAGTTTCGTGTCAGTCATGACGACTAATCTCAGTCAGTCACAGGAACTATGAGTCATTTCTCACAACAGTTTTG
>NC_051416.1:5027273-5027385 GCF_015228065.2 Penaeus monodon
CTTGTACCGTGGGCTTTGCCCCACAAACCCTACGCCAGGTACCAGCATTCTCCTTAATTGGGACGTTTGCCCTCTCCCCATCATCAACATCTATATGATTCACTACCATTTA
>NC_051416.1:5028318-5028915 GCF_015228065.2 Penaeus monodon
ATCCAATGAAAGAATTCATAAGCGCATCCATGGCATTCCTATATATGAGGTAAATGTTGCCCCCTCTCCTTTATAGCAAGATGGCCATGCTCTGTCATCACATTTTCTTCGGGTCTGGCATGGCTAACGGTTAGTGTCTGCGTTCCGGATATACAAAGCATACTAACGACACCAGCACATGGATTCCTGTATTTGGAGAACAGTGTTGATATCCAAAACTCTCTTTGCCAACTTCACACGTCATTTCTCCATTTCCGCGATGAGAGAGTCAGTGAATAAGTTAGCAACTTACATCAAAACATCTCGCCTCTGACCTTCTTGGGATTTTTGTGTCATAAATGCGTAATCGTGTGGGTGCCGAAAGGTCATACTTTTTCTTCTTCACTTCTAAATAATTCTGGCTGACAGATGTTCCCTGTTGAATTGCGGTCGTGTTATGAATGTTTACACTTGGCTAGTCTTGTGCACCTTTTGTGTTTTTACGGTGACTTAGAAGAGGGAGTTTTATGCCAATATACCCAGGGCGCTTTGCTTGTGTTTCTTAATATTTATATGGGCACAGTAAGGTAAGAGTCATTCTGGGGATGGTGCGTATTC
>NC_051416.1:5029307-5029582 GCF_015228065.2 Penaeus monodon
AACATGGGCTCCATCCTTCAGAGATTATCAGTCGGAAGAGTGACCATTCCTGCGTCCGACTCCATTCCCATTCCGACTCGACGTTATCGGTCAGCAATAAAATAATCGGCGCGAGGGCGTTGCCGGGAGAGCGCATCTGTCCCCAGGGAGCCGTAGGATGCAGCATCTCTGTTTATTTGAGAAGAAAAGATCAATAATAAGGGTCACGTTTAGCATCCTAGGGTCGAATGTGACTCGCTTCGGGAACGCCGGAGAGAGAGGTCTTGTTTAACGTG
>NC_051416.1:5029758-5030043 GCF_015228065.2 Penaeus monodon
GTACGTATGTATGTATTTTTTTTCTTCTTATTTTAGTGTATTGAGAGAAAATGCAACTACATAGAGAGGAATAGAGGGAACAAAAAAAAAGGGAGACAGAGACATATACAAACACACACGTATATGTATATTCCAGTGAGTGTTCGCAAGAATTTGCGGGGACCTCTCTCTGTCTTGCTCGAAAAATTTTGGTATAAGTTTTTGAACTTTCAGAAACATCTCCGTTCTTCTGCAGAAGTTATAACTCGTTATTTTTCCTTTCTCTACATAGTTGCGGACAGGTTC
>NC_051416.1:5036680-5036881 GCF_015228065.2 Penaeus monodon
TGTTTTCGCTAACAAAAATGGAAAAGATTTTTTTAAGCCAGAAGCAATTATGAAATAACATTTACTACACAGTGAAATTCGTTAAAGTCACAAACTGTTCTTTCAACTAAACAGTCTCCAGCAATGAAAACAGCTTACAATGGCGTCGAAATAAATGCTTCAAATAAGTCGATGGTGATGCTCTTCCCCCGTAATAGTTCC
>NC_051416.1:5042957-5043243 GCF_015228065.2 Penaeus monodon
TCCGATACGATCCTGCCGAGACTTAATTGGCAACTTTGCAAGAGCTCTTATTTGAATGACCTCTATTCCGCTAATCAATTTGGTGAGTGATTGTTGGAGAAAATAAAGAGTTCCATTTCTCGGTTTGTTTGAGTCCACTCAGTCGGAAGAGATACTTGGAGGCGGCGCTGACGGAGGAGGACGATTCTCTGAGGCGGTCTTTGAACTGCTGTAGCCTGCGAGGAAATCTGAAGGAATATAGTATAGTATAGACTGTAGACGAAGGTGAATCGGATGAAGGAGGAGA
>NC_051416.1:5043427-5043497 GCF_015228065.2 Penaeus monodon
TGCCAGGGGGTCGACTTTGAAGGGATAAAAGTTCCTCAGTTTAACAAGCGCGGTTTCTTTTGCATGGCCC
>NC_051416.1:5044438-5044923 GCF_015228065.2 Penaeus monodon
AATACACAAACTGAGATGCATTATGTGAACGTAAATTACATGTTTTATATCATCATTGAAGTTGGTATCATGGATATGAATTTCTCATTCTGACAAAGCATCTTCGTGACTATAGGCTCATAACCGGAAATCTTTGTAACTGAACAGAAAAAGAAAATGCAAATACCAGTTAACATAAGCCGATGAGAGAGGATGGTAGTAAAGCGGTGAACAAATTACCATGTTTGATTTCTTTGTTGTCATTTCTTGTGATCTTACATATCAAAAATAAATATATATCATAAGAAGCCCAATGGAATGATAGTTTTATCAAGCGTAAAGAAATATACAAGTATCAGAAAATTTAAATACAATATCAATATAACCAGATATGATAGCTTTATCTGAAACTAATGAAAATAGATTACCTCGATTTCTTTCAGATATAAAAGAGATATAGAAGGTAACTGGCAACCGGTGTAATACCATCAAAGAGATTACCACGT
>NC_051416.1:5044949-5045091 GCF_015228065.2 Penaeus monodon
TGCGTATACCACAATGCCTACACTGATTCCTATTTAATCCATTATCTTTATCCCTTGATAAATACGATATTAGTGAAATACAGTAGATAAGGCTGAATAAAAGATCGTACATATAAATCTGACACATGAAAGACTATATCGT
>NC_051416.1:5045247-5045569 GCF_015228065.2 Penaeus monodon
GGATGATTTACAAAACTAAGAATTAGGAAGAAATAACAAGATATTCTAACCAAGAGAGCTATTGCGCAAAACAAATCATTTACACAAATATAAGTCTAACAGAGATAAGCCTAGTTGTTCTGTTTGAGAGAATGAAAACAGATGTACTTTTTTTCTGTATTTTCTAAGCAAGGAAGGTCTACACTATTTATTGGAGTGTTTATATCCAAGAAAAGATTGTTGCATCACGGCTGAATTGATATTATTTTCCCTCAGACTGTTTCCTGAACTCTTTTGACCAAGTTCAACACAGCAATGATAAGAAATGAAAGGTTTCGTGTCT
>NC_051416.1:5047698-5047803 GCF_015228065.2 Penaeus monodon
CAGAAAGAAGAGAAGGTGAAACGCAGAAGAGGGCGCCCCCGAAGCTCGAGAGAGGAGACGTGGCAGCAGCTTCAAAGAGCTTCATCGAGAACCGCAACACCCTAG
>NC_051416.1:5047825-5048434 GCF_015228065.2 Penaeus monodon
GGGTCTGGAGCCACTCCCGCTCTACTTCTTACCTCAGCTTCTCCTTCCCTATGTATCTCTTATTCCCCTCCCGTTTCCCCCATCCCTCCCGTTCTCTCACTCCCCACCCCTAACCCTGTCCCTCTCTCCCTCTCTTTCTCCCACTCCCAACCCTCCCCCTTTTCCCCCTCTCTCACCCCCACCCCCACCCCTCCCCGTCTCTCACCCTCACCTCAAACCCTCCCCCTTTTCCCCCTCTGTCACCCCCACCCCCAACCCTCCCCCTCTCTCACCCCCACCTCAAACCCTCCCCCTTTTCCCCCTCTCTCACCCCCACCCCCAACCCTCCCCCTCTCTCACCCCCACCTCAAACCCTCCCCCTTTTCCCCCTCTCTCACCCCCACCCCCAACCCTCCCCGTCTCTCACCCTCACCTCAAACCCTCCCCCTTTTCCCCCACTCTAACCCCCACCGCTATAGTTCCCCCCTCCACCCTGTCTCCTCCTCCCCCTTGTACACAAAAGTTGCTGTTACTTACCTCATGAATAATACCCAGCGGCTGCCAGTAATACAGGGCCAGGAATCTCTGTCCTGACGAAGCTCCCCATCGACCAATAGCATATACATGTTT
>NC_051416.1:5048481-5048724 GCF_015228065.2 Penaeus monodon
GGAGACAATTGTATTCTGCAAAAAACTGAATATGAGCTGTCAGTGCTTCCAACTGCTATACCACTTATAAACTACCTGAATAAACAATAACAGTTCCAGTAAATATTGAATATACCGTTTCTGTCTCACTCTAAATGGTTAAAACAATGTTTTCCCTAGATCATCGGTCTATTGAAATCTGTATGTGGTCGAAATTGCAACGCCAAGGAATCTCGTATTAAAATTTCATTACCAATCGCTAAG
>NC_051416.1:5048910-5049947 GCF_015228065.2 Penaeus monodon
ATAGAAAACAATAACATAATAAATGCCTGCAATGCTAAGTTCGGAATTATTCTTCTCGTCCAGACAACTCTCCAGGACAACGAGCTCGCCATCAGAACCTCCAAGGGCTTCTTTACCCACAATACTCAGCGTGTAAACAAAGAGAGATGGACCCGCTCGCCTAGCCCTGTTGTGAAACGGTGCTGGCGTTGAATTATTTGAGCGAAACGGTGATGTATATTATAGTGTTGGATATTATAGTTCGTAAAAGGGAATGTATGAGGTAAGTGGCAGTGAGGATGATAAGAAATGCCATTGTATTTATTCATAAATCTGAGAGTTCAAAGACTGAAGTTAAGAATTTTGTTTTCCAATCGTAAGGCAAAATGTGTAGGTGATACATTTTACAACACTTCGTTGGTGCGTTTAAGCTTTTTTTTATGGTAATATTTCTTTTTTATGGTATTATCTTTTAGCTTAACTTTAACTTTATTACTTAACAAATTTTCCGGAACCACAGTCATCTCGGCCGCGAAAAAGTAAGTAGGAGTAGGATGAAAAAAAAAATTGCACTGGCTAACCTCGGCTCAAGTATTCAGTATCATTTTCCTTCAGTATGATAATTATAATGATTTGAGAAGCCCTTTATGATCTAACGTGCCATAAGATGAATAATTATATCATATAAAAAATAATATATTCATATCAACGCCTGTATTTGAATTTTGTAAGGAGTATTGATTAAATGGCTCTGTATACATTAACAGTAAGTAGAGAATAAACATGAGGAATTTACAAAATACACAATAATTTGCCCCATGTGCGATAGTCCTTTAAAATCTACATATGATGATTTTGGTTAACCATATTTTTTATTTGGACTCATTTTAGTACCTACGCAAAAGTGAATTAATACAAATTTGTAGATTATATGAATCTTAAAAGTACCATAGAAATGGTCTTCATATTGAAACAACACGTGATTAAAAGCATCCCAATTATAGGATAGTATTTTGTCATGTACCATATATGCATCATATGTATTATTTACATATATA
>NC_051416.1:5050017-5050238 GCF_015228065.2 Penaeus monodon
CGGTCCTCATGCTCCTGTAGTGGACGTGAGGTACCCCCACTGTGGCGAGTCCCTCCCCCCTCCTCTTGACAGCAGCAGCACTCGCTCAGCACCATCTGTGGGCCTTCTTGGCAGCCACCTGCGATCTCTTCATCCCTGGAGTTTTTTTTTTAAATCTATTTTATCTGTTTTATCCTTTACTTTTTTTTTTAGATTTCTTTTACGGCCTCAAGTTTTGATGA
>NC_051416.1:5051278-5051573 GCF_015228065.2 Penaeus monodon
CTCTGGTACTCCTTCGAATGCAAATATCTCAGCAATAAATCTAACTGTAAGGTACATTACTCTTCCTCAAGTTTTTAAGTATAATATATATGCAACTTTTTCTTTATTTTCTTATGTTCCCGTATTTATATGCAGATGAATAGGATGCATATATGTATTCATATTTGTATCCATGTGCGTTGCTTGTCCGGTCTTTGAATTTTCTACAGTACTTTTATTAGAAAAGTGCTTTTACAATAGTAAAGGATATTGGTGTTTGACAGGTGTTGTTTAGAGAAGGAAGGAGGGAAGGTGG
>NC_051416.1:5051854-5052352 GCF_015228065.2 Penaeus monodon
CGTAAAAAAAATATAAAAAAGATCACCAACGAAAGCAGAATAAACAACGTGAAAGCACTGACTCCAAGCGCCAGCCAAGCACCAGCCAAGCGCAATCACACGATGGAGTATCTCCCATTTCACTCCGGCGCTGAATACGAAGTTAGTGAAAAAAAAAAACACCCGTAAGAGAGACAGGAATCCACAGCGAGGGTACAGCCAAGTCTCCCTCTCTTCGTACTCCTACTCCGTTGCACACTCTCCTTCTTGCAACTTTGCCGCTTGCACGAGGCCAATAACGCTCTCCTGAGTTTAAATTCCTGTTCAAACTTTGCACGATACCCCTGCTTTTGACTGTTGTCTTCGAGTTCAGTTTTTTTCTTTCCTTTTTTTATGGGTACACATAGGCGAAGTTTGTTGTAAATACTGGATGCATATAGGCTGAAAGGGAAATCAAACAGGGTGTCATACATGCGAGGCAATGCACGTCATACGTTCATTGCCTCGCAAAGGCTCGTA
>NC_051416.1:5052390-5052468 GCF_015228065.2 Penaeus monodon
TCTTTTCCCATTTCCCATCTTCGCGTACCTTTTTTTTATGACCATCTCGCCATTCCTGTTTTTCATCCGCATTTCCTA
>NC_051416.1:5052509-5052718 GCF_015228065.2 Penaeus monodon
CGCGAATACGTCTCCTATTTTCCTCATTTCCCCCGCCGGCTATTTGGGAAGGTCGGATTCCTCGAACACGCAGAGTACAACAACGCAGGCTGGATGACGATCGTAGAAACTTGTATACGTGCCTCTTGCTAGATACCTGGGAGACACAGCTTTTCGTTCTCTGCTTCTGACTGCCTCTCTGTTTCTCGGTTCTTTTCTTTTCTCACTCA
>NC_051416.1:5053205-5053419 GCF_015228065.2 Penaeus monodon
CATCGGCGCGTAACTTTATGCAGCTGCATTTGCAATGTCAACAGAAGATTGAACGCGTTAGTTTGCTTAACGTATTATTCCCCCGAAAAATCATTCGTTTATTTCTATCAAAACTCCGTCGTCCTGAATTCCTCCATTATTTTCTCGCGTAATCCATTTCATGAATTGCAATACACACACTCAGTACGTCCCCACATTTTTGGGAGAGTCTGCG
>NC_051416.1:5053574-5054099 GCF_015228065.2 Penaeus monodon
TACTGTGAGTGTGTGTGAATATATGTATAGACATTTACATTTACATCATACTTTTTGGAATATTAGTTTGTGCTGCAAACACAATGCCCAAGAAGGGAAAAATATATAAAGTTCTTTATTTGTAATGATAAATGACAACTATATATCTCGATAAAACAACGTATGGCCACCTTCGATCTATGATAAAATATAGGAAACATATCCTCTCATTCAAAAAGAATTAGAAAAGGAACATGGTTGTATTTTTTTTTCAATCGAAAACGTAACCACAATTTCACATGGACGAAAGCACGTTTGAATCTGAACAGTAACTGCGAGTATGCAAGAAAAATGTATCCTAAGTGCCCCCATTAGGATTTCAAGCGCTGTGCCATGGTGTTTGTTTCCTGCAATTGAAAATGTTTTTTTGATCGAATATATAGCGGCGGAAATTCTTGAGTTCATTTTCCTCTCATATCCACAAAGGTAGTTAATTTCGTTTGATATTTAATGAATGCATGAGATATTGTCAGTTTATATGCAGAC
>NC_051416.1:5054201-5054290 GCF_015228065.2 Penaeus monodon
TAGGGGCGTCGTGGGGGGGAAGGGGACAAGCACCCCTCCCCCTAGACTCTGCTTGCTCCCCCAAGGGCCACAATTTTAAACTTTTTTCT
>NC_051416.1:5054357-5054424 GCF_015228065.2 Penaeus monodon
TTGTTCACTTCGCTCGGGTCCTTTAAAAAAAATTAGGGTTTTGCAATGCATAAAACTTTTAATATTT
>NC_051416.1:5055489-5056377 GCF_015228065.2 Penaeus monodon
TAAGAAACTGAGAATTAACTTTGAAAATTAACTTTAAAAATTACCTTTGAAAATTAACTTTAAAAATTACCTTTGAAAATTAACTTTAAAAAATTACCTTTGAAAATTAACTTTAAAAATTACCTTTGAAAATTAACTGAAAAAATTACCTTTGAAAATTAACTTAAAATTACTTTGAAAAACTAAATTACTTGAAAATAACTAAAATACCTTTGAAAATTAACTTTAAAAATTACCTTTGAAAATAATTAAAAATACTTGAAAATTAACTTTACAAATTACCTTTGAAAATTAACTTTAAAAATTACCTTTGAAAACTAACTTTAAAAATTACCTTTGAAAATTAACTTTAAAAATTACCTTTGAAAATTACCTTTGGAAATTAACTTTAAAAATTACCTTTGAAAATTAACTTTAAAAATTACCTTTGAAAATTAACTGAAAAAATTACCTTTGAAAATTAACTTTGAAAATTACTTTTGAAAATTACCTTTGAAAATTAACTTTAAAAATTACCTTTGAAAATTACCTTTGAAAATTAACTTTAAAAATTACCTTTGAAAATTAACTTAAAAATTACCTTTGAAAATAACTTAAAAATTACCTTTGAAAATTAACTTTAAAAATTAACTTTGAAAATTAACTTTAAAAATTACCTTTGAAAATTAACTTTAAAAATTACCTTTGAAAATTAACTTTAAAAATTACCTTTGAAAATTAACTTTAAAAATTACCTTTGAAAATTAACTTTAAAAATTACCTTTGAAAATTAACTTTAAAAATTACCTTTGAAAATTAACTTCAAAAATTAACTTTGAAAATTAACTTCAAAAATTAACTTTGAAAATTAACTTCAAAATTACCTTCGAAAATTAACTTTTGAAAATT
>NC_051416.1:5056903-5057172 GCF_015228065.2 Penaeus monodon
GAAATGATAAACGAGACCACAGAGAAAAATGCAAGAAGGCAACAGAAGATCTATTTCCGACCCCAAAGAAAGGGAAAGTAATGGAATACCCGATATACTGCAAATGGTTTGATATAAAAGCCAAGAAGAATATGATGCGTATATCATGGGCGTGATAAAGGGAAGGAGACAAGGAATCGCGTTTATGGGGCGTCTCTTTATCAAAATGAAAGACGGATGCAAAATGACCGACGCGCAGGAATATGCGCTCTGGGCTCGCCGGGACGGAC
>NC_051416.1:5058019-5058206 GCF_015228065.2 Penaeus monodon
GAAATTTTAATGAAATAATGCTCGCATCCTCTTCCCTTGCCGGGGGAAATTTTCAGGAAGCGTTTTTTTAATTTCCCTATTTTCGCCCGCATCCCTTTTATTCCAGGTAAAATTTGGTTTTTATTTTAGGTAAACAGTGCTAGAAAATGTGTTGTTTAATGAAAAAAATTTGCAATGTTTTTAAATG
>NC_051416.1:5058663-5058789 GCF_015228065.2 Penaeus monodon
CCATTAAAAAATAAAAGATGTTTTTTAAAGTATAATGTCTTGTAGCTATCCCACGTGTCCTTTAAAAAAAATGGAGAAAATATAATTAAGCGTTTTTCTTTGACCCCCAAAAGGGGCCCGGCTGCC
>NC_051416.1:5060128-5060449 GCF_015228065.2 Penaeus monodon
ATTATACATATACATAATTATTTTTTTAATATAACTATATAAACATGTCAATCATGTATATTATTATAAAATTTTACATCTATATTTATATTTTTAAAATTATAATGTGTTATTATATGTGTGTAAAGTATAATTTTTATATATATATTAAAATATATAATTTATATATATATTTATATTTGTATAATGATTATTATTATATATATATAATTATTTATATACTTATTTATGATACAAAAATAAATACATAATGATAATTTTATAATATTTATAGCCATATAAAGAAATTAAAAAATTTATGTTTTTGATATTATATAAAAA
>NC_051416.1:5062582-5062685 GCF_015228065.2 Penaeus monodon
TTATGGACGATCAAAGAACACGCTTAATTATATTTGCTCCATTTATTTTCAAGGACACTGTGGAGATAGCATACAAGACATTATACTTTATAAACATCATTTA
>NC_051416.1:5063186-5063356 GCF_015228065.2 Penaeus monodon
CATTTAAAGACATTGCACATTTCTTCATGTAAACAACACATTTTCTAGCACTGTATTACCTAAAATAACTAACCAACTTGTACCTGGAATAAGGTATGCGGGCGAAAATAGGAAGTTAAAATAACGCTTCCTGAAATGTCCCTCGGCGACAGGTAAGAGGATGCGAGCAT
>NC_051416.1:5063442-5063511 GCF_015228065.2 Penaeus monodon
AAATCAAGTATATGCGAATGAATTGCATGGCTTAGAATTTACTGCACGTCACCAAAGGGATCCTGTTAC
>NC_051416.1:5063792-5063962 GCF_015228065.2 Penaeus monodon
ATGCTCGCATCCTCTTACCTGTCGCCGAGGGACATTTCAGGAAGCGTTATTTTAACTTCCTATTTTCGCCCGCATACCTTATTCCAGGTACAAGTTGGTTAGTTATTTTAGGTAATACAGTGCTAGAAAATGTGTTGTTTACATGAAGAAATGTGCAATGTCTTTAAATG
>NC_051416.1:5065975-5066108 GCF_015228065.2 Penaeus monodon
TTTATCCCCCCCAAACACACACATTCTTTTTTCATGCTTTGCCTAGCTTTAAATTAAAAAAATTTTTCTTTTTTTTAATCCTTTATTTTTATTATTAATTTTTTATATATTTTTTTTGCCTTTTTAATATCTT
>NC_051416.1:5066196-5066287 GCF_015228065.2 Penaeus monodon
CCTTTATTTTATTTTTTTAATATATTTATTTTTTTTTTATTGTAATACCCCTATATCTTAGCATCCATTTAATTTTATTTGTATTTTTTAG
>NC_051416.1:5069261-5070395 GCF_015228065.2 Penaeus monodon
TCTTTGTGTGTGTTTTGTGTTTTAATCTGTCTATCTTCTTTTTCCCTTATTTTTTTTTTTTCGTGATCAAGAAAGTTTAGAAATATTAATGAAAGGAAGACAGAATTTCCGGGGTTGTTTTTCAATTTAATTTAACAACACTGGGGGAGGGGTTATATTAAGATTCTAAAATTTCGCTCCAAATTCATTAGTAAATTTTTTCCTGTCCAACCTTTTTTTTTAAAAGACACATTCACGGGTAAAAACCCATCATAAAAAAATCCAAAAACCCCTTTAAATTTCAAAGGAACACAGTAGAAAATTTGAGAAAAGGGCAAAAAAATGATGAACCAACGAAAATTAAACCCGTACAATTCTCAAACGACATTCAGCAAAACCCCCAAATAACTAGACGACATAAAAAAAGGCAGCTTTTTTCCCCAACCGATGAATTTAAATTTAATTCCGCTTGAGACAATTATTCGAAGAAATTTCGAATCCTGAGAAAAGGGGTGAAAAAAAAGAACCCAACAGCTTCTTGTTCCTGTGTTCTTCGAGCTTTGCGTTTATTGTCTGTAGTCCGGAAAAAAGGGAATTTATTAAAGGAATTGCTTCCCTTTTTGTATATAAGAATAAGGCTCGTAAAGGGTTTTTTCTCTTTTAGGAATTTAGGCGAAAAAAAAAGATTTTCATCGGATTCAGAACAGTGTGAATTAATTTAAAAATTAATTGCGTGAGCATTTTAAAAGTCGAAAAAGATGAAACAGACTAAAAATATGGGTTAAGCTAAAATTTTTCGGAGGAAAACGCAGACTCCTTTTGTCGGTTAAACAATGTTTAAAAACAATTATAAACACATTTAAGCCTGTAGGGAAGGGGGAAACCTCAGCGAATGGGAAGAGACGCGATAAAAAATTAAAATCTGTAATTATTGGAAATTTTCTTTTTCACTGGTAAATATCTTCTAGTTCGGCTACAAAATCCACAGAGTAAATTTTGATAAACCTTGGGTCGGAAGATGAACAAAAGAGAGCAGTAAAAATTGGGAACATTGCATATCACAGAGAAAGCAATGCCTTTTCGTGCAAAAGGCCCGAGGAAAAATGAAAGAAACCTTTTAAAACTACAAGATAAATGTAATAATAATAATAAAAT
>NC_051416.1:5070762-5071195 GCF_015228065.2 Penaeus monodon
AGGCAAACGAATAAAGCTAATTTCGTTCCGTGGCTTCAGACGGAAGTTGAGCTGCATGTCTGAAACGCGTGGATGTGCTGCCCCGCAAGATTACACTTTCTTCAAACTCTTCTTGGTTCCGCACTCGTTTATATTCTTATATTATGCAAATTCCCCTCTTTATTTTTACAGAAGTTTTATCACGCCATCTGTGATGCGAAACTGCTTATCGCTTTATGAGGATTATGGCTGTGCTATGTATAAATTTACGAAGATTTTTTTTTATATATATAACAAAAGGTTGGTAAGTGATATGATAAGCTCAGTTATATTATGGTATAAATGGAGATTAATTTTGCACATAAATCCTTATTGCCTGGATTTATGAAGTGCGAGTAAATGACAAGTGAAATTATTATGCTAATGAGAGGAGTAAATGAGGAGAGAGAAAAAA
>NC_051416.1:5071539-5071979 GCF_015228065.2 Penaeus monodon
TAAAATATAAGATATATTCTAAAAAATAAGATCGAAACGTAATTACATTAAATATAATAACAATTTAGTAAAACACGGGACGAGGTAAGCTGTACTCTCCACTTTAAAGATGACATTCAGCCTTCAAGCTTCAGAACCGAAAGCGTGTCTTTAAATAAATGCCTTTGACCTCTGCTCCTTTCAGCAAGCAACACGCTCTTACCCTTTTTAAATGCTTGAACTTCAGGATGAAAAGGATAAGGGCCATCCTATTTGTAATTAGTTTATACCTTGGTCTTGGTCTTTCAGGAATTTCAGTAATTTTATGACATGTAGTTTGTTATGTTTGTGATTGTATTGTTAATAGTATTGATAGGTATTGTGAACATTTTGACGAACATAACTGCGGTCTGTTTTATTACATACGTTTGGGGTAATTGTTTTTTTTTTTTTCTTTATAT
>NC_051416.1:5072086-5072578 GCF_015228065.2 Penaeus monodon
TTTAGGATCTAGTTCTTTTCCACTTTTTAAATATTTTTTTATTGTTTTCCTCGCCTTTCTTTTCTCTTTTTCCTCACCACTGTTCGTAACTGAATGTCTCTTGTCTTCTATGTGTAATATTTTATCGAATATGTTCCTGCTTTCGTTCTTTTCCTTTTGAAGTTTTATTCACCATCAGTTCCTTCATCCTAGAAAGTTCGCTGCTCTCGCTAAGGATGAACCGGGATCGTTTAACTTCTTCAAGATTGCAACAAACTTTATTTCTTGAGAGTCCTTGAGGAGTTTTATCAACAAAGACTGCACAAACGACATCTAATTATGGATAATGGATATATAAAATGTTATAGACATGTTTATCCCCAAGGTCCTTTTTTTATACAGAATATAGATAAATAGATCCTGAATAATTTACTTGATGCTTTATTGTAAATGAGATCTCACGTGAGAAGTAGTGACTTCTTGTTCAATCGTAGATGTGGTCTTTGCAGCGTT
>NC_051416.1:5072884-5073115 GCF_015228065.2 Penaeus monodon
TAAAAAATTAGTAACTGGGTAAGAGAAGCTTGCAGTAGTCACTTCCTCGTCTAAACACTGAACACTGGCCAAGAATTTCCAAAAAACATTGGGAAAAACCCGGGTAGCTGAAGGAAAAAAGTTTTTTTTTTTGGGATTTAAAAAAATTTTTTTAAAAAATTTAAAATTTTTTTAAAAAAAATTTTTCTTTGGGGGGGGGGTTTTTTTTTTTTTTGAAAATAAAAAAAAAAA
>NC_051416.1:5073190-5073362 GCF_015228065.2 Penaeus monodon
CTTTTCTTTTTTTAAAATTCCAAAAAATTTTTAAAAAAAAAAATTTTTCAATTTTTAATTATAACAAAAACCATTTAAAAAATTTTTAAAAAATTTTAATCATATATAAAAAATAAAAAACCCCAAAATTTTAAAAAAAAAAATTTATTTTATAAAAAAAAATTTTTAAAAA
>NC_051416.1:5073435-5073572 GCF_015228065.2 Penaeus monodon
AAAAAATAAAATTTTAAAAAACCCCCAAAAAAAATTTAATTTTTAAAAAATTTTTATTTTTAAAAAAAAAATTTTTTAAAAAAATTTAAAAAAAAAAATAAAAATAAAATTTTTTCCCAAATTTTTTAAAAATTTTT
>NC_051416.1:5073679-5074003 GCF_015228065.2 Penaeus monodon
GGAAAAGATATAAAAAATTAAAAAAATTTTTAAATTTTTTTCTTTTTTTTTTAAATAAATTAAATTTTAAAAAATAATAAATAAATAAAATTTAATATAAAAAAAAAAATTTTAAAATTAAAATTAAAAATTTTTTTAAAAAATTTATAAAAAAAAAATTTATTTAAAAAAAAAAAATTATTTTAATTTTTAAAATTAAAAAAAATTTTTAAAAAATTTTTTTTTAATTTTTTTAAAAGGTTGAATTAGTTGTTTAAAGGTTGATTTTGGTTTTTAAATGTATTTTTTTATGATTGGGAGAGAAAAGGTTTGTTTTTAAAATTG
>NC_051416.1:5074113-5074939 GCF_015228065.2 Penaeus monodon
TTTTTCTTCTATCTATATCTATCAAAAATTTATGAATGTACAAAGTATTTTTTTAAACTCCCAACAAATACCTTTTCCCTACAAGAACTAGGCTTCTGTGACACGGATCGGTATCTAACAACTGCTCTCATTCTCCGGCCGCCCAATCTATCCGAGAGACACGAATTACGAGTGCCACAAGTAACGGCACTTCATCGCTTAACCACGAGTGAGTGCCAGGCTCTTTGTTATTACATTGGGGGAATTAACTCCTCGCCGTGACAGACCCTCTATTTCTTACTCGCCAAAAATTCTTAGCTTCATTTTTTTCCCTCACGAAGGCGTTGCTGCGGGTTTTGTTTACCCTTTCGTATATTTAATCCATTGTTAAATTTTTACAGATTTGTTTGTTTCGTTTTAAATTTTTAAAAGGTGTTTATTTCTTTATGCCTTTATTTCTCTTAAACCCCCAGATTTTCCAAAAGAAAAAGAAAAAGAAATCGAAAAAAATTAGTAATTGAATAAACTAACTTAGCAAATACATTAAAACGGAAGCAAATAAATCAAACCAGGTGTTAACATAACGATTGCATTAAGTAAGATACAACATATATACAATTGCTTGTATATTTTCTTTAAAAATACCAACTGGCAGCGCCTTGCCTTGTACTTGTTCCGTTAATGATCGGGTTAATTTTGGTTAAATACTGTGGCTACGTCAGCTTCATCATTTCTTCAGCTTACGTTTTCATGTTTGAAATTCTTGGCCAGTGTTTAGACGAGGAAGTGACTACTGCAAGCTTCTCTTACCCAGTTACTAATTTTTTAAATCGTTTTGATAAGATTT
>NC_051416.1:5075226-5075714 GCF_015228065.2 Penaeus monodon
AACGCTGCAAAGACCACATCTACGATTGAACAAGAAGTCACTACTTCTCACGTGAGATCTCATTTACAATAAAGCATCAAGTAAATTATTCAGGATCTATTTATCTATATTCTGTATAAAAAAAGGACCTTGGATAAACATGTCTATAACATTTTATATATCCATTATCCATAATTAGATGTCGTTTGTGCAGTCTTTGTTGATAAAACTCCTCAAGGACTCTCAAGAAATAAAGTTTGTTGCAATCTTGAAGAAGTTAAACGATCCCGGTTCATCCTTAGCGAGAGCAGCGAACTTTCTAGGATGAAGGAACTGATGGTGAATAAAACTTCAAAAGGAAAAGAACGAAAGCAGGAACATATTCGATAAAATATTACACATAGAAGACAAGAGACATTCAGTTACGAACAGTGGTGAGGAAAAAGAGAAAAGAAAGGCGAGGAAAACAATAAAAAAATATTTAAAAAGTGGAAAAGAACTAGATCCTA
>NC_051416.1:5075821-5076259 GCF_015228065.2 Penaeus monodon
ATATAAAGAAAAAATAAAAACAATTACCCACAAACGTATGTAATAAAACAGACCGCAGTTATGTTCGTCAACTGTTCACAATACCTATCAATACTATTAACAATACAATCACAAACATAACAAACTACATGTCATAAAATTACTGAAATTCCTGAAAGACCAAGACCAAGGTATAAACTAATTACAAATAGGATGGCCCTTATCCTTTTCATCCTGAAGTTCAAGCATTTAAAAAGGGTAAGAGCGTGTTGCTTGCTGAAAGGAGCAGAGGTCAAAGGCATTTATTTAAAGACACGCTTTCGGTTCTGAAGCTTGAAGGCTGAATGTCATCTTTAAAGTGGAGAGTACAGCTTACCTCGTCCCGTGTTTACTAAATTGTTATTATATTTAATGTAATTACGTTTCGATCTTATTTTTTAGAATATATCTTATATTTTA
>NC_051416.1:5076603-5077036 GCF_015228065.2 Penaeus monodon
TTTTTTCTCTCTCCTCATTTACTCCTCTCATTAGCATAATAATTTCACTTGTCATTTACTCGCACTTCATAAATCCAGGCAATAAGGATTTATGTGCAAAATTAATCTCCATTTATACCATAATATAACTGAGCTTATCATATCACTTACCAACCTTTTGTTATATATATAAAAAAAAATCTTCGTAAATTTATACATAGCACAGCCATAATCCTCATAAAGCGATAAGCAGTTTCGCATCACAGATGGCGTGATAAAACTTCTGTAAAAATAAAGAGGGGAATTTGCATAATATAAGAATATAAACGAGTGCGGAACCAAGAAGAGTTTGAAGAAAGTGTAATCTTGCGGGGCAGCACATCCACGCGTTTCAGACATGCAGCTCAACTTCCGTCTGAAGCCACGGAACGAAATTAGCTTTATTCGTTTGCCT
>NC_051416.1:5077480-5078558 GCF_015228065.2 Penaeus monodon
TTCCTCAGTGGGCCTTTTGTCAGCGAAAAGAGCAGTTGCTTTCTCTGTGATATGCCAAGTGTTACCAATATTTACTGCTCTCTTTTGTTCATCTCTCCGACGCCAAGGTTTATCTAAAGTTACTCTGTGGATTTTGTAGCCGAACTGAGAAGATATTTACTCAGTGATAAAGCAAATGTTCCAATAATTACAGATCTATTATATTTGATCGCGTCTCTTCCCATTCGCTGAGGTTTCCCCCTTGCCTACAGTGCTATAAATGTGTTTATAATTGAGTTTAAACATTGATTAACCGACTAAATGGACGTCTGCGTTTTCCTCCGTAAAATTTATAGCTATAATCATATTTATTAGTCTGTTTCATCTATTTCTGACTCTTAAAATGCTCACGCAATTAATTCTTAATTAATTCACACTGTTCTGAATCCGATGACAATCTTTTCTTTTCGCCTAAATCTCCTAAGAAGAGCAAAAGCACTTTACAGAGCCTTAATTCTTATATACAATAAGATAGCAATTCCTTTAATAAATTCCCATTTTCCGGACCTACAGACAATGACGCAAAGCTCGAAGAACACAGGAACATATCGATAGCTGTTGGGTCTATATTCATCCCCTTTTCTCAGGATTCGAAATTTCTTCGAATAATTGTCTCAAGCGGATATTCAATTAAATTCATCGGTTCGGGAAAAAAGCTGGCCTTTTTTTCATGTCGTCTAGTTATTTATGGTATTCGCTGAATGTCGTTTGAGAATTAGTACAGGTTTAATTTTCGTTGGTCTCATCAGCTTTTTGTCTTTTCTCTAATTTCTACTGATGTTCCTCTTGATAATTAAGGAGTATTTTGATGTTTTATGATGGCGATTTTATCCGTGAATGTAGTCTATTAAAAATAAGGTTGGACACGGAAAAAATTATACTAATGAATTTGGAGCGAAATTTTATGAATCTTAATATAACCAAAATCCTCTCTAAGTGTTAAGTTAAAATTAAAATTAAGAGAAAAACAACTGGAATTCTGTACTTCCTTTCATTAATATTTCATATAACTTTGCTTAGATCACAGAAAAAAATAAGA
>NC_051416.1:5081003-5081080 GCF_015228065.2 Penaeus monodon
TTTCCCAACGACTAATTCCCAGCACGCATTTCCGACATCCGACAGAATATCTCGCGTGGCATCTTCTGAGCTCAAAG
>NC_051416.1:5081139-5081380 GCF_015228065.2 Penaeus monodon
GGGTGAACAAAACAAACTGAGCTGACATGCCTCGCGCTCTCCGTGTTAATACATATTTCATCCTTTGAGATTTCTAATGGAAAAGCAAGCCTCTTTCAGGAAGCCTTACTTAGAGATGGAACTCGTGTTTTTAAATCGTATTAAATGGGTTTTAAGATTTTGCTTTTTGCCTGGAATTCAGTTTTTTTTTCTTTTATTATGTTGATTTATGTTTTATGAAGTATTTGGAATCAGCATTTGT
>NC_051416.1:5082161-5082599 GCF_015228065.2 Penaeus monodon
ATTTATAAAAACCTGTTTTTTTTTTGTCACAACTATGCTGGCATTACATCACGATCATTTTCTCAAAGCTATCACTAAGTCTACATAATTACACGCCAGAGTTAATCGGTAAATACTTGTTAGCGTGTTTCAGTCTAACAAAAACCCAGGCGAGTGTAAGCATCCACGCCTGCAGCCTCCGGGAGAGAGATAGGCAGGATCACATTACGATTTGCTTGGGAGCGTTTCTCGAGATAAGCCGAGAGTTTACCGTGATGAAGAAACAAGGAGAAGAGAGAAGGGAGAAAGCGATAAAGAAGTGGAAGGGAAGAAATGGGAGAAAACGATAAAGAAATAAGAAGCAGAATTGGATGAAAACAATAAACAGATAGATAATAATAAATAATGATATGAGTTAGCAGAATATAATAAAGATGAAAATGAATTAGGAGAAAGTAA
>NC_051416.1:5083031-5083141 GCF_015228065.2 Penaeus monodon
TAGTAGTTATGTGATAATAAGAAAGGGAAAGAAGTCATATATACTTTTTAAATAGCATTTTTATCACTATTGCAAAGTTTTGCGAATCATATATATATACACACACACAC
>NC_051416.1:5083558-5084018 GCF_015228065.2 Penaeus monodon
AGCTACTTTGCATTTTTATGCCATGACAATACTTTTACTAACTCTCCCCACCAATACAAAATCACGATTCTACTGAGGATTAGTAAACATTTTCCAAAGTGTTTACGTATGCATTTTCATCGATTGAAACTTTTACTGGCGTAAATGACACTCACATAGCTGTACGAATAGACCCAAAGCAAACCATACCCATATCTACTTTGATATTAAAACTGTGATCTATATTTATGAATTTTAGAACTCATTACTTTCATAGTCGTACTAAAACTGCGATTTCCATTTATGAATTAAAGAATTTGCTAATTTGATAGTCATATTAATAACGTCATTTACATTTATAAACTTTAAAATGATTTATGCGTTCCATATGGACACTAAAAATTTAATTCCAGTTTCGACATATGGTAAGCTGTTGTTTTCACGATACACGCTCTATAAACGAAAGAGAAATCAGAAAATG
>NC_051416.1:5084931-5085033 GCF_015228065.2 Penaeus monodon
TGTGTTTCAAAGATTCGTTTGACATACTAATTGCTTGAAAATTATTTGCTTATCATTAGGGCAATGATATTATTTTTAAAAATCTCTAAAATAAATTGCACC
>NC_051416.1:5086330-5086560 GCF_015228065.2 Penaeus monodon
TAAATGCATAGAGGAATCCAACAACATAGAAATTAAGTTGCAATCCCCAGCTACCCAATGCAACACCAACATTACATGTGGTTTCCCCAGTTACCAAGGCAGAGGCACTGCATGATCATTTAGCCTCAATATGGCCAGTACTATGCGCGTTGTTGGGCCAAGTTCTGTAGCGACCGTCAAACTCTGACGCATCACTGAAATCCCCTTCCCTCGCGAGACTGAGCCATTAT
>NC_051416.1:5088788-5088874 GCF_015228065.2 Penaeus monodon
CACAAAGTTTTGAAAAACAATTCATTTTTCTTCATTTCGCATATCAAGTCAAGAGAAAGTCATCAACATCCTGAAAATGCATGTCT
>NC_051416.1:5089054-5089157 GCF_015228065.2 Penaeus monodon
TATTGCTCTTCAATGTGGGAATTTCAAATGTATGTTGCTAGAAATTTTGTATCTTACTGTATCCATCGCGAGTGAGCTCCGTGTTTATAACAGCGAGAGGATA
>NC_051416.1:5090770-5091048 GCF_015228065.2 Penaeus monodon
CCCTTCCTCCTCCTCCATTTAATCCAGAGCCAAAATGAGTTAAAAACAAGAGGCTCGAGGATGGATCAGGAATTACAGAAACACAAGTCTTCTTTCGTCCCGGCGGAGTAGAGAGACAAAGACATGAAAGAGAGGCATTTAAATTGCAAAACAAGGGCTCAGCCTTCCCTCGTCATCCGCCTGCAACGCCAACCCTTCTCAGGCACGCACACGCACATTCATGCACGCACGTTGGCTTAGACGCGCATAGGCATACATGCTGATAAGCGCACACTTAA
>NC_051416.1:5091455-5091669 GCF_015228065.2 Penaeus monodon
ACTACAACCACCGACCTTGAACATCGCTGGGAGGTATGTCTAGCAAGAGATGCAAATGTTGTTAGTTTAAGTGTGACTTCCCGACTTCCCTTGCATCTGTTTACATCAAGGAATACGTGTATGTCCCTCTTAGCGTGCGTTTGAGAGACACTGAATCGGAAAACAAGGAAGATAGAAAGAGAAAGAGAAAGAGTGAAAGGGAGCAAGAAGGAAC
>NC_051416.1:5092141-5092368 GCF_015228065.2 Penaeus monodon
ATTTATGCAACTAAGGGGCGTGGCTTCTGCTCCGTCGAATTGCATAATGCAAGAGGAAACGAGAAACCATTTGCCTTCCATTATTTACACGCCTGTTGATGTTGCAAAGACGAGCACCAACGCAGATGCTATGGTTATGCATCATCAACTTTGTGATGCAAATGCTCGTTCTGCAACCCTGGGCAATAAAGTACTGATAAAGGTTTTCGCTTAAGGGTCCAAACCTC
>NC_051416.1:5093295-5093542 GCF_015228065.2 Penaeus monodon
CACAGAGAAGGAAGAGGAAACAGGAAACTGTTATATTTTAATTACAATTCGTTTGCACAGAGAGAGAGAGACAGAAAAAAAACAGGGGATTTTTGGCATGCAAGATAAATATTCAATTATCAAGTCTCGTAAAAGGATGTAGCTTTGGATCAGCTGATAATATTGTTTAAAACCGGGAATGTTGTGTGACTTCAATTTAAAGTGAAGGTTGGGGCATTTTTTTAAATGGAAATTCTTGTTTTATGCA
>NC_051416.1:5094305-5094397 GCF_015228065.2 Penaeus monodon
AGCGTCCTGCTCAGCGCCTTCGGTCCAAATAAACAGCGTTTGTTCCCATTTCTTGTTCATTTCGTGCTCAGCAGTTCAAGTCTGAGAGAAAA
>NC_051416.1:5094960-5095157 GCF_015228065.2 Penaeus monodon
GCTTCGAAACTGTAACTGAAGCATCGATCGAAACCTTACATAATTTTCCAGCATCCTTTATTCACTTCACATTTCAAAAGTGAGGAAGTCGTCATTATCGAAAATCCAAATCATCTTCCCATTTGGCAGTTTCCAATTTTAGGAATATCATAGAATTGAAAAGAGATGCGAAATAAAAGGTGGTCTGAGTGAGACTC
>NC_051416.1:5095722-5095968 GCF_015228065.2 Penaeus monodon
CGAATGCAAATTACTTGATCAAGTGACTGACAATCCGTAAAAAAAAATATTTGACAACCGAAATTTCGAGGAATCTGAAAATTAGATTGATTTTGCAAATGCTTCCTTCCCATGCAAGCTCCGTAATGAATCCTTTGCAGTTATTGCAACTTCATAATCTTTTGGTCTCTTATAGATTACCGAATGATCCGTCTGCTTCAGGTGGCTTGAGGGAATAGTGTACTTAAGAAGAAATGGTATTCGGTA
>NC_051416.1:5097273-5097582 GCF_015228065.2 Penaeus monodon
TTTAGGATATTTTCTTTAAGGGGTATACAAAAACCCCCAAAACAAACAACCCCACCAAACCCCACCAATTTCTTAATATATTAAATTAAATATAATAAATAAAAAATATATTATAAAAAAAGATATAATAAAAAATTAAACTAAAAATCTTTAAGTATTAAAAAAAAACCAAACAAAAAGAAAAAAAAACAAAATAAAAAAATATAAAAGGAAAATAAAATATATAAAAAAAAATAAATATTAAATAATTAATAAAAATGATATATAAATAAAGAAATTTTAGGAAAATTATTTTAAGGAGAAGATAGA
>NC_051416.1:5097725-5097842 GCF_015228065.2 Penaeus monodon
AAAGGAAAATATTTTTAAATTTATGGGTTTGGGAAGATGTTTGGGGGTAAATGGTTATGGGATAATAAAAATTTTTAAAAAAATTAATTAATAATTTCTTCCTTTTAACGGTGGTTT
>NC_051416.1:5098156-5098447 GCF_015228065.2 Penaeus monodon
TTTTGCCATTTTTGATTTTTTTTACATTAATTTAAATTATAATATTGGGGGTTAATTGGGTGGGAAAAAGGGGTAATTCCTTGAAGGGAAAAGGGGTCCCAAAACCCACCCACACAACAACCCAACCACCCACCCCCACATATATTAATAAATATATATATATAATATATTTATAAGTTAAAAAGTATTTTAAAAGATTAAAAAAAAACCCCCAAAAAAAAAAAAAATTAGATAAATAATAAAATAGTTTTATATTATATCAAATATAAAGATATATTAAAATTAAAACTT
>NC_051416.1:5098507-5098576 GCF_015228065.2 Penaeus monodon
ATAAAATAAAATTTTAATTTTATAATCTATTATTATAATATTATTTTTAGATATATATACATAAAATTT
>NC_051416.1:5098609-5098723 GCF_015228065.2 Penaeus monodon
TTAAATATTAAAATTATATAATTAATATATTAATTATTTATATGTATATTGTTATTAAATGTACTAAGGAAAATATATATTTTAATATATTATTTTTAAAATATATATATTTAT
>NC_051416.1:5098752-5099070 GCF_015228065.2 Penaeus monodon
TTTTTCAAATTATACAAACACACACACACCCCGGGAGGGAAGAAATAAAGAAATATTATAAATGGGAAAATAAAAAAATAAAAAAAATATAAAAAAAAAAAAAATAATAAAAAAAAAAAAAAAATAAATAAAAATTTTAAAAAATACGCCATAAAAACAAAAAATAAAATATTAAGAATAAAATAGAAAGAGGAAGAGAAATCAAAGATTTTAGTTTAGAAAAGATAGAGATAAGTTAAAGGGGATAATAGGATAAATAAAAAGAGATAGGATATATATTATATAACAAACTTTAAACTGCAGGAGAGAGAAAAAGAG
>NC_051416.1:5099915-5100043 GCF_015228065.2 Penaeus monodon
ACGAGATTGCAAACTTTTCGCCTGATACTTTTGGGAAAATTGTATGGCGCCCCCGTGGAAGGGTGACAAATCGCTACAGCTGGGCCCCAGAAAAACAGATTTTCCCCCAAACCCCCCCCAAAACCCGC
>NC_051416.1:5100587-5100689 GCF_015228065.2 Penaeus monodon
AAACACTGTAGAAAATTATAACACAAAAACAAGAGAGAAAAAGGGAAAGAGTAAAAACATATGCGCTTTCTCTCTCTCCAATAAATTATATAAAATTTATTT
>NC_051416.1:5104586-5105110 GCF_015228065.2 Penaeus monodon
TCAACTAAATGTTGGTGTAATATACTGTGTTAATGTTTGTCAATCATTTTCATTCCTTTGATAAGATTTATCCTACTCATTATTCATTTTATGATCATTCCTTGATTTTATCTTGCTGCATTAGCGTATTCCACTGCAAAGTGAAGCCTGAAACTATTAGCATATTACCTACTATGTATCTTCTAATAAATATTATACAGTCTTATTAAAGCATAACTATATGCAAATTCTCTGGTTCATTATCATGCTTTGCTGTTCCGCATCCGCTCCTCACATCACACCATTATTCTCATTATCCATTATCGCTTTGGCTGGAATTCTCAAAGGCACAACACTCTTGAAAAGTTTTATGCGTAATTATGAGATTTGTAAGTGTTGGTGAGGTGAAAGTTATCCCGTGTCAACTTCACATTCATGGCTGATTTCCTGATGATATTACCTGGTACTGAGAAAACTCATTGACACAGATGCTATGATGGTATTCGGTATAATAGTATATGTAATAGTATATGTTTGTCGAGGCC
>NC_051416.1:5105364-5105673 GCF_015228065.2 Penaeus monodon
AAGCGCGAAACGTAGAAACGAAAAGAAAAAGACCAAGAAAACCAAAAATCTCTCTCATGCAAGCATCTCTTTTTTGGTCTCGAAATTCACCGCCCGAGGCCGTTGCGCGCCGCGGGAACGACTAACGTTAATAGAAATGCGCAATCCGGGTAAATCACTGTTAATTTAGCTATGTTAAAAGCAGTATTAATTTGGTGTTATCAGGGAAATTGCAGCACTTAAACCCGTTACACAAGCATCGGGCAGCATGAAGCTTTCAATTTACGCTCTGTCAAAGGTAGTTGCCCAGAGAACGGATTTGTGAGCGTG
>NC_051416.1:5106127-5106256 GCF_015228065.2 Penaeus monodon
CTCTCTCTTCTTCACTTCTTGTCCATAATCAAAGTACACAAAAAAGAAAAAGAAAAAAAAGGGTTTGTCACAGAAACTGCTATGAGAGTCTTTTCTCAAATGAATAATATTTAGAAGCACCATGGCAGG
>NC_051416.1:5106440-5106639 GCF_015228065.2 Penaeus monodon
AATATAAAAAGGAGAAATGATGCTAAGATTTTCTGAACCAATCACTTCATAGAGGAAATGGTCTCGGACACACAAATCATGTCAGCATCATTAAATTAATCAGCTTAATGATATCCTCGTTAGAACTAATGATTATGAAAATGAGAACCAAATGAAGACCATCTATTAAGCTCATTATTATGGTAATCAAAGCAATGGT
>NC_051416.1:5107056-5107460 GCF_015228065.2 Penaeus monodon
TTTTCCTAGTAAAGGAAAAAACTAAAGGGCATTTTTAAGAGGAAATTATGCTGAACCGGTAATATTCATACACATTTTACTCCGAATTCTGATCAGAAAGGTAGAGGACGAAAATAAATGAATGGACGAATTAAAGAATAATTAAAAAAATTAATAAACGAATATAAAGAAAAGAGAAAAAAAATACAGCCTTGAAATATTTTCCAGCGCTTTCAATTTCTTGAGAGATTCGAATTTAAGTTGATCTTGTGAAGAGGATAATAAAAATGCAAATTCTTTATTGACTCAATATACGCCGTCAGCAAGCACCAAAAACTTAATAATCTGCTAACAGAATCTGGCTTCGTTAAGTCTGAATAAATGTACAAACTCCAGCACTCAGGATATAATCTGTTTGGCAAAAA
>NC_051416.1:5107663-5107914 GCF_015228065.2 Penaeus monodon
ATTAATTAAGATTATATTGGATCACCTATCAGAATCATCTGCTTATTTCCAACCTCCTATTTATTCAATAACTGGCAAAGCTTGGGAATGACTGAATGACCCCCCCCCCCAAAAACACCCGATGGTGGTGGGGGGGGGGGGGGTTATCGATTTGGTCAATAGTCCAATTTCTGCTTCATATTCTTAATCAAAATCTGTGGGAGAGAAAGGACATCGATTTTGGTTACAACCCTCATTCCATCTACGAAACA
>NC_051416.1:5107987-5108529 GCF_015228065.2 Penaeus monodon
TTTATGTTAAATCCAATACAGAAAATATACCTAAAACAGATCGAAGGCGAGTAAAAAGTTCCACAACAAAATCTAATATATAATCTAACAAGATATATTCAACAAAATCTAATAACACATAATCAACAAAACTTAACATATAATCAACAAAATCTAACAAAATGTAGCCAAAATCTAAGAATATATAGTCAAAATTTAACAAAACACAATCAACAAAATCTAACAGAATGTAGTCAAAATCTAGCAAAATATGGTCAGAATCTAACAAATTATAGTCAAAATCTAGCAAAATATGTTCAAAATCTATCAATATATGGTCAAAATCTAAGAAATTATAGTCAAAATCTAACAAGACACCCAACGAAACGTAGCACAGCCCAATCAGCCAAAACCTAGCGCACAACACCGAAATCTAACGGCTGTTTGGGGCCAGAAGCGCCGACACATGACCTGATCTGCTTCAGCGCCGGAAACTGCCGACCTTCCTCTTGGCGGCGACGCGTTCACCAGAAAGCGCCCGTCGGCATCCTCGCAGCCTGTTC
>NC_051416.1:5109046-5109200 GCF_015228065.2 Penaeus monodon
TTCGTTTAGTCAGATTAGTTGAATAATTACTATGCCTTTCTTTTCTCTGTCGTGGTCACGAAGTTCTTGTGTGGTTGGCCTCTGTGGCAGATATGTTGCGTGATATGCTGCTATGAGGAGGATCAGTGTTTGTGTTATCGTAATGTTTGATTTC
>NC_051416.1:5109395-5109483 GCF_015228065.2 Penaeus monodon
GGGGGGGGGGATATGGTACTTTGTGGATCTGTCTATATGTGATTCTTTTGCATAGTTTTGCTCAGATAAAAAAATCACACTCACACAC
>NC_051416.1:5109874-5110162 GCF_015228065.2 Penaeus monodon
CATGTATTCAATCGTCTGCAATAATTTTCCATAAAAGAAAAAACAAACCCCGATCCCGCTTTCCCCACATCCTTTGCGCCGAGTCTATATCAACTAAAGTAATTATTGCAATTACCAATTATGCCTCGAAATTAGTGTGCAATTCCGGCCGCCCTTCTGAGATAACTTTCCCGCCGCTGCCTTGTCCCGGCCGATCGAGGCGTCGCCGGAAACTTCGCGTCTTTCGTCCGCTTATTTCCATTTGGAGGAAAATTAGTCATTTCAGGATAAGTCTTATCTTCGTTACTT
>NC_051416.1:5110353-5110852 GCF_015228065.2 Penaeus monodon
TTCTGTAAAATTAGATATGGTACTTATCACAACGCAGAAAACAGAAATCCTAATCATAACGGTATCGCTGTTATCATTATGCATATCAGTATGATATTTACCTCGTTAGTCTTATTATTAACAATACCATTTTCCCCAAGTCTATCATTACTCTCCCGATGAAAAAAAAATCAAGGCCATTCTCCTCATTATCTAAACAATAACTACCCTTATTATTTCTCCTCTGCTGCGAGTCATTTTTTCCTTGACGAATACCACCACCGCCCTACCGCCCGTACCAATAGTAAAGAAACTAACCATCGTTTACCAGTACTGTACTCCCACGACACTATAATTACTTATAACACACAGAATAAGTGTCAAGGCAACAAATTGATCTCATGTGATTCAAACGCCTCGTAACAGTTGTGCATGAACTGTGCATGGCCACATTGTCCAGCGCTTGTGATATTATGCATAGGATATAATTCTTAAGAAATAATTACTGTCTGTGTTATGT
>NC_051416.1:5111157-5111516 GCF_015228065.2 Penaeus monodon
CCGATAATCCCCCCCTCTCTTTAGCCAACAATCGGCCGTGAGCAGACTCCGTCCCACAAAGACATCAAAGGACCAAAACAACAACTTCAAAAATAGCAAAACACCGACCGCTGCAAAAAGAGAGGCGAGGGCGAGGGGAGGGGAGCGTGTTAGGCACCGAGGCAAAGGTGAGGGGAACCGACCAGCACTACATTCACACCAGTGGCCCCCAAATCCTGTAATTCCGCCAGGCACTGTGCCATTACCGTTAATATTAAATACAACTTGTGGCACCTGCTTCCGAGGCGGCAGGGGCTAGCAGGCAGCAGGCAGATGGGGTGTAGTAAGGGGGAGGGGGGTTGATGATATATAATAAAAAC
>NC_051416.1:5112232-5112456 GCF_015228065.2 Penaeus monodon
CTGCTCCGCTTTTTACGAGTGCAAAATAATTAGAGGTACACTAGGCTGTGCATATATATTTGTGTATGTGTCGGTCCGTGTGCGTGAGCGGCTACCTAAAAGAACATACTTATATGTTTAATTCACATGAGGGTCTCCTCTGCTTTTCTTGCCCTCCCTCTCAACTGCCAGTTTTCGATTTAATGTTTGATTAGAAAGTGAATGCAACATAGATTTTTTTAAAT
>NC_051416.1:5114327-5114547 GCF_015228065.2 Penaeus monodon
GCTCAAACTTTGTCATAAACGTGACACACGAAGAGCAGACGCTACGCCACGAAAAGGTCCGTCTTTTTCTTGAAGGAGGCTGTTGGAGGCAAAGGACGGCGCCTTTGCATTATGGATTTAGGTCAGCCCGGTGGGAAATGCTTAGCGTCGCAGGTATATCACTTGGACATAGCACTGTCTTTAAATTATGGACAGGGATGAATGGTTTTGTGGTAGTAAA
>NC_051416.1:5114892-5115166 GCF_015228065.2 Penaeus monodon
CATAAACAACACACACACCCGGTTACGTTGAAATGATACCTTCCGCATAATAATTTTAAAAAATCTTTTATTGTTGCAGAAATGAACAAAGGCCAGGATGACCGAACTCTGTGAACTCAGAGCAACAATTCCCATCTTTTCTTATTGCTATATTGTGCAGTATTGCCAGATTTGTAAATCGCAATACATGATCGTTCTGACACATTCCAGATATATTTTTTGTCTGAACATATAATTGGAAGTATATTTTATAATTGATTACCTTGTGGTAATT
>NC_051416.1:5115268-5115509 GCF_015228065.2 Penaeus monodon
TACGCACACTTGGATTGATTATTTATCAGTGAAGGAAAAATATCTTTTTATTCAAGGATTAATTATTTCATCAGTAGAGAAAAGAAAAAAAAACGAGCTGAATTTCTTTGAACAGAACATTATTGCGTTTGAAAACTATTTTATTTTCTCTAAATCAGAGTTTGAAAGGCCTCCTCACTAAGGTCATAGGATGTCTCCCCACTGCTGCGCTGAGAGGCACTGGGGTGTTACGCTCTAGAAA
>NC_051416.1:5115587-5115693 GCF_015228065.2 Penaeus monodon
GTATTTCTTGGTCTTTTGAGTCGGATAGGGTTTTCTGCCTTACTCAGGGGTTCCATGTCTCCTGCGCACAGACTAGTAACGTTATGTAACACCGTTACTGGTGACA
>NC_051416.1:5117633-5118235 GCF_015228065.2 Penaeus monodon
CCCGTTAAAAAAGTTAACATTACCATTTGAAGGAGAATAAATCGTGAACAGTTTGTTTACTTGACAAATATTGTAATGATTTTTCTTGCAATTAGTACTTGATCACATTCCCTTTCTGCTGCAAAACCATCTGCGGCCTTTTCGGCGTGGATTCGCCAAGACTGACAAAATAGGAGACATCCACGTGAACCGCTGGCTTCCTCAGTGTCTCCACCAGATCTCTGATGTTGATGGGTCTGGCCTCTTGCATTTCATTCTTCATGACATTCCATGCGCTTTTGTGTGGGTTCAGATACGGGGAGGTATCTGGCCACTCTAATACATTAAAGCCACTGTCATTGAAAATCATTTATAAAGTCTCCGACTAGTTGCAAGGCACATAACATAAATATATTCATGAATTCACAAAAGTACTGGCATATCTTCCCGTAATATGTTATTGGAATCACATCCGCTCGCTCTAACATCCCTTGGAAGCAAGTACAGACCTTCCCTGCCCTTATTCCCGATGAAAGAAGCCCAACCATCACACTGTCCGCAAGTTTAACTGCCTTAACTGTGTATCTCGAATCGCAGTGCAACACGGAGTTAGGGACGACGCA
>NC_051416.1:5118323-5118455 GCF_015228065.2 Penaeus monodon
TTTCTTGCAATTTATTTTCTTTCTTTAGTTCTAAAGAGTAGAGGCTTCACAGTTACGCGCAGACGAGGTAAACAGAAGGCGATGCTGGATGGTCCTGGTTGACGTGTCCATTAGGAATCCTAGATGCTTGCG
>NC_051416.1:5118537-5118728 GCF_015228065.2 Penaeus monodon
TCGGTTCAGACATCACCCTACGCTTGAGCATCGTATCTATCCTTGGCAAAGCCTTCCTTGGCGCTCCAGTACTATGTTGTTCCTTTTTAACATCCCGGGTTCCCAGTGTGGCAGCAGCTAAAGATTGCCTGCCTTGATACCTCTATATCTGTAGATACACGCATTAGGGACAGTCGTTGTTTAATAACGTA
>NC_051416.1:5120189-5120528 GCF_015228065.2 Penaeus monodon
TAATAATAATAACATACTCATACCTAAAATACGTTGATATGCGACTAATTCATTAAAAAAAAAGCTATTCCCAACAAGCCACATTAGTTCGAATAAATAGAAAAGCGTTTTCCTCGCCGAGCCGCAACTCGCCGGAATCATCATCATCCCAGTAATTGGTCTGAATTTGAAAGCAAAATTGATGAACTTATGAGGGCTAATTCGTCGATTCCGGCTGCAGTAACTACGTATTTCCGTTTATCTGAACGATTTTTCTACTTTCGTTGCATTGCGTTTCTTCATTGCATTGGAGAAAATGTTTAATTGATTAGAATTATTTGGTTTAAATCCTACGTTTCG
>NC_051416.1:5120765-5120916 GCF_015228065.2 Penaeus monodon
GTCATAAATATAATCATTCTATTCATTATCTTTATTGTCTTTTTTTTGTCTTCAGTGACCAGAAAAAGCTGACAGGTTCTAAATATGTCGATTTCCTGTTGTGATCACTTCTCCCTGTCTGTCTGTTTGTCTCCAAGTCTCGTTGTTTCTG
>NC_051416.1:5121093-5121157 GCF_015228065.2 Penaeus monodon
CCTCCCCTCCCTCTCTAAAAACAACAACAAAAGACAAATGACAAATGTACGATTATGATAACGA
>NC_051416.1:5121412-5121698 GCF_015228065.2 Penaeus monodon
CTTGATAAAACATTTATGTTATGCATTACATAATTGAGCATTCAATAATAAGTTAATTAAAACCACTTTTATTCCAATATCAATGCTTATGATTGCGAATTTACCGATTTTTTTTTTGCGAGAGAGCGAGCCGGTATCAAATTGCGATTTCATAACAACGTATCAAAATTAATATCACACTTTCCAGGTACGTGCAACGACCTTGAGCCAGCGCGTCGTCAACCAAGAGGAACCGAATGATTCGCACCACAGACGAAAAATCAATAGGAACCTAGAAATTTGTACC
>NC_051416.1:5121936-5123353 GCF_015228065.2 Penaeus monodon
AGAAGGAAAAAAAGAAGAAACGAAAGGAAAGAAAAGGAAAAAAGGAGGAACTGAGAAAAAAAGTGGAAAAAAAAGAAAAAAAAGGATCAGAGAAAAAAAGAAAAGAAAAGAAACGACAAAAAAGAGAGAAAACAAAAAAGAGTAAAAAAAAAGGAAAGAAAAGAATGAAAATGAAAAAAAGAGAGAGAGAAAAAATAAAGAAAACAGAGGAACAGAGGGAGATCATAGAAAAAAAAGACACAGAAAAGACAAGAAGAAGAAGAAGAAGACGAAAAAAGGAAGATAAACAGATGAACGGACGAACCCAAAAGCAGCCCTCAGACCCAGACCGAATCCAGACCGAATCTAGACCGAATCCAGACCGCGCCCAGACCGAATCCAGACCGAATCCAGACCGCGTCCAGACCGAATCCAGACCGCGTCCAGACCGAATCCAGACCGCGCCCAGACCGAATCCAGACCGAATCCAGACCGCGTCCAGACCGAATCCAGACCGCGTCCAGACCGAATCCAGACCGAATCTAGACCGAATCTAGACCGAATCCAGACCGAATCCAGACCGAATCCAGACCGAATCTAGACCGAATCCAGACCGCGTCCAGACCGCACCCAGACCGAATCCAGACGAATTCAGACCGAATCCAGACCGCGTCCAGACCGAATCCAGACCGAATCCAGACCGAATTCAGACCGAATCCAGACCGCGTCCAGACCGAATCCAGACCGCGTCCAGACCGAATCCAGACCTCGTCCAGACCGAATCCAGACCGAATCCAGACCGAATCCAGACCGAATCCAGTTCGAATCCAGACCGAATCCAGACCGAATCCATACCGCGTCCAGACCGAATCCAGACCGAATCCAGACCGCGTCCAGACCGAATCCAGATCGAATCCAGACCGAATCCAGACCGAGTCCAGACCGCGTCCAGACCGAATCCAGACCGAATCCAGACCGCGTCAAGACCGAATCCAGACCGCGTCCAGACCGAATCCAGACCGAATCCAGACCGCGTCCAGACCGAACCCAGACCGAACCCAGGCAGGACTCCTCCGTCACAGCGAACTTCACGCAAAGCCTTGTCTCCGAAGATGACAAATGACTTCGCTTGTCACGCCGGCTTTTTTGTGCCGCAAATCCTGCCTTTTTTCGCGATTTCCGAAGCCGTGTTGTGACATTCTCCCTCAATAACATATGGCCATTGAAAACTTCGGAGAAAGTTACCTTTTGGTGCAAAAGGGATTTTGGAAAAAGGAGAAAAAAAGAGAGTTATTCCTTTTTGGTGATTTTTTTTTTTTTTTGAGTTAATAGTTTTCTCAGGTAATATAGGTGTTAATTCTATTTCGTAAAGAATAAGATAAAAGTCAAGATTTTTTAAATACAGGTAAACACCAAATTCTTTAAGCAGTAAAGCTGC
>NC_051416.1:5124682-5124918 GCF_015228065.2 Penaeus monodon
GTTACACCAGCAGGTAAATGAAGTCTCGTCGGTTGCGAGAACTCATTTTACAACATATAAATTTTCTTTCATCTTATTTTACGTAAAAAACATGCCAGTTCGTCTAGACACTGTTTACACGCAATTTATTGAGGTCCATTTTCATTAAACACTTTCATATTCAAACTAGAAAGCGCCGTAAATATTCTTAACCTTATATATCTTTTTCTAATTAAGATCTAGTAACTTTCCTTTAC
>NC_051416.1:5125051-5125540 GCF_015228065.2 Penaeus monodon
GCATGTATAAATAATGACAGTGCAATATACCGAGTAAGATCAGCATGTCACTGCAAACATTTTCGCAAACCTCTGAATTTAAGCTTCAGGTGTTTAATATATTATGTAAAATAAAATAAAAATACACAAGCTGATAAGGAACAAACATAACACAAAGGCGTTACGCTTATGTGATGTGAACGCGAGTACGACCGTTCTCTTAACTAAATTATACCATTACCGTGTTCCGCTGTCGTTCATTTTCATCATCCTCGCCCAGACAGAACCCCAAACGTCACTGGGAATCGGCAGGTTTCATTATTAGTGGTTAGTTGAAATGAATACCATATTGTACCTTGTGTCTAAGTGGACTGGATAAGGAATGGTGTTCAGACATTTTTAACTGCTAAAGTGGCTGCTTATTTCGAGTACTTTGAGATATATGCCTTTAAGTTTCAAATTCACTTTGTCAGAAAATCGATGGTCCCAACTTCGTTGCACCTAACACAT
>NC_051416.1:5127113-5127288 GCF_015228065.2 Penaeus monodon
TGAGATCTTAAATAATAAACACAGGCCACGAGAGAGAAGAAAAAAAGTCCTAAAAAGCTAATATATTAAATCAAAATATATAGTACTTTTGAAAAAGACTAATTTAAACCTTATTGTCATACGTTAAAGAGAAATATATAAGAATATGCTATAATAACCGAACAAAAGATGAGAC
>NC_051416.1:5127412-5128027 GCF_015228065.2 Penaeus monodon
ACGTTACTGCACGGAATTTATACGCATTTATTTCACAAGACGAGTATGTAGCGCTATGTTAGTCAATCGTGTGATCTCTTAAGTCATCTTAGTGATAAGAACGATTCCAGAGTTATTTATGAGAACAGACTCCTTTGCTGAGTATGAATTACAATTATTTCCAGAGACTTCGAAACCGCTTCGAAGCAACAATCCTTTGAGCTCTGCCGGGGTACGAACAGATTAGGGATGACGTATATAATTAGAGTGCTCCTTCTGCAAGCAACACCAGGCTATTTTCTTCAGATAATTTGCTTCATATATATATAGGTCATTTTAGTTCAATTCCCACCTGTGATCAGTAATGGAAAAATGTTAAATGGCCTACATAGCGGAATTATATTACAAGAAAGGAAAACACATTTTTACGTTTTCTTTCTGACGTCATTTGCAAGTTAATAGCTTATTCTTGCTTAGACGTTATATCTGAATATTTTCTCTTGCAATGATGACTGAATACTTTGCAACTCGACATAACTGATACTGGAAAATGGCAAAAAGGCAAGTGTTGCATGGGATAAGCTGAGCAAATTGCACCAAAATGATTCTCTTTTGAACTCTTAGTATAGCAGATGT
>NC_051416.1:5128072-5128287 GCF_015228065.2 Penaeus monodon
TGCCTGTTTATGGAAATTATTCTTTTCATAATAAAGGATTTATAAAGTGGCTAAAATATAATTTGTCATTTGAATTAATCATTAGATTTTAAAGAATTAACTGTAGGATAACAAAGCTTCTGTTGATGCATACATAATAAATGCTGCCCACATAATAGGATGTAAGTGTATTAAAACATGATTATCTTTATTAGCGTAATTAGTGAAGTTTCCCC
>NC_051416.1:5128634-5129230 GCF_015228065.2 Penaeus monodon
TTTGTTGACTTTGGGTCTGGCATACAGTTTCAGTCACAGAATTGTTGCATACTGTTGAGATTATAGCGGACGAAGCAAGATTGAAATAATGGTAGAAATTGCCACGCCAACAATATAAACAATTAGTCGCATTTTTTTCGGTTCGATTTTCATCAAGAAGTGTTTCACAGTTATTGCAGCTTCCTGACTGAGTGATAGGTCGATTGCAGAACTACGTTTCAGTTTACCTTTCTTCCGGGTTGATAAGGGCTTTCAGTGCTGTATTATTTGTTTGAATTACTGAAATAGCTTTTGTAAATGTTACACGGTAAATAGGAATTAGTATTTTCATTAATTTGAATAACTTAAAATGCTGTCACGAGCAGAAAGGTTGCAAACCCGAATTACCTCCGTATATAGTAATTACTTTGAATTCACAAATTGTCTAAGTAAAATAGCTTTCTGATGCTGCCCTCACTTGCTCTAACTATCTATGGAAACTGCCAATCAGTGATTTTCTTTTCTTTTCGGCAAATGCGCAAAGGCCAGTTTCTCTCTTCCTTGTGACGTTGATGAAATATCATCCATGCACAGAGACTAGCTAAAAATTTAGAATA
>NC_051416.1:5129673-5130161 GCF_015228065.2 Penaeus monodon
CACTGCTAATATGAATCCGGTTTAATACTATATATCAACAGCATATGGACACAAAGGAAGGCAACCAAAGAAAAATGTGTACGTCAAACCACGATTCTCGGTCTTAATTTTGGTGCAGAAAAAATAGTGACATCTCTGTTGCAACCACGAATTAACAATTTCCTGAAATCTTGTGGGAAGTACAATTCGTTTACCGTAGATTTAGAAATACATTCGTTGCACAGTTATTATGACGTTAAACTTGTATAAATAAGAAATTGATCTCACTGAAGCAATTGAATTGTAGGAATAATTACAGTATGTTTGTTTGAAAATGATAAGCGTCTGTTTAGATAAAAAGGAGAAAATGAACTGCGTTTTAGCTATGGCGATTATGTATTTACTTTGATAACCAAAGTAAAATAAACAACAAATCAGTTTGATTGAATGTTGATAAAAGAGATAAAAATTAAATATTTTAGCAATGGATTTTTTTAAGAGCTCGACGA
>NC_051416.1:5130700-5131180 GCF_015228065.2 Penaeus monodon
GCCAGTGCCATCCAATAAAGCAATATCATTCGGCAGAACGCTCCTCGCCTTTATCTCTCCGGGACAAAAGACCAGGAAAACTCGTTTCGTGAAAAAATGCAGTTTCACTGATCTGAGAATATTTGACATCAAGGGGGAAAAATTAGCAAGGCAGTGCGAAGTGAGTGCTCTTTAAGGCTGAAAACCCTATAGATTAAGGCCAGTGCTTCAACCATTTAGTTCTGAGGAAGGTTTGTACTTAGGGTTAGAGTAAAAGAAACTTTGTTAGATTAAAAGTACGACCCAAAAAATAATTTCTATACTAGGGCACTGAACTCAAAATGAGACATAAATAAAATATAAGTAGATAAATCTAAGCTATATAGATAAATTTTATCACCTTAAAGAGGACTATATTTCCTCAACAAACCATCTTCCTGTGAAATGAAATGAACGGTCTTTCTTCAGATTTTTTTTTTAAATTACATTATTACGCTGTAC
>NC_051416.1:5131206-5131817 GCF_015228065.2 Penaeus monodon
AATAACTCAGTTGGGATTAGCGGTTTCCGAACGTTCCCGAATTATTATTATTATCATTTGTCCAGTGGGTCCCTTTTTTGACATTCAAGAAATCCTCACACTCCGCTCTAGCTTTCACTTACATGCATCCTACATAACTCATGGAGCGCGACTTGTTTGTATTGAAAGGATTTTATTATTTACAAAAATGTAGGCAAATCACGTGAAGAGGAATATTCGCGTGTGTACTTACACAGTGTAAAGAAACATATATATACTGAAAATGGCTAAAAAACAGTAATCCTACATGAGATTTACAACATTACAACGTTCAAGGAGATGGAAATAAGAAGAGAGAATAGGCAAGCGAAAGGAGGACCAGGATTATGGTATCCTAACTCCCCCCCCCCCTCTCAAGAGACAGGGAAGAGAAAGTCTATGGGAGACTAAAGGAACTTCAAGATATTTAGTAGAATTAAGCGCCATTAATGATCAAAGATGGACATTAACATCACTATAAAATCACAGTTATACCGTCAGAGCAAAGGGTATGTCCATTGATAGCATATCCTTATAATACCTGAAAAAAGTTTGTGTATGGAGTTTCCTGTGTTCAGTACGTCGGCAGATTC
>NC_051416.1:5131972-5132191 GCF_015228065.2 Penaeus monodon
ATATGGATATCATTATAAAATCACACTTGTATCAGCATAGCAAGTAGCACGTATATTTTCTCCCGATTAGAGATCCGGTATCGAGGTCGAGGCGGGAGGTGGTTTACGACTATACGTCGATGATTGCGTGAAATACCAGGAAATCTGAAGCTATAGAAAGATGACCTAGTGGGGTGTCCAGTTAGTGGGAAATTCACTGTGAAAGCACGAGAAGGACGT
>NC_051416.1:5132369-5132819 GCF_015228065.2 Penaeus monodon
AAAAGTACTCTCAATATAAACCCTTATTCAACATATTTACCTGAAATTCGATCCGTCACTGGGCAAAAGCGGAAGAGCGAGAAAAATGAAGGCAAGTCAATTGAGGAAACAGCAATAACCTCTTTTCGCTTCCCCTTTATTCAACTTATACATTATTCATCGTGCTAAAAGCAGCATTCGGAGTTATCAAAACGTAAATGATTTGAGAGCAAAACCTATTTAGGAGATCTTTAAAAATATACCCTATTGTTGTCAGCTGTTTCAACGAGAGTATTATAATCAGAAGGGTAATGATAAAAAGGAAAAAGTTGATTACATTAACGGTGGACGGGAAAGAGAATTATAATGTTATCAATTCCTGCTGGACAAGAAAGATAAAAACCATGTTGATTGAACTGAAAAAGCTCTTTGATAGTTCGATCAAGAAGACATTGTCAGATCTGACGGTCC
>NC_051416.1:5133318-5133865 GCF_015228065.2 Penaeus monodon
ATATAATTTTCATATAATTTTATATAATTTTATAATTTTGAATTCGTGCTTCCTTCCAGAGGAGAGGATTTATAACAGCCAATTTTTCCAGGTTGGTTTTTATTCTTTAGGATACTATTTGTAAATAACTAAGGAAATACAAATGACACATAAAAAAACTTAATACTTTTGTGGTTTAAAAACAAATTCATTGTTGATATTTTGATCTAAAGCGAAAATGGTCAAAATTTAGTACAAAGAATATGACCATCGATTTTTTTTTCTCTCTCTCTCTCTTTCGTACCTAACACGGTGTAACGTAGTTTTGAACTCCAGCGTATTTGAACTATTAAAACTATTCCCTACGAAAACAGGTCTGAACAATCCTTTGTTAAAACAGTTTGTTTACGGAGTAGTTCTTTCTGCTGATAGGGTATTATTCGTGTTTTTGTTGGTGTAATCAATTTTTTAAAATGTTAAAACCTTATCCTGTGAAATGAGTATTATGGAAATGAAATGTAAGTCATCTATTAGGAAATTAAATTTTAAAAAGGTAGATCGTTGAGGT
>NC_051416.1:5134004-5134197 GCF_015228065.2 Penaeus monodon
GAGAGAAGGACCCTTGGAAATTCCATAAAAAAGAAAAAGGAGATACTCGCTTCTTCTGTCACCCTCTTCCTACCTTTCGCCTCCCCTCCCCCTTCTCTCCTTCTCCACCTTCTCTCACTCCCGAATCTCCCTTGAATTCTCTCCTTCTTGACACTTTAAGACCTAAATCTGTTCCCTCCTCGTTCTCCTTAAC
>NC_051416.1:5134366-5134432 GCF_015228065.2 Penaeus monodon
TCATTTCACCCCGCCCCCCCTCTCCCCACTCTCTCGCTCCTCAAATAGTCCCGTTAATAATAAATG
>NC_051416.1:5135314-5135619 GCF_015228065.2 Penaeus monodon
ATTATTACACTGGATACTGACTATAACCTACAAATTCTCTCGTCGCTTTTCATATTTCTCTTATTATCAACCGCCTCTGTCATTTGTTCATTATTATTATCTTTATCTCAATAGAAAAGAAATATATTATTATCATTAGTATTTCCTTTTTCAGGATTTTCTATTATGCTATTTGTCTCATTCGTGTCATTTAACCTGACTTTCAATCACTGACACATGACCTTAATAAAAATGGATGATCGAGAGAGAATGAGGATGAACGGAGCCAATCACTTCTTTGTTAAGCAAGCATTTTTTAAATCATT
>NC_051416.1:5135756-5135964 GCF_015228065.2 Penaeus monodon
GACTTGCACCTTGAAAATGCTGATATCCTGAGTCCTTCCATCATTACTTCTTACTTCCACAGCATTTATCATTTCCAGGAAACGTCATGCTTCACAGAAGAGAAATAAACTTCATCAAAAATTATTCAAATGAACTCCCCGTTATGATTGCATAAAGTAATCACGTCTCACAGATGATTCAGTAATGAGAAAATAAAGCCTGAATGAA
>NC_051416.1:5136704-5136961 GCF_015228065.2 Penaeus monodon
GAGAACTAACAGTCATTTCAGTATTACCTCATGAAATGACATTATTGACATGATTGGCATAGAGATCAGTGCGCTGTATCACGATCGTTCCCCAAACCACAGCTGGGAAATAATAACTACATTAAGGCTACAGGCGCACACGCACACGCAGTAAAATATTGCTTATATATTAAGGCTTTTTATTTTTTGATAACCTTAAAGATGGGAATATCAAATTTCTGATGAGTGAATGGATTTACACTGATATATAATAGGTG
>NC_051416.1:5138014-5138837 GCF_015228065.2 Penaeus monodon
TCTTATTATTCTTACTGAATTACTGCTGCTAATTAGCCTAGATCACACACTGTAGTTGCACTAAAGCGGAGACACTAGCACTGATTTTTTCCGTCAACGTAAGCTTAAAAGTCGAATATATGTATAATAAAGTAGAGAATATGGCCAACAATTCCCTAAGTTCAAAATCTCTCTTTATGGTATTTGAACTATACAACGAACATGCAATGCAACTTAGTGAACATTCAAAATATATTTCGCCTTTTTTCCAGTGCCATACGAGTTTTATTTCTTGATGTCAGAAAAGAATCTAAAAAAACGGTGAAAACCTTATTCATTTAAGGAAACTAAAGTTTTTATATATATTAGCATTATCTTAATAATTTTCTCTCACGTGAGGTCGTACAGAAAGGTAGTTTAATTGAATTTTACATTATATGTTCAATATCTAAACGGCAAACATTGCAGAAGAGGTATATGAAAGGCTTTTCGTCTCATATTCGATATACAATACTGCCCTTATCCATACACGCTGAATTTTGAATAAGGGTTTCGGAATAAGGAAATATTAGTAGCTATAATCATGGTCTCAAAAAACGCAGGGAAGAAAATATTTGGGAAGTTTACTGAACTGAGCTACATGTTTTGCTTACATTGGTGGCTTTTATGAAATAAAAGTGATTTAAAACTTACTCTGTCTTTACTAATTCTTCACATAACAATACCAGTAAGAAAGTATGTATCCTGCAAATTTCCTCAAAAACTTTTAATAACTATATGTATGTTACCGGAGGAAAAGCCACAATATAGCACAATGTAGAAATCACCAAAAAATCGACTTTTT
>NC_051416.1:5139119-5139599 GCF_015228065.2 Penaeus monodon
ATGTTTCTATTAGAAGATTAGCAAAAAAAATGTTGAGATAAGGCGCGAAAATATTAGAGACATTAATGACAAGAAAAGTAAACCACCACATAACGCACTGAACAAAGAAGGTAAAGTTATTTTTGAAAAAGTAGTTACATGCTTAAGATATAATGAATGGCTTCATGATGATAGAACTGACTGATAGAATTGACAGAAGTAGAGATTCAAGTAGGATAGAAAGACAAGATATTGAAGAATGGGAAATTATCAAAGCACTGATATCAATGAAAAGCGATGAACTGTGGAAAATGACAATAACTGCGTGGAAATGATTGAAACCTGCGAAGATTCTAGGATGAAAATAATCCAAAACATTGCCAATAAAAATCTACAATTTTGGCAAAATTTCTAGACAAATGAAAGAATCAAAATTAATTGAAATACCACAGAAAGGGGATCATTTGAAATATAATAACAGATTAATAACACTAATAAATC
>NC_051416.1:5140675-5141335 GCF_015228065.2 Penaeus monodon
AAGAAAAATCTGAGGGAATAAAATAAAGGATCTTACTCTTAAGAAGATTTTGACCTCAAATGCTATCTATACTATCTTAGGGTTGTATCATGGACAATGCAACTGGCGGGTGCTGACATCGTTGCAAACTGAACTTGTACAAAGATCAGAGGAAGATCTGCAGATGATGTTAGGGGAAAATGCATGTCTATACTTGCCGGAATATTTATATATATTCCCCGTCTCCTTTAAAAAAAATATTCTTTCCCCCTTTTTATGATGTTTTGCATGACTATACTTAATTCTCATAAAAAAAAAACTTTTTTTTACGGTACTAACTTCATTTCACGCAAGAGGTAAAACCATGCAATTTTCCACATTTAATGTAAAAACAAAAATACTAGCTGATATAAAAAAAAACTTCGTCGGCTCATGTAAAAACTCCTTGTAGCCTCGTATCCAAATATATTTATAATGTGAATATCTATCGCAATATTCTGTACCGTATTCAGAATCTCTTAGGTAGCATCTTAAACGTCGTTAATGTTTGTTACATTAACATGGCCTGAGTTTGGAACTCCTGTCAAGCTGAGGTAAGCTTTCAGATGGATGTATAATCAGCTCTAATGTATTCTATCAGCATGTCAAAGACTAATTAACACTCATGTTATACGTAGTTAA
>NC_051416.1:5141934-5142053 GCF_015228065.2 Penaeus monodon
TTATTGCTGTCCGCCTTTGAAATTTCTTTTCTATTCGACTTTCTCTCACATTATCCTCGCTAATTGATGCCTTGCGTTATGGTAATAAATGTAATTTTGGTTAAGAGTGATATTCTTAT
>NC_051416.1:5142620-5142760 GCF_015228065.2 Penaeus monodon
AGATCGATATCTCCGCACAGACCTTGAGGCAGGAATCCACTCTGTAGGAAGTTCTGCTGCCAATGTGAACGGCAACTTTTTTCCCATTTTGCTCTGCCTTTTCAAAAATATTTGGGAAAGGATCCTGTTCCAGATTCCGG
>NC_051416.1:5143543-5144094 GCF_015228065.2 Penaeus monodon
CCTTAGTAACGATCAAGAAATATCTTGGAATGTCGATTTATAAATATCTACGGAGCACACGCCATATTTCACGTATACTGCGTCAATAAACAAGCTTAGACGCACGTCCACAATTCTTATTTTTCCGGGGCCGTTCATAACAGATTAGGAAGGTTGCAAAGGTTGAAAAATCTTTTCTTCATTCATAAACCTGCTTTTACATATCCTCAGTCCCCAGGCACCGAGCTACTTTCACCGAATTGGAAAACGTTAAAAAAAAAAAAATCTTTCCGCGTTTATGTTCAAATTCATTACAGTACGGATGTGCTGGTAATGAATACAGATAAAGGTATAGGAGATACCAAGAGTAGATTTCATAACAGGATATATTTTTTTCGAGCAAATGAACTGTTATAATCCAAATCCACTTAAAATCATTTGTGATCTCTAATGAAAAGCACGGTTATTGATGTCCAACTTGATAGTGCAGTAATGCTCAGGGAATCGTATTGGCCCTTGCACCGACAGGCGTGGAGCCGGCATAGAGGCCAGACGCGGACAATGGGGAATCA
>NC_051416.1:5144127-5144547 GCF_015228065.2 Penaeus monodon
GACGTTGACTTGGATGCGTTCATAGTAATGAGATTCTTTCTATTGCTCAGACACAATTTTTCTTCTACATTTTTGATGATTTTAGATCATTGCAGATAAGAAAAAAATGGCCTGGCAACTGGCCAGGGGTTAATTTTGGCAGGCAGCTAACGGGTTGAATCAGTAAATTATTTCAGCACGCTACTTTCATTTTCCACAGGCCTGATAGTATAAATTACCTCGCCAGCGCCCGGTCCTGGTCAGTGGCGAGTTGCAACTTTAATGAGCGGATGTGGCTCACCTTTCCATGAACCTCTAGTTTTACACAAGCCCATGTAGATTTGTGTGCCTTCTGTGGCTACTGCCTTTATCATTCTGTCTCCACGTCATGTTGCTGCAGGGTTAAACAATAAATTAATTAATCAAAACAAGCAAAAAAAC
>NC_051416.1:5144601-5145231 GCF_015228065.2 Penaeus monodon
AAGGTGGAACAAACGAACGTCGCTTTGCTTCATCGATTTACATTATATGCTTGTCAGAATCAACTACCAGTGTAAAAAAACAATTCAATGCAGAACTTGCCTGCATTATGTAGAACAGCTACACCTTGGAAATGCCAATCTGCTTCTTGAGATTCTTTCAACCAAGGATACTTTAACCCTTAAATTTATTTCAGAGCTACAGGCCAAAGCATTCTTTGCTGAATACATTATCATATGAGAATAACGCGCTACAGTTGGTCAGAAATAAGTGGCGTCAGATACTGTAGTTACGATTGAGGTTATAATCGTTTGGGTTGCTTTCTCGGTCGTTTAAACTAGCTCTTAATTATGATTGTCATTGGTCTTTTAGCAAACAACAAGCATATGTGATGTCCCTTTAATCTTCAAGGTGTCTTTTCAGATACAGAGTTTATTTACAATGTAAGAACAAATGTGAGGGTATTGCATTGCGAGTACAACACTTATTCAAATTCTGCGAGTCACTTTATATAAAATATGAAGTATACATTGCCATCGATAGACAGTATGTAAATTCCTGCCTATTTTTAGTCTCTCGCATTGGGTGGCCAGTTTCATGTATTGTTTATCTATCCTACATGGCTGTACGGA
>NC_051416.1:5145278-5145475 GCF_015228065.2 Penaeus monodon
AAATCTATTTCTTCTTGTTTAGATTACACACTTTTTAAGAATTAAAATTATGTATTATCAGGAGTGCCGTTAGTTTGTTATCATTCCTATAATGGTTGTGTTATAAAAATTTTGCTTCGAAACTGGAAGAACAGTACCACTTTTACAATATTACTGTATATATTGTATAAACCTGTATTATACTGTATTAACCTCCG
>NC_051416.1:5145596-5146148 GCF_015228065.2 Penaeus monodon
TGCATTTTGTCCTTCACTATTTAGATCAAAAGCTTTCTTTTATTACCTTCTATTGGTAAAACACACACAAAGGATGACCCAGAGGCAATGCTTAATCTATCTTCTATACTGCACTGTCCCTAACATAACGTTAACCAGACAAATCACTCGAAGTCAACTATGACACAAGTATTAAAACTATTTTGCTCGAAAACGGGTCCGAACAATTCGATACATTGTTTGAACAGTTCCACTTGCCGAAGTGAGCTGACGTTGCAATTACTATTGTTTTAATAATCTTGCATTTATTTTTGAGGTTGATGAATAAACCTGTTCAGTACACAGGTATATTATTGTTCAGGATTCCACTTGAGAATATGTATAAATGCGTGTTCAATGATGCAAGATTTGGGTTTACAAGACGAGCCTCTACTTCAATATGTTTCGTAAGTTGTTGAAATATGAATTTGAATAAAAAGAATCTTGTTTCAAGGTACGATTACGTATACACATGTGGAATGTCATGTGTAGACAACACTGATAACTAAATAAACGAAACATACCATACAAGAT
>NC_051416.1:5146490-5146671 GCF_015228065.2 Penaeus monodon
CCTTCCATCATTTGTCTAATAGTATTCCCTGGATAATTACAAATTTGCAGAATGACCTTTTAAACTAACAGTAGAACAATAAATCAGCCAAGATGGAAATAAAGAGGAAAGAAGCAAAAAAGAGGAACATCGGAGAGAGAAGTCAGTCTTTTATTGGTGATGTAATATAGGATACTGATGA
>NC_051416.1:5147113-5147959 GCF_015228065.2 Penaeus monodon
ACACACACAGTTGGACACTTACAGGATCATTAATATCCTGTACTACAATCCCCAAGAATGATCGTCTCCTCATTTCTCTTATCGGTGTCCTTCCTCACCTAGTCTGCGCTATGTTATTGATAAACTATTGCGTTGAAAGGTTACGATACAGCTTTTCTTAAACAAAGAACTGTTAATTACAATTATCAGTCTGGAAAAAAAATAATACTGATTATATGACAGATATCATTATTGTTGTTGTTATTATTTTAGCCTTTAATTATGATGTGATTGATATTTCATTTTTCGTACAGGAAGCTCATTTTTTTTTGCTGCGAAGAATATAAACTTAATGATCTAGTTTGTGATTATTTTATAAGGTTATATGTCGTTATAGAGCTGTTTCTAGATTTATGTTTTTGGCGATTATGACAAGATCTGATGTTAATATCAAGCCATATTCTTGAAACCATCATCGGCTTAGAAATGTACAAAAAATCAATAGTGTCGGATTTATACATGCTAACTCAATGATTCTGGCTGGAAATTGTACCACACTGTCTATCTCCTGTAATTTCTCCCTCTAACTCTAACATGTTTCTACCATGTTACCTGACAATTATTTTACATTGCAATCACGTTCTCCCATGTTCTTTAAAAGTACCCCTTTATCGTTGATGATTAATATCTGACAGGCGTTATTTTAGGCCTATCATTATTGTAGCTATTATGACGACCATTACATATGGCACAGATGAAGGGAACAGAGTGCCGGAGGAACATTTGGCATGTGACTGATTGCAGCGAAGTGCCTATCAAAATTATTCCTGTAATCTATATTATTACGGGGATATAAAAGTGAATTCA
>NC_051416.1:5149242-5149351 GCF_015228065.2 Penaeus monodon
CCAACAGCCAGATACCAAACGAATGCAAATGAAATGTACAAAAGTTAAATAAAAGAGAAACATGATGGTGTGTTTAATGGAGCTGTTTAATGAAATTGTTCAGGAGAAC
>NC_051416.1:5149716-5149881 GCF_015228065.2 Penaeus monodon
TTAACCAAGCGGTATCTAGAGCCACGCGCGAAGGCCAGAAGTAGTTAAAGTATACCGGATGAGATTCAGAAGGCTAGCCCATTCCAAAGGGTGTTGGAATCTGTGTCAGGCGGACGATAGAGTGTTATACTTTTTTCTGTTTTTGGTTATCCTTTCTTTGTTTTG
>NC_051416.1:5149914-5149994 GCF_015228065.2 Penaeus monodon
TATTACAGTTTTGTTTTATTGTTCAGGATGTAGGAATAGAGAATATTTTATTGTAAGAAACGTTTTTATATATTTTGTTG
>NC_051416.1:5150095-5150369 GCF_015228065.2 Penaeus monodon
GTATTTGAAAACCGATTTGCGGTTTATTATCAGTTTCGTAATTACAGTATTTTTAATCTCGCCTTTCATTTCTTAAACTATTACTGAATATCAGATTAACCTAAACGAGTTTAATGACATTATTAATCTGAAATGAACGTTAAACATGGTAAATATTCCTGTAATGAAAATCTGCCGCAATGATGCAACAGCTCCATTGGCTGCTGAGATATTTTGCCCGATCTCTTTAACTATCAATCCAAAATATGTTCTTTAAAGGAATTTATGTTGAAAT
>NC_051416.1:5150539-5150768 GCF_015228065.2 Penaeus monodon
TATTTTTTTCTCCGTTTGATTTCAATGACAACGTTGCCTGAATGTTGTTATGATTGCATGACTTCTTAAAGACGCTTACTTTCTCGTCGCAGAATTGGCCCAAAACCACAATGGAGAGGGCGAGACTGCATAACAATTTTCCCTGTGCTACGCATAGAAACATTTTCTTTTCACTACCTTCTTCTTTAGGATGTAAAATCTCCCCTCTCTCCATCTGTCTCTCCTCGTT
>NC_051416.1:5150928-5151012 GCF_015228065.2 Penaeus monodon
AAAAATAAGTTTGTGATGAAGTAGTGTGGGAGTGGTGATGGGAGCGCGCGGTGTGTAGTGTGGGAGTTGATAAAATGCAGCTCG
>NC_051416.1:5151319-5151547 GCF_015228065.2 Penaeus monodon
TATGCTTTGTGGTAATGATATTAAAAAAAAACATCTGTTAGTGAGTGTTTTTTTTCGGGGAGGAATTGGAGGTGGAGCAAATATTCCGAAATACTGACGTAAAATAAACATCATGAAATTTTCATAGATATTGAGGAACACCTGTTTTTACACTATTATTATTCCAATACACAGCTGTTGAATTCAAATTGTATTCTTTGATCAGTGGAATTTTGTTTTTGTTTTTCC
>NC_051416.1:5151788-5151886 GCF_015228065.2 Penaeus monodon
TTGAAAAGAAGAATAGCTAGCAACAACAAAACCATCGTGATATTGTTTGTAATCAATTTCATCTAATTTCCAGATTGAGTCAAACGTAGTAAAGAGAC
>NC_051416.1:5151941-5152637 GCF_015228065.2 Penaeus monodon
CCTTTCGACGAACATGAGCAGAAACGTAAAGTATTTACATTTCCTAGGAGCGTTTACGAGTTCAATCTATTTCACACGTATTTCACTTGGTAGAGAAAACGTTTTGCTAGGAGGTCGTCTATATTAAAAGAGTGACATGAGGAGGAGGAAGTGAGAGAATGGGAATAAGCTTAATGCTGCTGACTGAGTGACGGGTAAAGGATGGCGGTGCAGAAAAGAGAATAGGAAAGATGGGATGGAGAGTTTCGCGAAGAGGAGGAGGAGAGAGGTGCAGATAATAGCAAGGGTGGGTTGGAGAATTTGTGAAGGAGAGAAGCTAAAAGGAATAAGAAAAATGAGATGTTTTCTAAGTGTGGAATGGAAGTATACTGTATAGAAAGGTGGGATGGTGAGGTTTACGAAGAAAGTGGAAGAAAACACACAAAAAAGGCAGTATGGTAGAGAGGACAATAAAGATTTTTTTTTGTAAGAAAAAGAAAAAAAAAAACATTTGACGAAGAATTTTACGAAGGTGAGAATGAGAGGACAGAATACGAAAGAGATTTACGAAAATGAGAATAGGAGAAATTTAAAAGAAAATTAAAAATGGGATATAATGGTTTACGAAGCGGAGGGTGGGTTGGGGGGGGAATAGAAATCAAAGAAGAGGAAAGATACAACAATTATTTCTAAGAGGGAATAAAGCGAAAATGCAAA
>NC_051416.1:5152708-5154116 GCF_015228065.2 Penaeus monodon
CACGTCTTAATAACACGGGGCATCAGTATTATCAATCAGTCCTGAAATAATTGACTCTGAAAACGTGAGGGCTGATTAAGACTGGCCTTTGATTCCCTAAGCGAATGGGTAATCTCTAATGGCAGATTCAAAGGATTTCCAAACTCCACATCTTGTGCAATTAAATGGTTAATATGAGAGACAAGTAGAGCATCACTTAAGACTTCAACTTCTTGTCATATTGAAAAGGCCAGTTTCAGCTTAACAAGTGGAACTATTTCAAACAATGTCAGCTTGCATAAAGGTAGATTAAGGTCTAGTATTCGTTAATCTTAAAACTAATTTACGATATGTAGAAGAAAAGGAAGCATTCAGAGATCCCTTGTACGTTCTTGTTATGTTACTGCATATTGTTAAAGAAACAGCAGAAAACAGTGATAAGGAAAAGGTTTAGAAAGTATTTGCAGACATTATAACTGGCGATTGGAAAATGATGCTGAGTAGAACATAATATATTAGATTTGCGTTGGTACAAAATCTGACGTAAATAAACCTTTAGTAATGTGAAAACGGTAAACACTGCAACAAGTCATGTTTAAAGCTTGACAGTATATTTTTTCCACGGTAATATTTTCACTGCTATTCTCCGTAATTAAGTATACTACATAAGGTTGATAGTGTGGGTTTATTTGCGTCAAGTGAAAGAGAGAGGGAAGAGGAGAGGGGAGAATCTATTTAACAAAACATTCTTTGAGGAAACCAACTCAACAATATGCCAAATGCTCTAAAGAAAGAACTATAAAAACATGTTTTTAATACTTGTATAATGAAATCTAGAGGTGACATGTCTCGTTGGCTAAGCGTATGCTTAGAAATCGTGAGGTCCTGAGTTCGAGCCGGAGTATCTGACACGTGTACAATGTTAAATGTACACGCTCGAAGTCATGTAGGAAGAAATACGTATAATGATTCTAACGTTGCGGGAAGAGAGGTGAATTGTAGTTGTGGTTGAATAAAGTATCATTTAGTGTATTTTTTTGTAGTTGCGGTTGAATAAAGTATCTCATAGTGTATTTTTTCTAAGGCGGGGTGGATGTGGGATTGGAAGTGGAGCAAATATTCCAAGATAATGACGTAAGATAAACATGGAATTTTCATTGAGATTAGGGAAAACCTGTCTTCATACTGTTATTCCAATAGACAAATGTTGATTTGAAATTGTATTCTTTGATGAGTGGACTTTTATTGTTTTTTCGAGGGACAGACAGGGGAACAGCTGCTCGCAGAAGGGCACACTTCAGAGGGAATACTTGTTATTCACATTATAAATGGAACTTTATAACTAAATGCATTACTGTTGAATTTGGATACGTGTATAGCAATACTAATTATTTGCTCTATTTTTCCTGTTGCAAATTGGACAAATGAA
>NC_051416.1:5154344-5154695 GCF_015228065.2 Penaeus monodon
TTACGAAATCCTTCTAAATGGAATCATGGAGTAAAACGTACTAAAGAAACATCAATAAAAAAAATAGATGTATGTACCCATATGAGTATATGATAATTAAGAATACCTATCGACGAACATTAGCAGAAGCGTAAAGTTTTTACATTTCCTAGGAGCGTTTGCGAGTTCAATCTATTTCACACGCATTTCACTTGGTAGAGAAAATGTTTTGCTGGGTCGTCTATATTAAAGGAGTGACATGAGGAGGAGGAAGTGAGAGAATGGGAATAAGCTTAATGTTGCTGCCTGAGTGACGGGTAAAGGATGGCGGTGGAGAAAAGGGAATAAGAAAGATGGGATGGAGAGTTTTGT
>NC_051416.1:5154769-5154884 GCF_015228065.2 Penaeus monodon
AAACTAAAAGGAACAGGGGAAAAAAATAGATGATTTCGAAGTGAGGAAGAGGTTTACGAAGAAAGTGGAAGAAAACACACACACACGAAAAGGGAGTACGGTAGACAGGACAATA
>NC_051416.1:5154911-5155146 GCF_015228065.2 Penaeus monodon
GCTAAAGAAGTTTTTGTAAGAAAGGAGAGACAAAAACAAAGGGAAAAAAAATGTGACAAAGTATTTTACGAAGGAGAGAATAAGAGGACAGAATACGGAAGAGATTTACGAAAATGAGAATAGGTGAAATTTAAAAGAAAAGTATAGATGGGTTTACGAAGCGGAGGGTGGGTGGGAGGGGGTTGGGGGTTACAAATCAAAGCAGAGGAAAGATACAACAATGATTCATGAAGAC
>NC_051416.1:5155475-5156100 GCF_015228065.2 Penaeus monodon
TGATTAAGACTGGCCTTTGATTTCCTAAGCGAATGGGTAATCTCTAATGGCAGATTCAAAGGATTTCCAAACTCCACATCTTGTGCAATTAAATGATTAATATGAGAGACAAGTAAAGCATCACTTAAGACTTCAACTTCCTGTCACATTGAAAAGGCCAGTTTCAGCTTAACAAGTGGAACTATTTCAAACAATGTCAGCCTCCTAGGATCGGCTTCAACACAAAGTTTGTAGTAGTGTTCTCCATATACTAAATGAGCACAATAAGGCCCGGAATTTAATACATATAGAAAACATATTTCTTTATATATTAATAACAAAAACGTATATAACAAGTTATAAGAATCTTAATTCATAATGCTAATTCAATGTTTAATTGCAGATATTATCACTGACAACTGGATGATGATACTCAGTAGAAAATAATACTCGTATATGAAATTTGCGTTGGTACAATATCTGACGTAAATAACCCTTTGGTAATGTGATAAATAATAAACATTGCAGCAAGTCATGTTTAAAGTCATGTGAGAGCATACTCTTTTCCACAGTAAGATTTTCTTCTACTGATATTCTATTAAGTACACTATGTAAGGTCGATAATATGTGTTTATTTTCGTCAAAT
>NC_051416.1:5156319-5156549 GCF_015228065.2 Penaeus monodon
AGAAACAGTAGTGTTAAGTAAAAAGTTATTCTAAAGAAATAATGACAAAAATTGCTTAATTTTACTGCAGTTCCGGTAGACAATAATGATGTCACTCATTCTCAAAACTTTTGTTAGTACTTTTAACTGCTTTTATTACTCAGGCTAACTCTGGATATTACTGCCAGTATTTTATTATTTTTTTCACATAATAGATCTCTCTTGAATGTCTTTGGCCATGTCATTGCGTA
>NC_051416.1:5157901-5158151 GCF_015228065.2 Penaeus monodon
TTGCGCAATGACAAGCGGAAACAATACAAGGAACTTTTACTATGAGAAAAAGGAAATACTTGCACTAGTACCCAGCGTTAGCCTGAGTAATAAATGCAGTTAAAAGTACTAACAAAAGTTTTGAGAATGAGTGACATCATTATTTTCTAGCGGAACTGCAGTAAACTTAAAAGGAAATGCTTTTTTTTCTTCAATTGTGTTTGGTATATTTTTTCCCACGTTTTGCTCAACACTGCTGCTGGTCCTTGAG
>NC_051416.1:5159218-5159314 GCF_015228065.2 Penaeus monodon
CCCCAAATTAAGAGTTTTATCTTACCATCTTTCACCACTTTTCCTCCAGCTTGTGTCTTGAAATTGGCCTGATTTATCAAGATAAATTTCTTCAAC
>NC_051416.1:5159957-5160168 GCF_015228065.2 Penaeus monodon
TTACCTACTGTTAAGAACCTGTCATTTCCAGACTTTTTTCTTTGTCGTTCTAAGCTACCCATAGGTCTTTGCATAAAAACAGCATTGGGATGCAACCCCATTCACCGTGAATAGATGAAATGCAAAAAGATCATTGCAAGGAACAAAATCACCAACTGAAACCAGAATGTCCTATTTATTCCGGTGGACCTTTCGTATAAACAAGACCGAG
>NC_051416.1:5160228-5160530 GCF_015228065.2 Penaeus monodon
CAGTGAGATATCTATCGAGTTAACACCTTGGACTGTCTAGGATCAGATCGACATAAGCTTTATTGGATATTAAAATACGACCAATATATGTTATATCATCGGCTAAATAAAACCTGATCTAATATATTGCCAGCATTAATTGAAGCCGATGTTACAATTCGCTTCAAAGAGAGGGATATGGCCTCTTTAGGTGAAGTTTGCGTTTTCCTGAATATTATACCTTGGCTTAAGTATTGGCTCGTGGCTCTAATCTGCCTTCCTGAAAACGTTTCAACATAATGAGAAGAAAAACAGGCAATTAG
>NC_051416.1:5160871-5162611 GCF_015228065.2 Penaeus monodon
AAGAACGACAAAACGGTCTATAGTTCAGTATCATTTTTTACAATTTAAGGAATGGACGCGTCACCGTGTAATAATTCAGGGTTACATGATAACAGGAACAAGAATTGCCAATATCCAGAGGCAGTTCCTTGACAGAGCATTACTGTAGCAAGAACGAATGGTACAGCCCTTCACGTCAAGGAGATTAATGACTTAAGAGGTGATTCAATTATCTTCCTTCCTGCCGTTCATTATAGGATCCAGAGCCTGTAATTAGCGAGGCAATGATCGATATACATGTAGGCATACATAGGTAGAGATATATTTGCCTTTTCGATAACCTTTGTGTTAGGATGTGCTTAAATATTGAGTGTTATAAGATAAAAAAAAATTCTCAGATTGAAGTCTTCGTTTAAAGCCATTGATTTTCTTACTCTTTTTAGCATCTTCGGATCTATAAATCAGTCTTTATCACTCGCTCATTAGATAGGTCTGTGAGATTTATTTTCATCCGTAATTGCGACAGTTCCAGGGATGAAGTATATCATAATTTTCTTAGAAAAGGGTATGTGTGTGTATGTCTGTGTAAAACTAATTACATACGCATCCTTGTAATAATGTAGTATAACGATACTCCCGAATCTTGCTATCATTTTCTTGACTCAAGTGAAAAATTGTCTTTATATAATGTCCAATCACCGTGTCGAAGAAATTAATACGATTTATTAAATCTGCTATGAATACATATAAAGACATCCAGTACTAGAGACTAGATAAAAAAAAAAAAAATGATACTAACTTCTTTTTCAAAAATCCCCAATACAATCGCACTTAAAGGGAATATTTGGAAATCATTACTAAAGAGCGATTTTTACTTTTTCTTCTTCATCGCTATGTCTTTTTGATTCCTCTTACTTCTTGGAGACGGAGGAAAAGTACTTGATATCTGATAGTCGATCTTCATGTCGTGCTCTTGCAGTTTATTCGTGTTTAGTATAGCGTTTTCAGAAGGCGTTTGATCTCATTCTGTGACAAAAGACGAATGTTTGTATTGATTATGATCTGAATGGCATTGGTGAGGCGAAAAAGAAAGAAAAAAAAATCTGAACTCGATATCCAGATTTCCTATACTTGTGACGGTATTAACTTCAGTATTCTTAGGACCTTTTTTGTCTCCTTTGTGACTCGTGACTTTGCTAGCATTTCCTACGAATACCTTGAGGCTCAGGGTGTCTTACATCAATTCTCAATCATCCTGTAGATGGATGAAACAGCGCATCCTCGTCGTACAACAAAAGTAACAGTATACTCTTTGTTATGTACTTTCATTCAGCGATAACACGATTTTACTTCTAGTCCATCTACAAAAGGGAATGGAACCGAGGCCTGGGAAGCAGACGCAGGGCTCTTAATACCCAAGAGTAGGTGGGGCGTAGAGAGACAGCGAGGGCGCCCGCATGTCCTTTGGAGAGAAGGGGAATCCTGCCTAAATGCGATGAGCCTTTCCCTACTGAAAGGGTTTCCCTAGAAGGACCATACGGGGCCAGCAACAATGGGGGTCGCATTCAAGCCCGAGCCTCGGAACTCCTTTGTATTAACTCGCGTAATGTAAGGTGAGTGAAACCCCCCCATTTGGCCTTTTCTGATTCGACGCGACCGCTAAAAGGGCGTCGCGTGCGGGTCGTGGCCAGGGGCGCGGGCGCTTCCGGATCGGCGTCTCCCGGGAAGGGCGTCGGGCGGATCGCTCCCGGCGGCGCCCTT
>NC_051416.1:5163029-5165840 GCF_015228065.2 Penaeus monodon
TCGGAAGGCTGCCAGTAATGGCTCTGATGCGGCGAACATCCATTCTTGGAGATCTTGGTTGACGTGTGACGTAACCGTACATTCCTAGTGTCTTTAGGTGTTGCCTCAACCGCTTCCTCTGATGCTTGTCCTAGTGGGATGGTCAAAACTTGTATTATACTTGCTCCATGCGTCAACATTTTCTGTACTGACACTGGCATATAGAACCACTTATATAAAGTCACTTAAAGTTGGGCAGTTTCTTCTGCATAGTTTTATACTCTTCAGTATTAATATCATAGGCCGCATTAAGAGCAGATAATAAGACGGAAAATCTGTGAATTGAGCTGGTCATTTTCTCTCGCGATAACTGCTGATTTTGAAAGTTCACTGTTTCCGTGTTTTCACTACCCTGAGCAGGGAGGTCAACGTTAATGCCAAGAGTATCTTTGAGTTTTCTCTGATTTTTTTTCTCATCAACCATGATAGACTTGGCCTCCCCTCCCCCTTACACACCATGTTTTCAAGGGCATGCGATATGCTATATGCAATACACACTCCATAGTGTTGGTGTACAAATAAAGGAGGGGGGGGGGGTATTCCGTATTGTGCATAATCTAAAGATGTTTCCTTTTTCTTGATTTCCTGTATGTTATTCCTCTGTGTTGGATTAATCATAGGATAACATAAATAGTATGTTGAGGAAGGTGTACGGGTTAGTGCCTGACGTACTTTGCCATTTACCATGGTCAAACTCATTTTATAATAAACCTTTACTTCTCCTTCTACAAGTGGTCGCAGATTATTTATCTCCTCTTGTATCAGTTTGTCTTCAGATCTTCTGGCCTCCGAAAAAGGAGCCGAAGCGGTCGACAATACACTGGTGAGGATGGCGAAGGATTTTGCCAGATGATGGTATTGGTTCCTTTCACAAATAATCTAATTGGACAAATATAAAAGATGAAAACACATTTGCCTCGCTAACATCCTGGCTCATGTCATCAAGTCTCGATGCATACAGAGATTGGCTTCCACTTCCATCAAACCTATACTTTGAAACAAACTCTAAATAGAGAGAGAGTATAATCCAGTTACTTGAAGAGCGTCCTTCTGTAATGTTCACAGACGTGAGGCTGTATGATGCAGTAGTTTTGAAGAAGCACTTCTCATTTAAATTCAGTAAAAATAACACCCATGGGATAACATTCCTTTTTTGCCTCAAGTACCGCTTTGTAGGTCGGGTAAATGTTGCAATATCTCTCCTTCTGAGCATTTCTTAGGTATGTATAGATACTTTTACTCATACTGGTATTTAGCATAACAGAAAGGGCCTCACGAGGTTCAAAAGGAGTCACGGTAATGGTATTATTATTTTTTTTTTCAGAACGCCTTTTGGCCTTGTCAGGCTACTAAAGCATGCCTCCTGGCATAAAGTTGCAGCAATTTTCTTACCAGTTTCTCTAGGCTTCATCCGAGCCGCATACACGAGCTCTTCTGCAGGGTAGCTTTTTCTTATTTCCTGTTTTCTCTGCGTTTAGTTCTTGAACTGGCATTAATGAAATCAGCAGGCGATCTCCCTCGCTGTGATGTGTTGGCTTCGTAACTTGGATTATCATTGAAATGATCTGTATCCGCATCCAAATCTAATGTGAAGTGTACCTGTTTCTCAAGCCATTCCCTGTTCTTACTAAAAAACCTGCCTGCCATGCATTTTGCCATCGCGTCTGAAAATCGTGTTTTAATGTTGCAATAGCAGCAGGTGTCATCCTTTTTCGCGGATTTATTTCTTCATTATCTATTACTATCTTCAAGACTTCTTCAAACGCTTTATCAGGGCGAAAATGGATATATTTCCTGATTATTTCTCCCTGTGTAATTCCCACCATCTGTACGGCATGAATGCGTGTGAATTTATGGACAGAAAGGAAAACGTTTTCAGTAGAAATGATAAACTATTATATTTTAAAGAGGACCGTACCTAAAATCAAGGAGGTTAAATCGAAAAATATTAATAATAAAAAAAAGATCTTACAGATTTACTTGATTTTTACATATTTGTTGTACTGAGAACACTTCTTTTTGTGAAGTAATAATTAATATTAGAAATTTGTAGGCCTATGTAGTGAGTTTATATGAATAACTTATACGCAGTGTTTACATTTATTTTTTTCTTTTCGCATGTAGAATTAGAGATTAAGTCTTGTAACTGATTGTGTATTATCATCGAACCCTAAACATACTTAATTATATGATTTATCTGTGAAAATCGGATCATATCTATCGTTTTTTATAGGAAAGAAACGAGAAAAGTCACATGAGGATTTGTATTTTTTCTTGTTTTTTTTCCATTTAAATCCTTCCCTTTGGGCAGAAAGTTACAGTGACATACATTTATCCTCTTGTAATTCTTTTCAGCAGGTAATGTCAAAATACAACTCGACATATTCGCTCCTCTAAGGCGAGAGTGCGGAAGGGTGAAAATCGCTTACACGGCGACAGAGAGGCTCGGGATTCTCACCTCGCTGCCTAATTTTTCGTTGGGGGACTTCGTATTCGCGTAGGTAATTCCACACTCGTATACGAATCTGAAATTGGATATAATTCGTTTTCTGCCACTCCGACCCAGCCCCCCTCCCCACCCTAATTACCCCCACCAATGCTTAGAGACGGTCCTCTTAAATTTTCGTGCCGGAGTCTCTGACAATTCCAAATTCCATAATTTTTATTTTAGTGTGCAGCATCAGCATACATTTTATGTATATAGAAAGCATAATGAAGCACTTTAAAGGCGAATTCAGAAAGAGGTGGCAGAGGGTAACACATCTGACGGGG
>NC_051416.1:5167367-5168430 GCF_015228065.2 Penaeus monodon
AAAAGATTTACATTTCCTTTCTTTGAAAAGCATATTAAATTACATATATGAATGAAGATTTTGTTGATATGATGATTTTCATTCAATTAGGAACATGGTAGGGCTGTAAACTGCATTGCATAAATATTGGAATATTCAAATCCGTGTGAATAGGTAACTATCTGAATAAATAACTGAAATATAAGGAAATGTTAATACAAAATCAATATAATCAATTCCTTTGCGTTGCTCGCGTGTATACGGGAGTATCAATATGTATGCAGCACCAGCCGGGGAAGCGCATTGTTTGAGAGGTCGACACATGTGTTGGTTGCCCTCCCATATTCATTAGTGGAATTTGAACTCCAAGTTTCCCGCTAGGGCAGTGTGCTGCAATTCAGATGATCTCTGTGGCTGCCAAAAGTGTGCGTCGAAATTGTCAGGGTTTGTCAGCTCTCTAAGGTTACAACTGTGAGTATTATTTACTGAACCGGCTAAAATGTTTTTTGATAAATCTAAATAATGTATAATAATGTATACGAGAATCGCATCCCATTTTCTTTGCATGGAAATAAAAAGTTGTGGTTATTGGTTAATTGTGATTTTAGGTGATTATATGGCTGATGACTGTCTATTTATTAGATTTGTCTATTTTATATTTGTGAATCGTATCTACGAACTGCAAGAGTTTTGCAGCTACAGATGCGTAAATCTACAGGATTGGTTATGGACGTATACTGATCAGTCCCCATTTTCTTACAACATGTAAAGAAGATTAAGGTTGGTAAATAAGGAACTAATATCTAACTGTGTAATCGTGCATGCCTTCTTGAACTATGATGTCTCCGGCTAGTGTGACCTGATTTTGCGAGCACCTTGGTGAATCAAAATTCTCTCTCCGCCTGTATGTTTCCTGACTCCAGTCTCCGAGGAGATTTCTGTTTCCTGTGTTAGCTCGCCATAGAAGGAACGTTACTCAGGAGAATAAACCTGGTTCTTCGGAGAGCATTACGGTTCAAACCCCATAGAGTAGTTCGGACAACTCATCTTATATCCTGGTAATGTTGATGGGTAATCTTCAGGG
>NC_051416.1:5170204-5170474 GCF_015228065.2 Penaeus monodon
GTATGAATCCCAGGCCTTTCGCAAAGAGTGTGCAAAATACTGCTCACACGAGGATCGACTTCCGGGCTGAATCCGCTGAAAACTTGCTTTGTATCGAGCAGCCTCTGTTTGCGTCGCTTCTGCTCCTTAAATATTCAGTGAGGCCAAGGAAGGGAGACTTATATAGAACAGGGCAATAAAGCGAACGGATGGACATCGATTGGTAGGTAAACACAGGAAGGGAATACTGTTTTTGTGAGAACTGCAGAAATTTAAAAAATAAGAGTAAAA
>NC_051416.1:5171150-5171279 GCF_015228065.2 Penaeus monodon
AGAGAGGGCATGGCTCAGCGGTAGAGCGCCGGCTTTGAACACGGAAGCTCCTGAGATCACATCCTGTAGCCCCGTTCGGTCGACTCTCTGAGTGAGTACTAATATGAGGACATCAGTGTGCTTGGGAAT
>NC_051416.1:5171812-5172388 GCF_015228065.2 Penaeus monodon
CACTCAAATGTGAGGACAAAGTTCAGGTCTAAACTTTGCACTCTGGACATAAACCTTTAATCCAGTTTTCAGATAATTCTAGAGAACTTACGTTCCACTGAAGGCTGCCATAATCACTTGAGGTAATTTGAACTAGGGTCACACTCTGAACTTCTTCTTTTGACCTCTGAAGTTTGCCTGTGTACTTAGATGCTTCATTATTCAGTGGGAGACTTTAATCTATTTCGGTGATTAGCTTTTTTTGAATATTTTTTTTTCAGCTGTGTTAAAGAGACGATAGTGACTTTGTATGACTGGGTGGGATGTGGGAGATTAAAAGTACTGATTACCTGGAGGCTGCATTGATGCGGAGATGCTGTGGTGAGGAGATAAAAGGTCTGAAACAGGATAATAAAGCTGAGAAAAGGAAAATACGAAATGTATAACTTTTTATTGATTTATTCACGATTTTGCAATGTAGATCTGCACTCGAATCATAGAACAGGACTGCAGTTAGGAATCAATATTGGAAATTTTATCATCTGTGAGGAAGATGTGTGTTTTAGGTTCAAAATCTAATCAAGAAAAGGAAACTAG
>NC_051416.1:5172495-5172701 GCF_015228065.2 Penaeus monodon
TGTATTTAAAGCAACAGCAATGGTAAATGAAATCACATCATAGTTATCATTATTATATAAAATTAATTAATTCACGTAAACATTAATAAAATATTTCGCAGACTGTGTTGAGAAAAGTCACTGATTGCGTCACAGAATCGACATTGAACAAAAATTCATATTTTATCAGTCTATCGAACATAAATAAACACGAGAAAAAGTTACCT
>NC_051416.1:5172729-5173134 GCF_015228065.2 Penaeus monodon
TAGGTCTTAAAATTCACAACGTTTCGAGTAGAGAAAATGCTTTGGAAACCTCATCAGGTACAAACGCTTAAAGTATGATAAAAAGACATGTTAGAAAACCCAAGGAGAATTGGAAACAAAAATATATAACACAAGGAAGGCCAAAAGGGATAAATTCGACATCAGGTCACAGGAGAAAAGCCGAGGTCAAGATATCTGAAGGGGAAAGGCAAGAAACAAGGTCAGGTCATCCATCCCCTGGCACTCTGGATGCATTCCGTTTATTCTTAAATGAAAGGGAATGTGTAACTGCTTTCCTTTCTTAAGTATTCGTGACTTTGTTTTTATAATGAGATTTCAGTTGTGTATTTCATTTCTTATGCTCATAGTCTAAGGAATTAATGCACATGAATAAGGCACGCGAAT
>NC_051416.1:5173249-5173319 GCF_015228065.2 Penaeus monodon
GATACTCTACATGGGAGTGTAATAATGCTTACTTGCATAGAAAAGTACACATATACACTATATCTACCTC
>NC_051416.1:5173547-5173802 GCF_015228065.2 Penaeus monodon
CAGCATTAACAAGACCTCGCCGGCCATCATCATCACGCCACCATGAAGCCTCATGTTCCCTCATCAGCGTCCCCTTTCCCCTCATTGGATCGACGCCTCTCCGCCCCCGGGACACGGATCGCATTTCCTCTCGACAGGTAATAGCATCCCGACGCAGATGCCTTCTGTTGCTCTGGGAATCGGATGCTGCGTTCGGCCCGTCGGTCTCGGCTGGCACTTCGGGTCGGGTCCTGACTCCCTTCTGTCTCTCTGTGC
>NC_051416.1:5173979-5174221 GCF_015228065.2 Penaeus monodon
CCTCACATACACACAATTTTTTTTTTTAAACAAAAACCCAAATATCGGCATTACTGTTTAATTAGCCCCCTTATCTAGTCGAAATCTAACAGATAAATTTTAATTCATTTACCTAATGTCTTATCTATTTCAACTAAACTAATGAAATAATTCTTAATACCTTTTCTATTTTAGTTAAACTGAAACATAAATCTCATCTGCCTTAAAGAGTACTTTGTCTATTACAACCAAACTGTTTTAAA
>NC_051416.1:5174517-5174776 GCF_015228065.2 Penaeus monodon
AAAGGAATTTCCTTGAAGAGATAAACTATAAAAACAGATTCAGTATATTTTTTTTTCGATCTGATTCAGCAAGGAACAAAATGAAGTTGTTTTTCTAAATAAAATACTGCGACTTGGGAAAAAAAAGCATAGCGCACTGTCCGTTTTTAGATAACTATGGAGACGTATCGTAGATCGCCATCCCATGTCCAGGGGAGACTGCATAAATATCACAAATCTTGTGTAAAAGGAAGAAAGGATAAAGAAAAGGATGAAAAAA
>NC_051416.1:5175175-5175585 GCF_015228065.2 Penaeus monodon
GGGAACAAATTTTCGGGGAGAAGAAAAAAAGGAAAGAATCGGCTTGCCTCGTCTTAAGGCCCGCGGAGGACCCAGCGGAGGGTCGCGTGCTGACGGGGAGGGAGTTTTATGCCTGCCTCGCGCTTATCTCCCGGGGAACAAAGGGGTCCTTTTATGCCCGTCTGTATGCCTGGTTTCGCTTTCAACGGTTGGAAAGTCGTTCTTGCTTGTCTTTCACCTGTCTTTCATACGGAAGAGGAGTGTTTTTTTGATGTTCGTCTCGTCTGTCTTTCGTATGGAGAAGTAGTCATATTTTTGCTTGTGTCTCTGCTATGTCTTTTATGTTTTTTTTCATCTATGTCTCATATAGATGATTTGATTTTTTTGTTTATTTTTTTATAGACATCTTACAGATCTTTTATAGGGAGAAC
>NC_051416.1:5175695-5175934 GCF_015228065.2 Penaeus monodon
CATCTTACAGATCTTTTATAGAGATAAAAAAAATTCCCTTATTTTTTCATTATCTACTTACCTCGCATATATTCCGCATTTTCAAAATCTCTCACAAAAACAAACAAACAAACAAACTTATCTCACACGTGGCAACGAGTTCCTTATCTCTCCCTCATCTCTCAGGATGCAAAGGACTTCTTTGCTTATCCCCTGATCATCTCCCAAGAACAACGAGTCCTGCAGGATTCCTCCTTGAG
>NC_051416.1:5175971-5176983 GCF_015228065.2 Penaeus monodon
AGCTTGGCCTCGTAATCCTTTCGTCCTCAGCTCTCCGTCTCCAGATCAGAGGAGTCGCCCTCGGATTCTGGAGGAGATGTTACCAAACTTGAGATCACTGGAGAAATCCGAACCCGGAGATTATGGACTATAAAACCCTTGAGTCCTTGTCCAAGATCACTTAGAACTTAACGTCGTTTTAGTTTTCGTTCGAGAATCATTTGGAATTATCGTTTTTTTTTTCTTTTATTAGCTAAAAAGAAAAAAAGAAAAATGGTTTGCGTTCGAAAGCACTTTGTTCGTAAAATTAACAAAGGGTTTCTGATTTTCCACTTCGTTGTTCTTTATATATTCCCTTTTATGAGAACATTCCGAGGCTGCGAATATTACTCAAAATGAGAAATTGCGATGAGGTTTTGTACATTTTGATACATATTGCCTTTTTTTTTGTAAGAATGAAATATAAATGATTCCTTCCAATTTATATAGTGAAGAGCCTCTCGTTATCAGACAAACAGCCCTGATGAAGTTTCATATTTCACGAGAGCGAGGACAATTTTTCTCTCATGCCAATCACAATTTAGCTTTGCCATGATATACCAATCCGGAAAAGAGTCAACAGGAAAGAAAACCATTATATAAACCGACTCATTTAACGATCCTGATAAAAATGAGAGCGTACGACCAGGTCTTTGAGGGGAAATAACAGGGCCTGGAAAAGAGAAATACAGAGGAGTTAGCGTTACGCACTTTAAGGAAAAAATTTGGAAGGAAGAATTTTCTTGACCTTTCTTAAGCTGAACATTATGGCCGATTAAGCTATCCAGGTCGAGAATTCATATTGAAAGGGAAAGACTTTTACGAAATTCAACTCCGCTTGCATTAAAACATTTTCCATGCAGCTGCTGTAAGTACTGTGTGCTCTTTGCAAGATTTCAATTAAAAGAGAAAACAAAAATGATGTTTTTTTTTTTGGGTGGCAAAATATTTTCCTTTGAGCTATACAGAGGCAGCGCAGGTCGTGAATTCTATT
>NC_051416.1:5177674-5178047 GCF_015228065.2 Penaeus monodon
CCTGCACCAAAATGGAAAACAGGTAAGAATGAAATATACTCTATTGAAATACACAATATCAAGGACGCTTTGTGTTAAGAAAACTTTTTCTCGCTTGTTATACACACAAAACACCTTCTCTTTAATCTCTCAGGCGTTACAAACCACATTTCACTACACAGAAAACCCTCAGTACTAAACCTTTTACCCACTAAAACTAAGAATTTTTTGAAACGAAATAAATGAAGCTGTTTCGACAAGGTGAATCTTGGGTTGAAATGTGCTTAGAGTTTCACCCTTTTCATTGACCATGATCATTATTTGTTGGCCGCTCATATATTTTTAAACATGCTGTGTGTGTAAAAGAGTGCATGGTTATATGAGCGCGAGTACG
>NC_051416.1:5178114-5178277 GCF_015228065.2 Penaeus monodon
GCGTTATTAATCTATAATTTTTTTTTTTTTCTTGAAAAGCAGATAAGAGCCCAAAATGGATCCCTAAGTCTCACTAAGCAGAAGGAATTGAGAACGTCACTCATGATACACTTTATAATCACAATAAATCATAACTCATTACCTCAAAGTTGAAGATAATTAA
>NC_051416.1:5179147-5179358 GCF_015228065.2 Penaeus monodon
TTATCTAATTTTCCATTTTATTTCCCCTTTTTTTATGCACATGAATTCTCAAACCAATTACTTTTCCCTTCCCCGTTTTGGCTTCACAAGGAGATTACTTGACTCCCTGGCGCCTCCTGCCTTGATAGGCCTCGAGGCGCGGTTGTCTCACGGTGTCAGTAAAGGAAAGAAAATTGCTTTGATGCCTTTATTTTGCGTCGGCGGATAAAGG
>NC_051416.1:5180769-5181028 GCF_015228065.2 Penaeus monodon
CTATCTAGATACATTTATATATTTATTCATATTTATCTGTTCACTCATTTATTTATTTTTATGCTTATAACACACATGTCTGTATCTATATTCTTTCTTTGTCCCTAAAATATTGAAAGCTTCCCTCGAGCTTGTGGAAACACGAAGCCGATGGTCTAACTTTCCAATAGCGTGGCAGCTGCAACCTCTCTCGTCGGGGCCCACGTGTTGCAGGCTTGCAAGGCCCGCTTCTTCTGCCGTCTCTTTGATGTCTGGCGCA
>NC_051416.1:5181535-5181802 GCF_015228065.2 Penaeus monodon
AGGTGTGGAGGAGACGTCGATGAGGAAGGGGAAGGGGAGGAGGAGGGGGACGACTCAGTGAGGGTGTATGGGGGGGGGGTCGGACCAGTGGTGGAAGGGGGGGGGGGAGGTGACGTATTGAGTGGGTTGCAGGGGGGTAGGGGGGGGGAGGACTCGGCAGGAAGAGAATAAAAGCGAGGAGGAAACAGAAGGAGAAAGAGGAGGAATGAATAGGCAGGAGAGAACGTTATTATCTTCATCATTTTTTTCCCTAGTTCTTATGCTTCT
>NC_051416.1:5182479-5182590 GCF_015228065.2 Penaeus monodon
CAATGAAACGTGAAAGGGGATCAAAACACACCTCTACCTCCACAGTATTTATCATTATTTTTACTTGGTTGAATTAAGTGATCCATCCTACACTTCTTTCACGATTTTCCT
>NC_051416.1:5183025-5183162 GCF_015228065.2 Penaeus monodon
GAGCAGAAATCCATCGGAAAAATGGTTAGGAATGTCTGCTTACTCCCCCCCCCCCTAGTGAATTGTGTACACCAACCAACAGATAATTGCTATGGTTTTACTCTGTTTATAGCACTAAATTGATATGCCTTCAAAAT
>NC_051416.1:5183819-5183906 GCF_015228065.2 Penaeus monodon
CGCCTCGCCCTTTCCTGTGATCGTCTTGGCCCTCAGGCGCGGATTGGCCATGGCCCTCATCAAAAATTCTGATACGGAGGCTGGCTT
>NC_051416.1:5184010-5184126 GCF_015228065.2 Penaeus monodon
GCACACCTCTTTTCGCTGCCAGGAAAGTGATCTAGAGACCGACTGCCTTCAGTGACATTAGGAAGAGGGAAATATGCTTTATTCCTAGGACTACGGGTTAGATACTCCATTCTGTT
>NC_051416.1:5184185-5184284 GCF_015228065.2 Penaeus monodon
GCTTCTTTTTCTTTTTCCTTTTGAAGAGAACAGGAGATGGCCTTACACTCTATTCGTTGCAGAGAAGGTGCTTTTGAGACGATCATACATAACGGTCAC
>NC_051416.1:5184767-5185483 GCF_015228065.2 Penaeus monodon
CTTTTCTCACCATGTGTGAAGCGCCCCTGGTACCTCGTGCCCTGTCTTTCCCTCCCCACCTTCACCTCCGTCCAAGATCTCTCAGGATCAAGTGAAAAGCTTGAGAACATTACGTGCATGATGTGGGGATTTATGGTAAGGATACGTTGCATAATAAACTTGAGTGTGCTGTATTTCATGAAGATTACGTAGGATCTGGGAGCGAGAGTTCAAGGATGAAATTTCTATTGTTTTTTTTTTGTGTTCTTTGCAGGAAGTAAAAGCAACGTGATCAAAAGGTGGCGGTGAGTAATTTGATGTACAGTTTTGCATGAATAAGGGTATTTGTTTACGGAGTATAAATTAAAATATTTTTCTGCAGTTCCTTTTGTGTTAGTTGAATGAATTCCTGTTCTAGTAACAGTAAAACCGTATCTCATTCCCACTGCGGCCATACAGCACAGTAAATAAGTCACGGGCACCGGATGAAAGTTATAACGTTTTTGGAATATAAAATTTACCGAAGATTTTTTTGTCAATGAGTGATGCCCAGTTGGACAGAAATCATTCAACAGGAGTTTCCCTTTTCGTCAAGATTTATTTAATAGATCCATGGGATTTTACATATGTTTCATATATAAAGATACTAAAGGGAGAGTTCTGAGTATTGCAAGAAGAAAACGTTCTTTTTGTATATAACAAAATGAAATGTTTTTATCATGTAAAAGAAAAGAAGA
>NC_051416.1:5185580-5186574 GCF_015228065.2 Penaeus monodon
TCGCATGCTGGCTTGAAGATACACTCAATATTATTAATCTTAGATGAAAAGCATTTTAAACTAATATGATGGAGCTGCAAAGCAGATTTCATTTGCTACTACAAGATGTGCATAAAATCCGCCACATTTAGGAAGTGTTGCATTAACATGTTACCCAGCGCATCATTTTACATAATCTGATAATTCCCTGGATTTGGTGAAGATAGTGAACAGCTTAAAATCTAATTTACATAAAGAAGACTGGTAAGATGATATATTTTTAACGGATCTCGGTAATACAAATGAATAAAAGGTATAAAAGGCCAGTTATTACGAAGATACTGTTATCTACTTACAAAAGATTAATTAAGACATTTTAATGTACAGGAATCGAGAGAAGAATGAACGAAAAGAACTTATTGTATATAAACTTAAAAAGAGAGAAAAGCATGGGAGGTAATGCACAAATTACTATATTTTATCCCGCTCTCCATCCACATTCAACGAAGGATTTTGGAAAACCTGCCTCTCCTATGGGAATATTAGTCTTACTTGCTATAGTCAGATGTCTTTGAAGTAAAGGCTTTTGATATTGTTACTAGCTCAAAAACCTCTAGACACAATGTTCCATTTCTACATCGATATGCGTTTTCACTCCAGCGTCTTCAAAGGAAGTAAGTTTGCCTTTATGGAGGATATGCTGAAAGAACCCGGTTATTGACAAAACGAATTGAAAACTCGAGGATATTACAAGTCTTACTGACTGACGAGAACTTGTCAAAGTATTTCCATTTTATTTAGCTTTTTAGCTTATTTTCGAAAGGTTTAGGGGGAGGGGGTGTCATAATACAGCTATTTCAAGGCTTCCAAGTAGAATTTACAGCATCAAAGGACAACTTACGTAGCAAATGGTTACGAAATCTCTCTCTCTCTCACAAGTATGGAGACGTGTGGGCACAAAACTCTGTTCGATTCTTATTTCCTGTCTTTCCCGGACTCAAAAGGTTGCCTTTAT
>NC_051416.1:5187562-5187799 GCF_015228065.2 Penaeus monodon
TCCCCTCCATCGCAACAAAAAAAAAATGCTAATACATCTCCCACTTTATGATTACGTCACCTCCTTTACTTTGGTTCAGAGATTTGACACGTTTGAGGGTCTTTTACATATCTTACACTTTCCTTTTCCCGAAGAATTACGAATAATGCAACAAAGTTTGATTATTGTATTCAGACTAACTAGTATGTGTGAAAGAGAGACAGATGATAGCGTCGTGTGTATTACTAGTATTTCTTC
>NC_051416.1:5188539-5188667 GCF_015228065.2 Penaeus monodon
TTTGAATCGAAAAGTCTTATGGTACAAGAGGCTCTATCCTAAAATAGTCAGCCTCCCACATACCGTTTTACAAGGCTCACTTACCTAATTGATGGTGGTTATAGCTTTCTTTTCATTTCAATAGACTG
>NC_051416.1:5189018-5189151 GCF_015228065.2 Penaeus monodon
AAATACATGTCAGATAGATAACTTAAGAGCAAAATAGGACAACAAAAATTATGAAAATGCACAGATGCATCCAATATTAAAGGAAACAAAGTATTGGAAAGAAACAAATAAACATGAAGCGGAAACGAAACGT
>NC_051416.1:5189383-5189753 GCF_015228065.2 Penaeus monodon
TGTTCATATTCCTTAACTGATTGCGCAAATTGATTAATGCGTGAAGCATGATCAGTTACCGTTGAATATGATATAGATGTAAGTATATGAAAAAGTTGGCATCAATACATAATTTCTTTTCCAAAGTCACCTTTTCCTTAATGTCAGTTCTACCATGAAGCCCATTCATGGTCGCTGCTCAATGGCACGTCTATCCCTCAGCCTGTGACCACAAGACCACATTCCTCCGCGGGCGAGCGACCCTCCCACGCCAGCTTCGGACCCGCTCCTCCAACACCCACTCACTAAGGAGTCCAGCTTACGTGGTCATGCTCGTTAAGCCTGGCGTTACCCCGTGTAAATGCTGTGCGCGACAGAGTTTGGGTTAAAG
>NC_051416.1:5190680-5191487 GCF_015228065.2 Penaeus monodon
TTTATATGGATTGCCAGATAGATAGATAAGTTTTTAGGTATGTAGATATAAAGACACAGATATTCCTTTGTGTTATTTCTGAGCAGTGCTAATGTTTCTATTCTACAGTTCATATCAGATATTTGTGAACACGAAATTATCATGATTTCCTGGAATATATTTATTATTTTTTGTACAACTTTCACACTTTCACCCATTAATAATAAAACGTGCAGAAAATGTGTTAAAACTTTACGTTGTTCAACCCATTATTTGCAGCAGTTACATTATATATATATGTTATATTTTGTCTTTATATTCAATATCTGAGCATATCATAAGTTGCGTGGATTTGTGCCTGACATTTATTGAATATCAGAAATGCTTGGCCTTCTTGCAATCTAGGACAAGACGTTGGGAAGTTTTCCTATTATTTTTAGCACAGCGGCCAGGCAATTACTCTTGAGGAATTTTCTCATATCTTACTAAGGTTATTAGCAATAGTTATGACCTCGCATTTCAACCTTACAAGCATGCATACATATGGTATACTTAGTAATAGGTGATATATAAAGTGTTAAATGTATGCGGTGTTGAAAGTGTACTGTATTCAGCGTACACATTAGACGGAAGTGTAGGCAAAAGATGAACAAAAGGAAATAGACAGACAGACTGAGGTGAAGTCAAATAGAGCAGATAAAAGGAAAAGAAACACGGGGAGACAGAATTCAATGCAAAGCAACCGACCGACAATAGCTAGTTAAGAAATATGTAAATTATCTCTGCATTTTGCCAAGTGTTGTTTTATTTAGCTTAGTTATTGTTTGA
>NC_051416.1:5191524-5191807 GCF_015228065.2 Penaeus monodon
GATACTGGCATCCACTGAAGAAATATACATCAAATAAATCCTATCAGAACCTAGACTTCGGTAACAGGTTCTTAGCACAGGAGCCGTCTCGAGCCGCGCGCCTTCTGGTCGAGTCAGCGTCCAGACGGATTGCGAGGGAGCCCCGCCTTCTGCTCCTTTGGCGCTGGAGTCGCCTGATACGAAATGCATAAAGTTTGCATAATATAAGAATATTCGCGATCCAAACCAAAAAGCGAAGGAAAGTTGAGCAAAACTTGATTTACATATCAGAGACGTATCAAAA
>NC_051416.1:5192160-5192244 GCF_015228065.2 Penaeus monodon
ATCTAAAGGCAAATATGCATTAACAAACAGATATCTTTTACTGAAACATTTTGCGAAATGTTTCCTCTAATCCTGGAAAACGTT
>NC_051416.1:5192279-5192656 GCF_015228065.2 Penaeus monodon
ACATGCAATGCGATTCTAGATTTTTCACATGGAAATACCCAAGACAATAGTCTGAGGAGAGAGTAATCTTGCAGATCAACAGCGTTTTATGTCCTCCCAATCCTCAGATTTGTCCCAGGATTTCTGCGTGAGGGGGACGTTGAAAAGTCAGGCATTCAGGAGACATAAAATGCATATGGATTGTCGGTATAACAGGAGAGTCCATTCTCTCAAGTAAAGAGTCTTTTAATTGTTAATGAAATGTGTTTGTTTCCTTTGCTGGAGAGGATGCGTCACAGTGGTATTATGTTTTTTTTTGTCTATTATGAAGGGGATCTGCTATAAGGGGGTTGTAGAATGGGACAGATGGTGAGGGTGAAAGAATATAATGTACTGTT
>NC_051416.1:5194224-5194516 GCF_015228065.2 Penaeus monodon
CATTGCGCAGAAACTTAGTGGATCCTATATTCCAAAGATTTCTAAATAATTATTAAGGCATTTTCTGATAAGAAGGAACAAGGAACTAGCAATACAAATGCTAAAGATAAAATGCTGGACACTTAATATGCAAAACAGCAAGTAGGCACTTTGTCCGTAATGGATATGTAAATGAGATAGTGCATTTGTATTTATATTTGTTCTTCAAAGATGCAAGCACATTTGGTTGCAGAAACGCTGTCTAATTTATACATCCTTGTTAACATCAAATGATTTTAGACAGCATCTTATA
>NC_051416.1:5194725-5195022 GCF_015228065.2 Penaeus monodon
GCATTAAGTTTTTCCTGTCTCAAGGAAGATACATTGTTATGCATAAATCATACTAAATCTCTGCCATGTATCTCTGTTAGCCTAACATACGCGCTAACGGAGTCGGACCCCCTGTACAGTATACGATCTGATATCGCAAAAGGATTTCCCTTTTCTTTTAATCTCGCACGCTGTGATATTACATGCTAGGGATTACTTGAGTTATTATAGCATTTTGATGAGGAAAGGTAATGTGCAGATCTCATAAGCATCTTTGGAAAGACATCAGCAACACCGACGTGATTTTTTTAAACTCTG
>NC_051416.1:5195373-5195451 GCF_015228065.2 Penaeus monodon
GTTTAAGCAACGTGAAATTCATCAGCCGAAATCATTATCGCATCATGACTAGAACTTTATGAATTATGTCGCATTTGT
>NC_051416.1:5195479-5195640 GCF_015228065.2 Penaeus monodon
TTAGTCGTTTTACTTCTATTTCTTCAACATATACCTAAAACTACAGCTAGAGCGAAATCACGTAATGTGCCAAAGCAGACACAACGTGCGTTTAAGAATATGTAATTAGGACAGAACTGTTTAGGCACCTTGATAAAGGAGCTATAGTTTTTATAGTCTCT
>NC_051416.1:5195886-5196301 GCF_015228065.2 Penaeus monodon
GCAATCTGCAAGTCGTCATTAACCGTAATGTCATTCAGGCTTTAGTCATAACAATCAAAGTTAGTGAATTAATGTTATCAATTATAATGCAAATATCATTCACCAGCAGTGTTATTATACTGTCGCAATTTTAAATGGTACTTCTCGGAATAGCCGGATTTGCATATGTTATCTACATCATATGCAAAAACGGAAGGTGTCGTTATATGCATTTCAAACAATTTCGGCTTCAGTTCATCCGTCATTTTGAAGAGATTTAACTCGCTGTTCAAAATCCCTTCTTCTTTCTGCCTCTGATGGGATTGTCTTCTTGAAAATACTGGTCGACTTTCGTTCAGTTGGGTTTTGACATTTCGTGTTTCTCTGAATAACTTGTGGATCGTTCTCACGTAGCCTTGGAAGGAATTCGGGTTAA
>NC_051416.1:5196332-5196397 GCF_015228065.2 Penaeus monodon
AGACTCATGTGCACAACTGTTACATTATCCTAACTCGACTCGTATTCATGTTGACATATGTAGAA
>NC_051416.1:5196542-5197309 GCF_015228065.2 Penaeus monodon
TTTTCAATATGGCTTTTTAATGCTTTGTTCAGTAAGAAATTCTGACACTGAATAGGTGAAAATAAGAGAGATTCAGTATTTGGTATCATTTGGTATCAATACATTTTGTGCTTCTATGCTTAGTTATGGTATATTTTCTATGCATATGAAAGACAGGGATTCAAACGCATTTAAACTCTATTTTGATATTAGATGCCACTAAATCTAGCGTATAGTGGTAGTTAATGTCTGAATCCACTTTACGCAAATAAATTTCTTCCTTCACAGTACTCCTAAGAACAAAGCACAAGTACTCAAGTGTTTTCTTCAGCGAAATTACTTGAAGTAGAAAACAATCTTGGCAGAATTGTGCAAATCTTCGCTTTCGGTTTTAAATTTCCCTTTTCATAGCTAAAGGAAAACACAGCCTCCTGGGCTGAGGAATCAAGATCCACGAAGACATCTGAGTGTCCTCACTTTCGCATCTAAAGGCCCCCATTTTCGCATCTAAGAGTCCTCACTTTCGCATCTAAGGGCCCCCATTTTCGCAAAAACAAGACCAGAAAAATCCATATGCCGGCCCCTTTTTGCCTTTGCTGAAGCCCCCTTGGTCTCCGCCTCCATTCTCGACGCTCTCCGTGCCCCTCGCGCGACTTGCAATTAAGCTGGCTCTGCATTGTCTTAACTCAACGTTCAGCAACTCCTTCGCACTCCTTTCACTTTTACTTCTCTGTCTTTAAGATTTCTCCTTCCGTTTCCTGTTTATATGCGTTCGCGTCTTGTGAAAA
>NC_051416.1:5197341-5197438 GCF_015228065.2 Penaeus monodon
CCCCTTATTGTTATGCGAACTTGGAACTCGCATCTCTAAGCGCACGGATACATTCATGTATGCTTGATGATCTTCTTGTTTGGTTTTGTATGCACAG
>NC_051416.1:5197986-5198319 GCF_015228065.2 Penaeus monodon
ATTTCTTAAAATGTGCGTCATTATCTCGCAGTCCCCGGGATACACTAAAATTAAAAAATCACGGATTTCCAAGCTCACGTTTTTAAAACCATAAACACAACGTATATCATGCATGCTTTGATCTGAACTGCGAGCTTCCTTGCATCCGTAAAAGTGTTTGATCGTCACCAGGTCTTTAAATAGTGAACAATAACCAGTTAGTGTTACTTGCATGCATTTTCCCCCAGTACAATCCTGTATCATTGCAGCATTTATACGTGATTTACAGGATAAGTCGGTGTTGTGAACCGGTTTGCAGTTACATAAAGAAAAGAAAAAAAAGAAATCACGTTG
>NC_051416.1:5198620-5198769 GCF_015228065.2 Penaeus monodon
ATAAATTGCATTTTGTACAACTATATATTATTCAGCATAATAGAGTCGATGGATTCTGCCACAATGTTATATAATTAATCACAATGGAAACAGAAAGTGATATAGAACGTACGGTTACTGATACTTTGCCAGTGACCCCACTACTAATA
>NC_051416.1:5199099-5199222 GCF_015228065.2 Penaeus monodon
TCCAGTGAATTGCACAGAATATACTGTTTTTCTTTCTGTTTCTCCTTCATTCCCCAATACCAAGAAAACTATACCGGAAAGAACACGTACGTTTCCATACACTCATGTATCACAAGAAACGCC
>NC_051416.1:5199251-5199377 GCF_015228065.2 Penaeus monodon
GTCAAACGGGGAAAAATATCGATGATCAGAATCGTAGTTCTTGGAAAACCGACACCTTTTCCTCTTTGCTTTTGAGACCTTGCTTCTTTTCCGTGCGTTGCGTTTCCTGGTATTTCAGTAACAGGA
>NC_051416.1:5199601-5199733 GCF_015228065.2 Penaeus monodon
GGGGGGGGGATATCTTTAACCCACTATACACTTTTTTTTTTTTTTAATATGTTCTGTAGTTCTGTAGTACTTTCCCGAGGAAGATTCCAATAAAATCCCACAACACATTTGAAGGTATTTTACCATCCTCAC
>NC_051416.1:5199767-5200768 GCF_015228065.2 Penaeus monodon
GACCAAAACGATATTGCAAACTCGTCAAAGCTAAAAGACAATGTTTCCAGTTTAGAACAAGAGCCCTCAATATTGTTTACGTTTTCACGGTCTCGGTCGCGAAGCCTCTTACTGAACCAGCGAGATAAATATGAATCTTCTCCTACTATCTCATTTGGTTCATGAACGCTGGTCTGAAGCCTCACCGTCAAATTGTTTCTGCTGCTGACGGGGTTATATTAATGGTATCAGCGAGCTGCTGACATGACGCGATGAAGAGTGGGTAGGGTGTTATGTTTCGGATATTTTTACCACAGGCATGAAAATATTGGCTTTTTTTTTTGTTAGAGAATTGTTTTATTTTAATCTTCCTGATTAGGAATGGGTTACAGTTTGTCGATTGGAAGTGAATACATTCACATGTTTCCCTTTATAAAGATTTTTTTAAACGAAATGTATTACTAAAATAGTCCGCACCACCATCTTCAGCTGCTGCGTAAAGACACATCATATACAAAATACTGTACAACGCAATGTAAAGATCCCAAGCTGGTTTTCTAGATTTCCACCTTAAAACAACAATAATCTTTACACAAACAAAATCATGTTTGTTTCTTCCATAGTTACCAGGAGAATAGCGATTCCACACTTTCTTGCATTGCCATAAGGAAACGGCCAATTCGAGGAAGTGGCTGCTTCGTAGATTCACCGTCCAGCATAATAGGAGTCGGCTGTCCAATGTGTAAAATAAGGTAGTGGCTTCTTATTTTTTATTTCATTGTAACAATGTTTCTTTAAGGAGACTATTACCTCTAAATAACCATGGATGTTATGTTTGCCTTTTTTTTGTTATTTATCATTATTATTAACATGCTTATTAGTTATTATAATTAACAACATTGCTATTGTTGAAATAATATTTTTTCCCTTCTCTGTAATGACTATCACCATAATAATTATCAGAGATGTTATGCCTGCCTTTTCTGTCATTCATCTTCATTATTATTGTTATTATTATTAAT
>NC_051416.1:5200857-5201373 GCF_015228065.2 Penaeus monodon
AACTGCCAACAAAGTTCTTATGGTAAGAATGCTTTTCATTATTTTTCATCAGTGCGAACGACACCTTTACATTTTAATTGTTTATTCCAGAGGTGGAAAATATAATGCACAGTGGATGGGCAAGGACGGGGGCGCTTGAGTCCTGTCCCTTTCTTCATAATAAAAATGTCTTAATCAAAACCAGGTAAAGAACAGTGCTTTTTGAGGGGGGAGCTTTTTCACTTGATCTTCTCCCCTGCTGGAAATCTGTGTATGCAATGTAAATCCTGAGGATTAAATGACACGAGATTAAGAATTAAGGGCATTCTGTTTTAATTTTTTTCACATTGTACGCACGTGTTCCTTCTCGATTATAAATATTAGTAATTCCCCTTTGACCACTGGAACTTGATGGAACAGGGTTCCTCAGAGCACAATTATCAATTGAGTTTTGCGATCTGGTAGGTGGTGCGTCACTGCAAATTTTAAGAGAAATTGACAATATAAAGGATAAGGAATGTGTGTGTGTGTGTATTG
>NC_051416.1:5201452-5202136 GCF_015228065.2 Penaeus monodon
CATGTATTAATATAATCTAGTTCCATACATCTTTGTTCGTATATTCATATATAAGCGAATACACATTTGCCCAAAAGTATCCTTAAACTAATATGATGTAAAATCTGACACAGTAAACGATATTATTTGACGTGTTGCATGAGGTAGCAGCAAAGGGCATGCAAATAATCAAATAACATCGTCCAATGTTTCAGAACGTAGTGAACGTTATTTACCTTGTACTTTTAGGAACTACATACATGTATTCACTAAAAGTTGTAAACACTACTGAATACTGTACATTAGATGAAGAGTTTATGAAGCTGTGTATGAAACCCAATCGATCAGCGATGAAAAAGTTGGATGAGCATTGGTGTAAATCATGTACTTGCCTCTTTCTCTTGTTACTTTTCCTTTGTTTACGTGTTTGTTTCCATGCTCTAGCGAGAATAATTCCTATTAACTTAAACGAAGAGGTTCTTGCATAAATGTAAACAAGGCTCGAGTCTCATTTGCGCTGACTGAACATCGTCTCTTTTAGCTTAAGTAAGTTTTGAGCCTCCTTCAGGTCTTAAGTCGCTGTTTAACATTCGAGCAAGAGTTCGTCAGCGAGCTTCTCGGTGACAGTGGCTTTTCAGGATTTTAATGTGGTGGGTATTTTAAGTTTATTATGCGGAGACCGAATAGTATTTAGTATTGACGCGT
>NC_051416.1:5202250-5202782 GCF_015228065.2 Penaeus monodon
AGCCAAATGTGCCCATACTTCCCCTCTAGTAAAAAAGGGTTAATTCCGCACCACAAAACGATCTCTCTAAACAGCTCACTTTCGGGTAACGTTCCAACTACTCTCTGTATCACAGCGCACCAGTCTATTCTTCGTACGGAATTCTGGCTCTGTACAACTGGGTTTAGAGTACTGAAGGTGGCAAGTAGGCACTGAAAATCATGAAATGAGAAGAATGTTAAGCTGTCGTATGGGCTGCTTAAAACGTGTAGAACTACGTGTACAATGGCCAGTTTTATTTGGAAACCGATCCTTAGTCTATTGTATTGGGCAGAACCAAGACGCTTGAAGGTCGGATGATGATCATCATCAGGTAATCAAAGGAAATCAGAATTTTTAATCTATATAAAAGAATGAAAAGACGTGGTTTGAATAGTCATTTAAGGGTTAATACTAATTAATACATAATTAGCGTTATATATTTTTTTCTTTAAGGAAAAAAAATACATGAAAACTTATTTAGGGGTCTGTATTGATTAATTCATAATTAGCG
>NC_051416.1:5202836-5203030 GCF_015228065.2 Penaeus monodon
GCGAGTGTTGTGACGTAAACATAATGATGTAATGAGGTAATTGTTGGGAAACGGTGCATGCTTGCACAATTGCAGATCTTATGACCAAATTAATAACAGTGAAAAGATAGATTAATGGAGAAACGCTTAATTATAGATCTGTTTCCATCGCTGCAAATATTGTTACACCCAGTGCAGTCAAATTGTAGTCTCAC
>NC_051416.1:5203456-5203650 GCF_015228065.2 Penaeus monodon
GCAATGCATACACCCACACTCGACACATTACGAAACAGCACCTCCCGTCTTCCACTCCCTTTGAATCTAAAGCCTCGATCCCGCAACTTTGTGGGTTCCGGGATAAGGCGAGATGAAAGGGGCGGCCTCATCAACACGGGCCGACCAGGGACAAATACTGCATTACAAAAGGACGGCCTTACAATGACCATTTA
>NC_051416.1:5203872-5204830 GCF_015228065.2 Penaeus monodon
GGAAAAAAAGTTGGTGATAAAAATAAGAAAAAAAATAAAACAGTTTATTTTACTACTGTGTGGGAAAAGTACTACGATAAGGAGGCACGAAATATATCGATACAACTTCTTATTTATGATTGCACTAGAGTCAAGTAATTATAATTTGTGTTCTGTATACAATAATGGCACTTTTCAAACTTCCTTTCGCGCCATGGGCAAGTCAATACAATTCATATTCGTTATAGGATAATAGCACCTTTTAAAATCCTTTCAGCATCCTTTTAAAGGTAGATGTATAAAATACAATTATACTGAATCATACAGAATTTATTGAGTTATGGAACAACACTGAATGTGGTGATGGTGTAAGACAAATTATAGTGATACACACACATATATATATATTTCTATCACTTCTACGAACAGTTGTATCATACTGCGATACATGCCCATCACTCCTACATATACCTAGATTATGGGTACCCTCCATACCAAACTGATACTGAAGAATCTTATGAAGAAAGTGAAATATTCAGCAAAATAAATACGAAGCTTTTTTATTATCTCATTTGGTTCATAAACGTTGGTCTGGAGCCTCACTGTTAAATTGTTTCTGCTGATGACGGGGTTATATTAATGGTATTAGCGTGCTGCTGACATTACTTTATGAAGAGTGTGTAGGGTGTTTTGTTTTGTGTATTTTTACCACTAGTCTGACGTGAAAATATTGGCGTTGTTTTAGAATTGGAGAATTGTTTTATTTTCATTTATATCCCATACCAATTACCAACCTTATCAAGAAAGGGAAATATTCAAATTTCGATTTTTTTTTTAAGAATTCTTTTTGAACAAAGACATTTCACCCTTTCTGTTTTCCAGCGCACCTTACCCTTCATCCTCCGCTGCAAGTAATCGCATCCTTAAGCACACTTGCCACTCTACGTATGACGTCAGAAACATATGACCACCCCACCCA
>NC_051416.1:5204915-5205107 GCF_015228065.2 Penaeus monodon
ATCAAGTCGGCGCTCTCGGCCTTAATCTCCCAAGAGTTCCGGAGACTCGAGGAACTTCATTATGTTCTTATCCCCGGGTTATTTTCTTCTTGTCACATGTGTGTTTTCGGATCTTCTACTTCGTGAGTTCTTGATTGGCTTGTAAGAGCGTCGATATCGGAGAGGGTTTTATCGCGAAGGAGCATTCATCAT
>NC_051416.1:5205294-5205419 GCF_015228065.2 Penaeus monodon
TTCTTTTCTTGTCTACTAGTGTTGGTTCTGATTTTAGAGCAAGATATGAACGTTGATTACACTGTATAATGAGCTTAAGATGTGAAAGTTAAGTGATATAGAATAAGGGTGTTACGATAAAACAC
>NC_051416.1:5205478-5205947 GCF_015228065.2 Penaeus monodon
ACTGAGTTAAGAAAGTAAAACTTAGAAAGATTAGAAAGTTAAGATGTAACTAAATAAGATTGTTCACGATGATACAAAGAAAAGTTTATGTAATAGGATATAAAAAGTTGATATGATAAATAACCCTGGAAAGGCAGGATGATAGAAGGAAGTCAAGATAATCAAAGTAAGACATTTAATGCATTGAGATAAAGAGTCACGATAATAATTATAGTAAATGTAGAACAAAACATGAGAGAAGCAAAGGCATTAGGGTGGAAGCATGTGGTTTATTGAGATGATGAGGTGGTTGCCGCCTGCTCTAGAATACTGTGCAAAAATAAGTAAATAAATAAAGAGATGTAAAAAGGTAAGAGCGTTTGAACCGCTTTCTTCTCAATACGCTGTGAGGGCGAATGGAAGATATTGTTTCATGGAGACTGGTGCAAACGCAAACACATTTTATTTGTATTTTCCGAACGAGAAAGAG
>NC_051416.1:5206160-5206822 GCF_015228065.2 Penaeus monodon
TTATATTACACAGTATTACCCCCAACAAATCTCTATCGCACAGAACGCCTTCCTTAGGTCTCTGGGTGGTGTTATTTCCGCTGACTATCAACCCCGAACATACTGGCCTTTCACAGCGAGCAACGAGAACAGACTGCTCGTAGCTTCCCCTGTGAGTGTCGGCTAACTGTTACTCTGCTGTGGTAATGCTGCTTGATGAGGTTCGTGATGCTTGCAGGCTGTAAAGTCATGCTATCTCTGCTTGTTTGGTCGACTGACGGTCTCTCATAGGTAGCGGTTTGTATGAGTCTTTTGATATTGGTTTTGATTTTAACGTAATGTTTTTTTTCAAGATGTAGAGGTAAATGGAGAGTAAAGCAGTTATGTGAGTAGATGTGATTTTGAAATAATAATAATTACGCAGATGACGTTGAAGATAACAAGATACTACTGTAGTAACTAACACTCAAGATAACGATATTATCAGCTTGAATATCACAACGAAGGAAAAGAGAGACTATGTAAAATAATGGAAAAAAATAATGTTAGTCGTTGTCTTTTGAAATAATGCACTGAAGATAATATGGCAAATGTATCAAATTTAAGTTTCTCATGAAAAAAATATGTCCCCCACAACCATCTCAAATCCCGAGTAAAATAACTTCAATTGACACATTCAGCTT
>NC_051416.1:5206987-5207541 GCF_015228065.2 Penaeus monodon
GCAAGTCAGTTGAACATCTCCGAATAGGACCGTCGGTATCCGAGGGTCATACTTCCGCCAACCTCCCTCCCATTCCTACCACGTGTTGTCATCCAGAAATCCACGAGTCACTGTGCCCCCCATAACCCCCCTCCCCCCAAAACAACAACAAACGACACCCTCCTCCAATGTATTCATCTTAGCGACTCCCCGCCTCCACTGCAGTTTAAAGGGAAGCACTTCCGTCGAGGGAAAATGTCGAACACATGGCCACGAGCATTAAGTGTAAACGATGTTAATTCTTCTTTCTGGCTGTCCACTTGTTTTCTTGTCTTGTTAGGGAGTAAACGAAATTTAAATTTTGCTGCTTTTTTAATTACATATTTAAGACAGAATCTCGAAAATTTGAGTGGAGTGATCCCTGTGGATTCTGCGTTCATTCACTAGGGTTAAAACCTTAGTAAATGAACTAATTCATATCACATATATATCAATTAATGAAATGGTAAACCAATTCATTAATTGATATATATATGTGATCATAAGTATCTTCCAATAAGCTTATTGAAAACACG
>NC_051416.1:5207793-5208075 GCF_015228065.2 Penaeus monodon
CAGTGTGCGATTACAGAGAGATTTCCTTCTATGTAACTCGCGCCGACAAGAGCACCGGGATTTAATTCCCCGTATCCCAGTCCAGGTAAACTACGGTATACGAAACTACACGTAAACGTACACCATCCTAGATCCCGCAGAGGGGAAACTCAATAAAAATCCGGTTGCAGGGAGACAGAAGAATTCTCCTACTTCACAAATGCATACGCTATCCAAACACACGGATGATAACTTACCACAGTTATGAGATAATCAACTTTCATTCATAAAAGAAAGAAAGAA
>NC_051416.1:5208177-5208543 GCF_015228065.2 Penaeus monodon
AGAATTTTCCAAAAGGAAGCAGAATAAAAGCATAAGCCTATTTTCTACCTTCCTCTCCAGTGAGCTTATATCTATCCTAACCAGCGCTAGTGTATACTGTTTAATCTCTCTTCCCATGCTCCGCTCTATCTCACGTTCTCTTCAAATGCATATTTCCTCATCCACTGTTTACAGCACAGTTGTACAAAGCACATCTTGTGTGCTGATTGCAGCATGTAAACAACGCTTGTTGCAAAGGTTTTGCCGAGTGTCAATGCAGTATTTGCAAGCACTATTTTTCTTTTTTTTTATGCATTCATGTTTCAGCGTATGTTGCGTGCGGATATTCTCTGCTGGATGAAGGATTTATATTTTCATGTGGCTTGA
>NC_051416.1:5209405-5209539 GCF_015228065.2 Penaeus monodon
GACAAAGGAAATACCGAGGCAGAAGTTTGGGCAAACTTTTCTCTCAGTGGACAAAAAAGTTTGAGAATGGGCGACTTTATCAAACATTTCTACTGCTTATTATAGAGAGATAGTGAGGATGAGAGTGAGGGCGG
>NC_051416.1:5209936-5210522 GCF_015228065.2 Penaeus monodon
TGCTACACGTTAATCAAATGGTGCCAAATTAGCCGATAGTTTGTATAGCTAATTGAAGCAGACCGGCTTGTGAGGATGTAGAGTCAATTATACGACCAAACACAAGTCAAAGGGACCTAGGCTTCAGTCTTGGGACACAGGGCTTCGTGGAAATACACGCACAAACACAAAGTGAAAGATTAGCTAGGCTTCAGTCCTGGGACACTGGGCTTCATGGATACACACGCAAACAATTTACCTTTTTGATTTTCCCTTATAATTATTTTACTCTTTGGTTATTTGGCGAGTTATCCTCCATTAGGAACTAAAGGCATTCACTCTGGCGGGGAATTTACAGAACGTGGAAGTTTCATTTTCGGAGAGAAATTATACCCCCCATCCTCCCGTCATTAAAAAATGGAAGCTATTTATTCAACCTAGACTTAACGGTACGATTTTGATGCTTCCGGTATAACTTTCATCTTTCTAGCTTGGTTAATAATTCATTGGTACTCAAAACCGATCCGTTATTCAACAGGATATGCTGATACTGAAAGGACTCGCTGTCTCTGTCCAAATGCATATATCTTCCCATACATACCTAGGC
>NC_051416.1:5211165-5212642 GCF_015228065.2 Penaeus monodon
ATTACTTTAATATTACTCTTTTAGTTCTGTCCAATCAGAAATTTTGATGTACAATTTACATATCAATATATTAATATTAAGCGAGGTAGCCAGGACGTTACATTTTATGAACGTTACTGCGTGTCAATTCCTCATCGTGAACTTGTTCATATTGCGATTTTCTTTGCGTTGAGAGTGTAAAGTACTTATCCATAACTCAATTATCAGAAGGAAGTAGTGTAAAAGTCCGTCTGTTAATAATGGTGATTAATAATAAGGAAAGAATCATCCTAATTACATCTATCTTGTCAAAGGAATGAGTTTTTTTTCTGCAACATTCACAAAATTCCTGATCACTTTTAGTAACGACGGTATATGAAACGAGTTGCGAAATAGTTTTTTTCTCGAGATCTCACACACAGTATGAAAAATACCATGCTGTCAAACGCACAGCTGACTTCATTCACTCCGAACGCTGATAAATTTAGGCCATCTGATAATGTCAGCCGTTGGGTTACGTCAGGAGAGCTGACTTGATACTCACCCTGCTCTTTCCTCTCAAATGCTGCCATATTCCAAATGCCATGAAATGATGGCATGGCAACCTCTTTCTGCATTTTTAGAATTTAAGAAAGTTCCTATTCTCGCATTCCTTATTAATATTCATGGCCAATATACTGAGACCTGAAATGATAATGATTGGTTAAGCCTGGAACGTCGATCATTGTTTCATTCAACCGAGAAGATAGGAATATTTGTAACTTCATTGTTACGTCAATGAACTTATCAATATGCTTGATTGCTATTTGATATCTTTCATACTTCATTTTCTTTGCTATTTATGTTATAGTATGGGTTTAGGATGAGAATTGTTGAGTGGTATAATGAGTGGGTGAATAAAAACTATTTTCTGTGTATAAATTGTAAATACTGCAACTGAATGACCTTATAACAAAAATCCTTATATACGATGACTGGGCACTGTAATGAGGGAATTATTGCATGAGTGGCCGAAACTTGATGTTGAAATTTAAAAGTTTTCCCAGTGTAGGAACAAGTTAGAGTTTCGAAGCGGACAAACCTTCTACAATAATGAGTTAAGATCATTTAATTCCTGGGTCAAATTCCCTTTCTTAAGGTGGGATTTATGGACATCAATTATAAAAATATAAGTCTTTGAATCTCTATTGATCATCAGGGTGCAATTGCAACCAAAGGCGGGGTTACGAGCTTCCAGAAAAGTTTTTCAATTAAGCTGAACGAACTGGATCTTCCTGAAAATCAGTATCCCTCTAATGCATAATGACATTCACTCAACGTTATGCAGACATCGGTGTGATCTTGTTTTACACGTGGGACTTCACTGTTTGGGAAAATGGCGGAGACCTCCCGAACTTTGGTTCCTGTGGGATTTTCGCGTTAATATCTGTGTCCCTCGGATCTTCACGTGGTGATCAACTGTGTGTTTAGATTATATGAGGCAGGAGACTACGTCGGA
>NC_051416.1:5213143-5213506 GCF_015228065.2 Penaeus monodon
GACAAACAATACTTAAAAAATCCGTGAGTTCTTCAAAAGGTACTCTAAAAATAGCACAGATATACGGAGGGTATCGTTGTGACATACTTACTATTAATACCAAGCTATTATCATATTTGATATTCTTAAAACATCTAGAAGGGTGGAACATAAACACATTTGAAATTAGTGATCAATTGCTTAGCTGTTTGCAGGGAATTTTTTTTTATAATATATATAGTTCATATCATATTAACGGCATTTGTAAAACACGAACGTTTCATTTACGTGCGATAAACTAAACAAGCAATATTTAGGTCAGACTACACTTTTTTTAGTGATTGAAGTGCAAAATTTGATGATTCAGCGCTATTCAAAAGGGCA
>NC_051416.1:5213924-5214720 GCF_015228065.2 Penaeus monodon
GCTTAAGCTCAGTTTAGTAATCATATTGGATGAAACCTGGAATATTACGTTGTAGCTACGTTTCCAAATCCTCGAAGACCATCTGTCATTTTTAATTTTTCCACTTAAACTTTAAATAATATTCATACATCTTACACGCATATTCATTAGGCTAACTACTTAATCGCGTATGCCACTTCAATCTATTTCCTCTACTAATTACATCAATATATGGTTTCTCGATAATTAATATTAGCCTCTTCCACCGCGAACTGACCAAACCCAACGATTCTGACCGTCATGGCGATGATGAATGCCTGCTGTGTTCAAGGAATTATACATGCCCGGCTAAAGTTTAGGTGGCTGAGCGTTCGGTCGGAGAGCCAATTAAGTTTTAAAGAAGTGGAAACCTTTAAACCCATTTCTGATTGAAAGTTAAAAATCCTTTTTTTTTTTAAATTTAATCCTCATGGCCATCGCGTCAAAAATAGAGGTAGATTCTGCTGTTAACTATCTCGTATGTTGATAAGTAACATATCAGGGATAGTACCATGTTAAATAGGTCAGTGACATTAGCTATTGCAATGTCTGTCCAGGCACGTTTCAAAAAGGCTATGCTCAAAATCGGAAGCCACACTCAAAATAACTGTTGCACAATAACGTACAGCAGGCCTGCTACCTTTATTAATCATTCAATCATAAGGCAAGTTGTTTGAAAGTGCAAGGAAGCCAATCTAATTTATTTCGATGTGAAATCCTTTAATTCCTCGCTTGGAGATCATCTGCGTGTTTGATTAATCTAATTAAATCATGGCGC
>NC_051416.1:5215004-5215094 GCF_015228065.2 Penaeus monodon
TGAAACGACTAAGGCTGACCTACGATTCTGTTAAAGACTTAATAAGGTATCTCCAAACAGGTTTTATTTTACATTACGTTTGATTAATGT
>NC_051416.1:5215414-5215501 GCF_015228065.2 Penaeus monodon
CTAATTAAGTATCAATTGTGGCACAGTGCAAGTCATAGACGAAATCACTAAGGACAGTCTTTAAAACGAGTTATAAACAAAATCTAT
>NC_051416.1:5216555-5218698 GCF_015228065.2 Penaeus monodon
TGTTAGGCCAAAAGTTCCCGAGAACTATATACAACATAAGGCTCCTGTTACCTTAAGTTATTATTTTTTACTTAGAAGTGAGTTCGTCAAATACTTTAAAATATTTTTGCTTATGATTAAGGTTAAGCTTCCTTTGCAATTACCAACCTAGATGATTGCAACATACACAGGAGAATCATCATCAGAGAATGCAACATGTTAATACGGCAATCCTACATTACTAATTGTGACATAAGAATGTCATGAACAGGAAATTAGCTTTAAAGTTTACCGGCGACTAAACCTTGATACTGACAGCTTCGTCCCATCCAGCCTGCTTGCTCTGGTCGTCTCTTGTGTGGATATGTGAACAGACATACAAACCATGTGCATGTGTATTCCTATGTCACATGTATAGTGTTAATAATTAACTACATGTATATCATTGTTTACGTTTATGTACAGATGCCCTTACAGTTCTATATTATTTATCTATTCCTTGTATATTTCATTTATATGTTAGCATGATAACATGTACTCGGATGATATGTATGGCATAAATATTTTACACAGATGGTCGGGTCGTCGCTGAGTGGTCACACGTTGCCCTGTACTCCAATTATGATCCTCAGTAAAATAACGTACTACCTGAGCCTGGATTAGACTGGAAGTGCCTACATGTCGCAGATTAGAAGATGAAACAAGAATGAACAAAGCGGGAACTCTGCGCATGCGTTAAATGGTTATGGGTTAATTGAAGGCCGCATTGAAGTCACCGAAATAAAGTCAGTAGGTAAGTTGCTTTTCAGTTGTAGAAAGAATGTAGAGATCTACGACAACTTGTACCTCTTTTCAGCGATAGGACTTCGTTACATCGGGACGGATCTTCCAAACGTCAGCTCTCAATCATGGTAGGTGACTTCACTCTTATAAAAGAAACGATACTCCGTGATAGCTAGAATGTGGTAACAATTTGGACTTAAGTGACCTCTTATTTCTAATTTGGGCTGTAGGATGAGCTTGCATTCATGTCTAAATACTATCCCATATCTACCCTCACTTGTTTGGGGAAAACTGTGGTGAAAATGGTACAAGCAACCAGTTCTTGATCCCCAACCCGTTCTGAAAGAGATATTTTGTAACTAGTAACAGCAGAGTTACGTTTAATACGAATAATTCGTCACTGTTTTCTATACGATTTTCTTTTGATTTTTTCTTTGCTTACAGACAGACGAATCTTTCTATCCGAAAATGTTGGGCTAATGGTTCACACAGGTAGTCCAATTAACTGTCAGAAATGTATGATCTTCTAGTGTGTTTTGCAGGATAATATTTTTAAATCAATGACTAAGGGAAAAAATATGTATTACCTGCTCTGAAATTGTAAGTGAAGTGGATACCAGGCTTTTTGTCTTTTTCATTTCTCGAACGAGAAGTCTCATTAACCTCTCTCTCGGAAGCCAAGCATATCCCATGCTAAATGATCCCAGAGATTACCAGTGTAGATCAGGACGGGCAGTTGTCTGACGTTAACCCGGAAACCACAAGTCTATGGGGTCCACACGCCATATTTAATAACGAGGCCTGCGAGAGAAATCTGGCTTTTTACTCTATTTTCACAACACCTGCTAGGAACTGCTTGAATGCAAGAGTTGCCTAATTTACTAGTCCTGTTATCTCAGTGGTTATTATAATCTAAATGTAGTTTGTCATTTTACTTAGAATTCATTATTCTATCCGCATCATGTAAAAGAGTTATACAGGTTTGCCAGCCCACAAACACAAGACTGGGAAATTGTAACACGTAGGATACACCTCTTGCCATCTGTACTCGTCGGGAATACAGGTGCATAATTAAGGGTCGTCTACATTCCGAAGTCAGAAGCTGCCGCAGTTAGATCCCGGACACCTCAGACTAGACTGTTTTCTCTCTCTCTCTCTTGTGACTCTTGACCTGTACATATCGGTCAGTTCTTTGGATATGCGATGATACTGTAGTCGCCCCCCTCCCCCCTGCCCTCCCCGTCAGAATTGTTTGTTGGTAGCAATGTACTGAGCCAGAAATATATACATTAAGATTAGTAGGTAAACATTAGCTAGTGCTCTTATTTTATCTCATAGAGTTTTCATTTTAAATTAGATTTTTTTAAAACTTGCATTTGTA
>NC_051416.1:5218857-5219264 GCF_015228065.2 Penaeus monodon
TAAGAGAAAATACCTTTCAACGTTTTCTTGGAAATATACCTTCATGCGATAAATGACTAACTTTTTGTGTCTCACAGGGAGATTTATTCTGATACAGATTCTTGGGCATCGATAAAAAGCCTTGAGCAAAGCATGACAAATGACCGTGTTTACCTTGGCACAAAAGATTCTAGGTTAGCGTGGATACGCCATTCAAAATTGGGTTCCGTGCAATATTCGTATTAATAATAACAGCCATATCAATATTGTGTTTGCTCTCGTCTTAAGAGGAAGTCAAAAGATTTTAAGCACAGAGGATTCTAGGTCAGTGTAGATGTGCCATTCAAAATTGATTCTCCAGACACATTCTCATTCAGGGAGTGACTTATTAACGGGCTAACAGAGTACTGCAAGCGGATCTGCTGAAT
>NC_051416.1:5219352-5219847 GCF_015228065.2 Penaeus monodon
CCTATCAAAACTAGATGAAAGGTAGCTTCAGAGATCGAGATTAAACTACCTCTGTGCATGATTATGTGAAGGATTCATACTGGACACACTGTAAATAGAACAAAGGAGAGAAAACGGGGCCAAACGCCTTTTTGTGTGTTCCTTGTTGCTTCTGTACACTGCTTGATAAAAACATGGCAGTTTATATACACCATTGCCTGGTGAACGTGGTCTTGGGCATTGAATAACACTGCTGGTCACATGCTTGCACTGCTTTCCATAGTGGAAGCATACACGCATCCTCACACTAAGAAACAATCAGGCCACTACGGTAAATATGTACCACAGATGAGCAAATGACAGGTCGACAGAGCAGTAACAGGTTAAGTCATTTACCTTAAGGGAAACTTGCCTTCGCAAATCTTATATGAGGTTAGTGCAGTTAAACATGGTTAATATTATATTGGACAGCGTGTACAATATCTACATAAGTAGATGGCATATTGCAAGATCTAT
>NC_051416.1:5220078-5220144 GCF_015228065.2 Penaeus monodon
TGTAGGAATCTTGCACCTTTAAAAATGATTTAATGTTTCCTTCATCCTATGGTAATTTCCTAGTCC
>NC_051416.1:5220481-5220842 GCF_015228065.2 Penaeus monodon
AACAGCTAAACTCCACCAACTGCTGATGTTTCGGCCACAACAACATTAATGAGCTGTGAACGCTAAGCCTCACCCACACGAAGCCGCATATAACCATTTCCTGGTGACTTCACCCCAGAAGGCCCTTGAACAAAATCTGAAACTGCTGACGACACTTCCTTAAATCATAATGTCTCCTGAACCACAAGCTTTGTTAATCCTCGATACGTCAGTGTCAGATCACAGAGCGCGTCGTTTCAAAGTTGCGAAGGCAATTAAATTTATTCGGTGTGAAATCCCTTAAATCCGCACATGGTGATTATTTGTGCGTTTGCCTGATTACAATAAGCCACAATATATTGTTCATGGTAGCTGAAAATCC
>NC_051416.1:5221114-5221340 GCF_015228065.2 Penaeus monodon
AGGGCGGCCTGCCACGATAAATTAAAAACTAGGCTGCAAATTACATATTTCAGAAGGGCAAAGTCGTAGAGATATGAATCGATATTAAATAAATGCCCTAATGAACTGGTCAGTGTAGCCAATCCTGAAGTGTCATTTTCAAATGCCAATGACAGACTGTAAAGGATCTTTTGTTTGAAATGGTGTACTTCATCACTGAATTAATTGCATCATCCAAATTTGTTAA
>NC_051416.1:5221867-5222152 GCF_015228065.2 Penaeus monodon
ATAAATGATGACATTAATAGTGTGAAGGTGGTGGTTTCGTAGTTTGTTGGTTTGTTGCCCTTGTCGGGTTCATTTGTTACCACCTCCGACTCGTCAACCCGAAGCGGTTCGACTCCTCACCTTAACTGAAGTCGGAGGCAACCCCCGTCCGGTCGGTCACTTGGTTCCGGTCTTCGCTTCACGCAGATTTGTTTGTTAAATGAATATATTCACGCGTGTAAATAAAATATAAGTATTGAAATGTTATTTTGAATTATAGAAGAATGCTAGATCTCTGTTAAAGAA
>NC_051416.1:5222180-5222422 GCF_015228065.2 Penaeus monodon
CGTCAAATATGAACGTCAAATTGACGTTTTCATCATGATGAAAATTTTCAAAATTTTCGAATATTTTCAAAATATTTTCAAAAATATATATATATTTTTTTTTCGAATATTTTCAAATTTTAATCATGCTGAAATTGTTTCTTTTCATTCTGTTTTTTAAAGATGCTTCATAGCTTTGATGTGAGGTCCGATACCATACCTGCGCTTGCTGTACCATACCTATAATTACTTCGTATTCCATG
>NC_051416.1:5222479-5222580 GCF_015228065.2 Penaeus monodon
GTGAATGTTTTTACCTTTTATTCCTGGAGCAAAATCAATCACTCCGCAGAAAATAACGAACCGTCAGGAAAATTAAAACCAAAGTAAGTAAACTCCTGACG
>NC_051416.1:5222750-5223113 GCF_015228065.2 Penaeus monodon
GACGATCTAAATTTGCAATAGCACTTCCGTAAAAAAAACTCTAAAACAGAGTCGGTGTGGAGTTGCAAGTCATGCAGTGACGTTACAAGTCCCTCGGTGCAAGTTGCAGTTCCAAGGCAAGGAAGAATCTCATACCCAGAGTGTGAAGAACCCAGCTCAGAAGACTCACTCTACGCTCTCACTCCCTTGGTCGATGCTAATAAATCATTCGACCTTTGTGCTACACACTCATCCTCAATAGGTTTTCAAGGTATCGGTTCTCAGACACGTGGACCAATAGGTAGCACAGCGATTCTTTAAGCCATTACTGAATTCGCGAACTCAACAGAATCTTCTAAACAGTTTAATCAAGGCGGTCCAGGA
>NC_051416.1:5224031-5225596 GCF_015228065.2 Penaeus monodon
TTCAGGTTCTGAACGTTTCCCATGCTGCATATATGGTATATCTAATTTACAATGACAGCTTTACATTGATGGTAAATTACTGAAGACTTTGTTTTGCGAATGCTCTATATATAGATCTGAAGAGGACGTTCATCCCTCGGGAAAATATTTTGATCATCGTTATATAGAGATTGTATCAGAGGTATTGTCGTAATACATTTATTTTATTGGAACAAGCTTTATAAAGTATCTAAAATCGTTTTATCCATTTATTTTGATATGCCGGCGGTATGTTCAATATTTGTAGTGACCAAATAAATTCGGGTCTATTGCTCATCCAGGTTAGTTTTATAGTTTTATCTAGATACTTTTAAACACATGCGTTATATAATTAATAAGCAATTATCGTCCTAAGGAGATAATTGGAGAAATGTCACTCTACATTTATTTGGTTTAATCTTCATTCAAGAAAGTTCCTTAATTTTATGTACTAATACACCATGTCATAAACCAAGGCTACACTGACCTAGCACAGTAATCCCTCCTTTGTGCAAGGTGAATGATTCATGCGTTAATTGTTAGAGTAGAAAGCATTTGATATTGTTTTATTTCCATATGAATGCGTTAAGGCTCATACAGATTTGAGGTATTATTTGACAAACGTGTGTGTTTCTAATGTTGCTCTTTTCATTAATATAGATAAAACATGAAGCATATGTACAGATACCACTCATTTGTTTGATTCATTAAAGTTGAATAAAGTAAAAAGAAAAAGATAATGTTACTGAAATGGGTTTTCGTTGAGACCTAAATCTTTAACTGTCCGATTTGATGCCTTACCAACCATTCACAGAACGTTAAGTTACTTTTTGTAGTACCCATACCTCTCTACTGCAGTGTCTGGCTAATTTCGGAAAAGATGGTCTAATAAGAGGCAAAATCTTCAAATTAAGTACCCATATCTCTCTACTGCAGTGTCTGGCTAATTTCGGAAAAGATGGTCTAATAAGAGGCAAAATCTTCAAATTAATTGCAGTGATAATCCTCCAATTTCACTACATCGATTATTGACAATACTGATACTACATATATTATTTACTCATGTCTTAATTTATTAAAGTGGCTAAATCTTGGAACTGAAGGTCAATAATAACGATTCTAGTTAAAGTTAGTGCACAGTACCAGATGTCAGTGTTTTATTCTAACTTCGAAGTGTTTTCACTGGCCTCCTCGTTCGTTTTGTTTAAATTACTCTTACACTACTTGCTCTCAGTGAAGTAGAAAATAGGGTTCTTAGTGTCTACATATTCATACACTCATTCACCACTCAATCTTTGTTTAGCTCATTGTCTGGAGTAAATGCACTGTCATGGTTTCAGGGAAAAGTGGGTATTGTTCCAAGATAAACTGACCGAAGTCAATAGTGCACACCTTTGAGCATGATGATTGGGTGTGATGTTGCGTGTTCTGACCAGAGGTTTGGCGGTTTGTTTAAATTTGAAGGTTATTCAAATCGCGATTTTTTTATTATTCTAAGTTGGGCACATTCTCATTTTACATTTCGAACTTACAAATCAATCAATAGG
>NC_051416.1:5226798-5230225 GCF_015228065.2 Penaeus monodon
AGCGCCTGGATGATCATCTAAGCATGGGTTCATTTTGCTTATATGAAATCAGGTTCCTTGATTGTCATCCATGAAATAAAGAACCTGTCCTCTGAAATATCTGCATGCTAAATTCCCCTACACACCATTATTTTTCAGTGCGGTGTTCTTTGGTAATAATGTCTCGGGAAAACTATTTTGTTCGTCTGATTTATAAAGATAAGTAGTGATATTACTACAGTACAAATTCGCAGTGACGAATGACCTTTAACCAATATTCTACTTTCCAAGCCATTGCCAAGGCACTGAGAATATAATTGCTGTCTCGTTTGAGATGTAAAACGAATGTATATATTAATGTGATTAGTTACTAAAGCATCTCCTCTCACAGGCAATTTCCAGAGCAATAATCTATTTCATTATGAGAGAGAGGCAGAGGGAGAAAAAGAAAAAGACAATTATTCGAGCTAGACTAACTACAGTGCGATGTAGCATATTCTGCTTTCGCCTTTGATATTTCTAGTTTGGTTAATAATTCAATACATGTTAATCTGCAGGTCAGTTTCGACAAGATACCGAAACAATTCGTGCTTTCCCAAAGTTAAGTTGTATGTATCTTCAAAGCTATTTCTTGTTATTTCGCCATGGACAATGTCTGCCTAACGTTATGTGGTTTAGTTAGGTTGATCAAAAGCACGTAATTTCTGCATGACGACTAAATTATTTATTTTACATTGAAATAGATACATTTCCTTCGAAACTTTCATGCCAATTACTCTGTGATTTGAAATTAACGTTTGCATGTTTAACGAAGGTAACAATGTAAAAGATGAAACTGCATCACTGTATTACTGAATTGGATTTTAAAGAAAAGAAGTTCCATTGAACTATAAAATGAAACATACATGTGTAAATTATCTGGCTCTTGATAACATGGTGATATATGCCAAAGGATAATTTGCAAGAATTTCCGAGCAAAGACTAACATACTTTTAGTTAACATAAAAAAACAATGAAAAATAGATATAAGATAAATAAATAAAAATAACATAATTTAATTTTTCGCAGTCGGTATTATTAGGCTCAAATATCACAGACTGATATAACCTAAGACGATCTCAACTCCTTGATTTAGGTGATTGTTTCACAAACGGCTGTTCGTGATCTCCAAAGGCGTCGCGGTAGCCTAGCAGGGGGGGGGGGCGCAAAGCCAAGGAAAAAAAGAATGGCTTATGTCGAGTGGTCACACATGTTTATGAAAGGCCTCACTGATGTTAAAAATATGTTATAAATCACTGTGTTTGACCATCGGACTCGCGAAATCCCAGTCGCAAGTTCGTGGAGTCTCTTACCTGCAAACTGCAATATACATGCTTCCTAATTACTGGCCAATTCCATTTTCATGACGAGAGAATGGACACATACGATATTGCGATGCGCTGATGCCACTAAGGCTCATGAAGCTTTAGCACTGGTATTTAGTAGCGACATAAAGATAAGGTAAATAAACAATAAAGCGTTAGCGCCAAGTAAGTGCTGTAAATGAACATAAAGAAGGCAAGTGAGCATCAGATAACCATGGTACTGTCAGGTATGTTAGGGGAAGTGAGTGCCATTCAAATCAAGCAAAATAAGTGAGCACTAAGCAAGTGAGTGCTAGGTAAGGAAGGTAACGCTTCTGCCGAGAAATTAAGGTAAGCGACCCATAGGTAAGACCCGTGAGTGCCACGTTAGAAAAGTAACTAAGCATCAGGTAAATAAGATAGGTAACATGACTTCACAATGGCTTGGGAAATGAACATTGAAAAATAAAGGATATTAGTGCCAGATACGTAATAGAAATGAACACTGAAAAACAAAGATGTTAGTGCCAGGTAAGTAATGGAAATGAACAATAAACAAAGATGATAGTGCCAGGTAAGTAATGAAATTAACACTGAAAACGATGTTAGTACCAGGTCAGTAATGGAAGTTAACACAAAAAAATGAATATGTTTGTGCCAAGTAAGTAATGGAATTTAACACCAAAAAAGGATGTTAATGCCAGGTAAGTAGTGGAAATTAACACTAAAATTGATGTTAGTGCCAGTTAAGTAATGGAAATGAACACGAAAAAAGAATATGTTTGTGCCAGCTAAGTAATGGAATTGAACACTAAAAAGGATGTTAGTGCCAGGTAAGTAATAGAAATGAACACTGAAAAACAAGATATGTTAGTGCCAGGTCAGTAATGGAAGTGAAACCTGAAAAAGTACCATACAATTAATGGAAATGAACATTGGTAAATAAAGTATGTGTGAGACGCAACAAAAGGTAAGTAAAAGGAGTGAGTGCCAGTCATGTAAGGGAAATGAAAATTATTTAGTAAAACACATGATTCCAGGTAAATAAAAGAATTGAGTGCTGGTAGAAAAATTTGTTACCGGAAGTGAGTACCAGGTAAATAAAGTAAATAAAAATCAGGTGCATATAAGTTATTTGAGAACCTGCAAGTAAAACATTTAAAAGCCAGGTACAGAGAGTGGAAGGTGTACAAGGTAAGCTCCAAGAAATTTGAATAAGTAGACGGCAGGTAAATAAAGTGTGTAATTACTTGAAAGTAAAATATATGATTGCCAGGTATATAGAGCAAGTTCTCCTCGAATAAGTAAAGTGAGTGCCAAGCATGAAGAGGAATATAATAATGAATGAAATCGGGGTGGCGGGGTTGCAGATGGAGAGAGGTCGCGAGTGTGAGTAGGTTTGGGATCTTCGAGACTCTGACCTGTTCTTTGTCTGGGATAACTTCACTTCAAAGGAAGTTTTCGATCTACGAAGCGTCATAATTTCTATATACAACAACCAGTCAGCATGTTTTAAAACGTTCGTTTTTGGGTGAAGTCATGTGACCGTAAAAAAAAAATCGTTAATCCATAATAGATGAAACGTATCATAGACCGACAAAAAATAAAAAAATATTGATCACGGAGAAAACAAACACCTATCATTAATTCTATTCAATCGGCATGAAAGTAATAAAAGATACATACGATTTCCCAAATGAACATCTTTGGGAATTTGAAGACGCATAGTATTTTAGTCATGATTATCACCAGAAACATTGGCCGTCTGAAATAAATAACTTGTAGCCAGAATGGTGGGATAGTTGTTAATGTATTATCAAAAAGCTTTGAGTCTTAGAAGTTTCTGAGTAGAAATAATTGGACGGTTACCAGGCCAAATGCATCCCCTAATTGGTATGCGTTCGACGGGAACTATGCATGTTTTCTTTTCCGAGTGCAGTCTCGGGAAATAAAAAGAAACGAAGTATCGTATTAATTACCGTCGTTTTGTCAGTTCAAGGATCAGTAATTTACTAAATTTAGCAATTCGTATTGTTATTCTTTTAACAGAAAGAAACTTCAGTGGAGTTTCCCCTTTTTCCAGGGAAAATAATCGCTCTCCTTAA
>NC_051416.1:5230643-5231061 GCF_015228065.2 Penaeus monodon
GAATGTGAAACTTTATCACTTTACTGGATGCATTTATTGCATCTCGATCAGAGGTAAGTGTATTAAGTGTCCCATCCAGGAAGCTCTTTTGAACAGTTTTAGTTTTATTTTGCAGATATTCTGATCCAATGCTAATCTCGTTTGCAAGACTGACTCCAGACTAAAGATATTTTGAATCCATAATTCTGAAAAATAAGTTGAGAAGAATTACCCAGGATTTGCACGTTCTTGTTCATGTATATATGTTATACAGACAAAGTCGGACAGACCTACATAGTTATACTGGTATTGATATTCGATACATATAATGCATGGTGAATATACGTAAATGTTCTGTATCAAATTTTATACTCAAGCATGTATTTCTATGCGTTAAATTCTGAACATGATGTTCATTTAGAAAAAGATTAGTATAGGC
>NC_051416.1:5232031-5232430 GCF_015228065.2 Penaeus monodon
TCGTTCTTTCAGTGTGACATATTGAAACCTAATTCATTTGCGACAGACGTATCAATTTTTATTTTCTCTCCCTTAAAATGATATAACCTGTGTATGCTCTAAAATTTTAATATGTGAATGTAAACTCAGTTGGAGTATTGAGTATATTGATGCTGCATCAGTGGAAGTGATCAAAATGACGTGAAATTCAATATGAAGGCCCATGAAAACATTACAGAAAAACTTCCGATAGTCTGGATATAACGATGACCTAAATATTTTCCCAAACGATCATGCTGTTAGAATCTTTATATGGCAGGTCCCTAAACTGTGCAAGTTGGCTTCAGGCTTCAATACCTTATCATCGACCGAGATTTTCTTCGGTTTTATTGAAGATATTGTTTTGTATAAATAGTAATA
>NC_051416.1:5232491-5232801 GCF_015228065.2 Penaeus monodon
TTGGTCGGTTAGATGAATGCATATGTTTAAATCTATTTATCACCCTATTTTATTCATCGGACTCTATATACGCATAGAGATGATTGTGCCCTGTAGTGAATTGTTTCCTAAATCTCTCGCGGCTTAGTTTACTTAGCTTACTCTGTCAGATGAAAACGTGAGGGTTTAATGATTGAGATAACTTGTATCAGAAATTCTGAAATCAGTGGGTTTATGATTTAACACAACCGGTTTTGAACGACTTCAAAATATGGTTTGATTTCAGACGCAATTTAACGCTGTCGACTTCTTGTTCCAGGACTAAATTTGC
>NC_051416.1:5232833-5234038 GCF_015228065.2 Penaeus monodon
AGAATGCGAGGATTAAGCCTTATCTATCCATCAAATTAAAGTAACTATCCAGGCTACACCTTCTCACCAGGTATGAATTATCGAGTTTTGTCTGTGTATTGCGAAACAGATGATAGTAATAATCATCAATTAATAAAATGTTATAGTCGATTAAATCAGAATTCGGATTCGGAAAAATTCAAATGAAAGTGGTTCGAAACGAGAGTGAAACACCGACGCCTTGCACCTTTTCACAAGCTTTTTCTCCTTTTTCAATTTTATAAAGTCTCAGTCAGTTCCCAATTTATTTAGTTCCCCAGTTTTAGCCAACTTATAATCCGGGCTTGGATACTTTTGGCTTTTATATTGCCGGCGATAAGCAAAATCGTGAATTGCTGTTATACAAAAAGCCGAGTCTCAATGCTCCACCTCACTATATTTAAAAGACAAAAGCAAGTTGGAAAGAGTTGAGGAGTTATCAAGTTAACTGCTATTGCATAACTGGATGGACGATATTATCTGATAGCTTTTATCAACGTCCACAGTTCGTGAAGTTAACAGTGCTGTATTAACACTTTTTAGGGACCTATTTTAATGGTCAGTTATCGATCTCTCAAAATAGAAAAAAAAGGTTTATCCAAATGTGAAATTTGTAATCAAGATATAATTTTCGTACGAATTTGTTCAGTGTTGACAGTATGCAGTGTATAGATTTGAGCAGAATGATTTTGCCCATCATTATGCCAAGAGTACACGAGGCATTATTGCAACACCAAATATTCTGGGTCTAACTCAATTTCACTTTGATTACCATTAATATTCGGGTTAACATGGCCAACGTAATATTTCCAGTGAAAAGTTGCCAAGCATTTGCCGGTGCCTTTGTTTACATAAATTGTTTTCATACTGCTAATATATAATTATTAATGACTGATATTTATCTAATGAACATTTGCTTTTATTCTTTAATCTAAAAGAAATGGTCATGAAATAAAAATGACATCGAACTCTGATGACCTTGCAGTGTTTGGAATTTACCTATTACCTATTCTTATCTGCTTCGATCAATCTGATTTGGGTCTGCAATCATTCCCGTTCAACCACTTCTGGTGTTCCAAAGGCGTGCGACTCGACAAAATCATTTATACTATGCCTTACAATTTATTTTCAGGAGCTTATACGCAATATTGGGATACAAGATGTTTATCGATCCACCGTAAATGAAG
>NC_051416.1:5234448-5234748 GCF_015228065.2 Penaeus monodon
TAACCAATTCCACTTTCCACGTTTTTGTTTTGTTAACACCTACCTCTCCTCTATGTGTTTTCTATTTTTCCCTTCACATCTTCCTCGCTTTTTGTGTATTCAAGTGTAAATCCCCCTGCTTTGTCTTTACGTTTAGTATTTCCTTTTGTCATTTCCATGCCCTTATATAAGAGCATTTGTTGGTAGTTCATATCTTGCTGAAAAAGAAAGAAAGAGTATTAACTCCCCTTTGCCAAGTAATTCTTATTCCTAACTCTTGCAACTAACTTCGTCGCATTACGTATTTACGTCATCATTTAG
>NC_051416.1:5238867-5239151 GCF_015228065.2 Penaeus monodon
CTTAATATCACTTGTCATGCCTTTTGTACAGTTGTTTATAATAAAAGGTATTAACGTCTTTATTTCTATCCAAAAGATACAGGAATGAATGCACAATTTTGCCCACGATTTAGATATATTTATTTACCTTCTAAACCTTCTACTCCGCACTCCATTTGTGGTTCCTCTTCACTCGCCTCCAAAGTAGCGAAGCTTTGACGAAAAATCTCTTCCTTTCTGTCTGCGGCGCCGTGTTTATTCACCCATTGAGGGAAGGCTCCTGCGTCGACTGCGTCTTTCTTCCT
>NC_051416.1:5239280-5239694 GCF_015228065.2 Penaeus monodon
CTAGTCTACGCCTTCATGGAACCATTCCTTACACAATATCCTGAAATACAAGCAAAAGGAAAGCTCAACAGCATGTCAAATCCGAAACAAGCAAGCAAAAAAGGAAAAAAAAAATCCCCATCATCGCATCGCCCGACTTGCTTCCTCCTCCTCTCCGTTTCCCTCCATCTGGCGCTTCGACTCCTTCTCGAGAAAGATAAGAAGGTTCAGAATCTCCCTCTTCTTCTTCTGCTACTTCCCTCCTTTAACGATCTCCTTCACTCACGTTAACCACCGCCCAGGGTCCATTAGAAGTCTCGGCCGCCCTGCTTTTCGCCGTGTTGGTCATTATGGGCGGTTCCTCTGACCAGCACGGGCGGCGCAAGAAGCCAGTGACGGCCGCCCGTGATCGATGATTTCCGAGCATTAGTCATG
>NC_051416.1:5240152-5240231 GCF_015228065.2 Penaeus monodon
ATGCATGTGCACATACGTCAGTGGTGGTCATCGTATGAAGAGGCTTCCAGCAGTGTCTATTTAGGGTCATTGCCCCCAA
>NC_051416.1:5240670-5240912 GCF_015228065.2 Penaeus monodon
ATGAATAAAATCACATTAAGATCCGCCTTGAATATAGTTATAATCATGTAGTTAAGTTACGTGTAGAGGTATGACATTTTCTAATTTAATGTCATAATCATAAAAAAATCGGACTCTTAATTCTGCTGAATACCAGTAGTTCTCAAAAAGTATGCGCCGCTTGGCTGTATCTTATGATAAGATGTGTTTGATAGAATATGAGATATTTTAAAATTGCTTCACTACAGACGAATCTTAGTTGC
>NC_051416.1:5240945-5241224 GCF_015228065.2 Penaeus monodon
TACCTGCAATATAATACATTCTGATACTTTTTAAACATTCTAATGGTAATCAAGCGTCTAATTACATAGTCTTACATTATATCTGTGTGTGTTTTTAATTCAATACGGAGATTCCTGAGACTATTTAGAGCATATCATCTTAAACCACGAAAGGATAATTTTCCTTCCTATCCGAAACAATATGAAACAAGGTACTATTTCTCCCAAGACTAGATCGTTAATTACCTCTTCCTATTCAGATGCTCTTAAAAAAAATCATCTAATGACATCCTGTTTCGC
>NC_051416.1:5241248-5241598 GCF_015228065.2 Penaeus monodon
TCTCAACTCTTGTACTGGGACTAACGTAATTATTCACGTATAATTGCAAACCACTTTAACACTGTGACAGCTTAGGAATTTAAGTAGCAGAACGTCCTCGCCAGGAACTTGGGTTTAAAACTGGCCAAGACTCCAGAGAAAAATACGCTCGGAACATGCTTCGAAAACATGAAACCGTTTCATTAAAATTGAAAATGTAAATCAAAAGGAAAGTTGTGTTTCTGATGATACAAAATACTCGGGAAAGATCCTTTGTTCGCAAATGATTGTGGGGATTATTAGAGTATGGAAGAGTTGTGGATTTATGATTTAGATATTTGGTATTTAGGATGAACATTATATCGACTAAC
>NC_051416.1:5242508-5242845 GCF_015228065.2 Penaeus monodon
TTTTCTGCAAGGTCATGCAAGGGGACCAAACTATGAGATATAAAAAGAAGCATTCTGAACACGCATCATCAACTCTGTTTCCAATTTAGCAGTGAAGGAAGGGGTCGGGGACGTTGCATTCCTATTCCTTGCATCGAGAACCGTTCTTGTTGCACAGAGCAGCGTGTGCAACGTACGTATTTTCTCCTCACGGACTGCATTTTTGGTCCTCCTTAGACCAGCTGACTGCATCGAAGTGCTTGAGCCATGCAGGGCCTTGCCTGATGCTGTCATTATCTTGCCTTCTCGGTGTGTGTGTGTGGGGGGGGGGGGCTGGGGATTGCTTGCTGATTGGGGT
>NC_051416.1:5243206-5243625 GCF_015228065.2 Penaeus monodon
CAAGCAAAAAGAAGTGTTCCCAAACAAAAGTATTAATTTACACTTTTTTCTCGCTGGCCTCGTCACATCAAGCAACGGAAAAGCCGGCAGATGCCTCAAAGGTTGCATCACCGCAACCATAACTTAATAATTTAATTAAAGTTTTCAATGCAACATGACCTGCACGTGGGAGAGATCTCATGACAGGTGGAGATCGCCATGCACGAACAGAGCTCAAAACTGATTTTTTTCTGTCTTGTTGCAGGCCTTTGATTGCAAGAAAGGCAAGGAAGGCTAAAGTTGCAAAGACATGTTAGGCAATCCCTCAAGACCAGAAATGAAGTGATTACAGCTCGACACCGACTTTCTTAACAAGGTCATTCAGAGACACGAGAAAATGAGAAAGTCCTGATTTTGGACTTTCAGGAAAAGAAAGAAAA
>NC_051416.1:5243645-5243792 GCF_015228065.2 Penaeus monodon
GATGTAACTGTGATTTCTTCTTTCTTTTTAATTAAACCGCCTCGACGCTGATATCAGAGAAAGCAGCATGCGATTGTGAAGCTTTTGTTCGTAGGATTTTATGAGGGTATAAAACTAGCTTATGTGGTTTCTCTGCATCTTGTGCAT
>NC_051416.1:5244857-5245121 GCF_015228065.2 Penaeus monodon
AATCGAACCTTGGTACTAGAGACATCTTGATTTAGTGTTCCCTTTGAAGCCGTTCCTTCCCCTCCCCTGCACCCATCCACCTCTTGTATGGCTGGGAACGTTGCAACTCCGGCAAGGTCATCCCATTAACATTCTCCTGACACGACTCCAGGCGAACTGGTTCTCATTCTAGTCTTCCGGAGGTTCTTTGCTTTTGCGGATCAATACGGCCCCCCTCGTTTGTGTTGCGATAAATCACAGTACAGTATCGGATATATGGTTTCT
>NC_051416.1:5245395-5245784 GCF_015228065.2 Penaeus monodon
TCTCCTCCAGCCAAAAACGAATCACAAAGGCCCAGAAATTCGTACAGAAGCCCACTTCTCAGTCTTTCATCACTGTGCGGTCTTTGTTGCTAGGCCGTGCCACGCTAATGAACGGGACGGAACGCCCGCACGCCCGGCTCTCCCCTCTGCCTCGCGTGCTGGCTAACGACGCTGGAATTGCTCGTTAAAAGCAGGAATGAATGACCTTAACCTTCTCCGCTCAGATCCCCTCCTTTTACTCCCGGGTCCTCGCGGCGGAAGGCTTCACTCCTCTCCTTACGCAATCTCCGCCTGAAATAACCCGGCTTTTCCTCGGGAGAGCGATGGGGTCGAGGCTGAGGGCGGCTGATGGAGGGGAGGGGGTGGGTGGGAAGATAGTGCTGATGATA
>NC_051416.1:5248006-5248133 GCF_015228065.2 Penaeus monodon
CTCGTTGATTAAAATGCCCGAAAGAGTGTCCGGAAGTGCAGCTTGATCATTCATTTAAGGATTCCGTTTGATCAAAGGGGGGTGGGAGGCGCAGTACTGAATTCTTTGAAAGTGATTTTGCTCTTCG
>NC_051416.1:5248566-5248849 GCF_015228065.2 Penaeus monodon
CAGTTTTTGCTTATCGTAAACACTAAAATCATTTTATATCATATTCTCCATAATAAGGGATTATGGACATATGTCGCTATCTAGTTATTTGCTGAAAAGTGACATTTCATATTTTGCTTGAACAGATCATTAGCTGTACCCTCTTTAGGCTTGATAGCATGTACCCTGTCATATCATTCTAAATTGAATTAATTAAGCCTTCAAACCTCCCAAGTGTTGCACTTTATTGGAGGGATACGCCAATAAGTACATATTCTTTGACCTTTTGACGCTCAAATCCTGC
>NC_051416.1:5249133-5249235 GCF_015228065.2 Penaeus monodon
CATTATATATATACTCATTTTTTAAAAATTACTTGTTCTAAATTATCTTCTGGAAAACCGCACTCACACAGGGTTTCAGGTATGAAGGACCCCCCCCCCCAA
>NC_051416.1:5249268-5249421 GCF_015228065.2 Penaeus monodon
TCCATATCGATTTACCTTGACTTAATGAGGGTGACATGACTTCGCCGCTTTTACAAAGGCCATGAGGTCACTCGATTTTATTTCTCTGTTGAGTGAGTCTACCGAAGGTACAGCGGTCACAGGAACATGAATTCCAGTTTAATTCAATTCCTT
>NC_051416.1:5249886-5249961 GCF_015228065.2 Penaeus monodon
CGATAGCTAGAAATACTGTAAATAGATCGACACACAAACACACATACACAAACATAAATATATATGAACCGTATT
>NC_051416.1:5250476-5250798 GCF_015228065.2 Penaeus monodon
GATGTACACACACACAGTTTTTGCTAAGTAAAAACACTGAAATAATTTTAAATTATTTTCTCCTTAATAAGGGCTTATGGACATTTCAATCTATCTAGTTATTTGCTGAAAAGTGACATTTCATATTTTGCTTGAACAGATGATTAGCTGTACCCTCTCCAGACTTGGTGGCATGTACCCTGTCATATCATCCCAAACTGATTTAATTTAGCCTTCAGGCCTTCCAAGTGTAGCACATTATTGGAGTGATACGCCAATATAGTACATACTCTTTGACCCTTTAACGCTTAAGTCATGCTACTCTTGTATTTTGATTTTTCCC
>NC_051416.1:5250921-5251138 GCF_015228065.2 Penaeus monodon
AACAGTTTAAAACCATCACGTCTTTGTTGCCAATATTACGGGACAAGTAAAAGGATAAAAAAAACTCAATTTACCTCGACTTAATGAGGGTGGCATGACTTCGCCGCTTTTACAAAGGCCATGAGGTCGCTCGATTTTATTTCTCTGTTGAGTGAGTCTACCGAAGGTACAGCGGTCACAGGAACATGAATTCCAGTTTAATTCAATTCCTTTTCAG
>NC_051416.1:5256344-5256555 GCF_015228065.2 Penaeus monodon
CTGCATTTCCAGTTTAGCATATAGAATAACAATATTCTTCGAATACGGTAGCATAATAAACAGTAAATTATGTCAAATATATGTAACTGCGAGAGCCCACGACTAAGCCATAGTGACAAAAAGACAAACTTAACATAACTAAGCTGAAATCGGTAGCTCTGTGACTATTTCATAACACGTAGACAAAATCATCTTATCTCCTAAATTTCCA
>NC_051416.1:5256597-5256684 GCF_015228065.2 Penaeus monodon
CATTAGCAAGTAAAGGAATGAAATAAAGTATATTGCCAATCTAAAGTACACAATCCTGAACCAGTGTAAAGATTTTTATAAAACATG
>NC_051416.1:5256816-5257000 GCF_015228065.2 Penaeus monodon
TGTGATATCCCCTTGTAATAGTATTCACCATTTCTTGTACAGCTTAACAATCAACGTTTTAGTTGCGTCACGAGGATCTGTAAATCGAAAACAAGCAAGAATATCTTATTGAGGCGGCTTGAGAATATGAGGAGAAACACAAGTAACATGATTAGAAAGATATTAATCTGAAACACACACACAC
>NC_051416.1:5257201-5257386 GCF_015228065.2 Penaeus monodon
GTTTTTATTCCCGTTATATTGATATATGCACATTTTTCCCCATAAACCACAATATGCAGATTTTTCTTTTGTCTAAGGCAACTGTTATATTGAAAAAAAAGATAACATCACAATAGGGTTGAGATACAATTCTCAGAAGTGATGAATTATTTCTCAACCTATACAAACATACACATAAGTACATA
>NC_051416.1:5257461-5257966 GCF_015228065.2 Penaeus monodon
ATTCTAAGTAGAAAAATCCATGCCGTCATGTTACTAAATGCTGTAGATCTTGAAATGACCAAAGCAAACTTAAAGACGATCCTACGACACAAATCTGTATCAGCCAAACCTACACGCCTATTTTGACAAAATAACAACCGAGATCCAATGAATTTAGATGCATATTATATGAAACTAAAAGCAAACGCTCGAGTAGCTTCAACTTAAAGTACTTCATATAAGTTATCTGATATATTTATATAAGAAAGAGTTATTTCATTGCACCAACAAGGTCTAGATTCCACACAAATGGAAAGAAACAGGAGGAAAATATCTTCACAATGGGACTTCCATTAAATAATCCTCTTTTAGTGAAATAAACTCACAGGGTCTAATTAGCAGCTGTGAGCGTTAATCGGCTTATGCAATTGGATTGCAGAAGTTCGAAGAATACGCGACCCAGTTAAAATACCGGAAGTTTTAAGACAATCATAGTATCTTCCATATAAAAAGGAAAGATGGAAAG
>NC_051416.1:5258125-5258414 GCF_015228065.2 Penaeus monodon
GAGAGAGAGAGACCCAGAAAGAGAGTGAATAATGTATATGTTTATACGTAATTTCCTTAATAAACAGATTTGAAATGATTAATCGAGCCGTACAGGATAAAGACAAAAACGGATTTGGGGAATCATTACACCTTATTAAAACCAGTAATGATATTTTGAAAACCTAAAAAACGCAGACACAGAAACCGAAATATAGTCGTAGAGAACCTAAAATATGTAAGACTTCGAAGAGTACATAACACCAAACCAATAGAAATATGGATTTGATAAAGAAGAGACCAAGAGAGAG
>NC_051416.1:5258498-5258723 GCF_015228065.2 Penaeus monodon
CTTTTTTTTTTCTTTTTTTGCTTTACGAGAACTTTTTCCTGAAATTTCGATATGACAGCTCGTTCTTGCAAATGGAATCCTCACAGTTGGATATCGCAGTGAAGGACAGATTCACGTTGATCTGACATCCTTCTGCGTCTCTGCGATTTATGGCTGAAGAGCAGATACATACATCAGAGCAGACGTTGGAAGAGGGTCATGCATTCCAAATTACAAATCCTAGCG
>NC_051416.1:5258745-5258927 GCF_015228065.2 Penaeus monodon
GAACCACCCTCCTCTACACCTCATCTTCAGAGATGGATATTCAATAGATATTTAGTCGAAATGGAAATATTGCAAAGAGAGAGAAGCCGCTACTTTTTCTTGTGGCGAATGTCGTCCCGGATCATTGTCTTGCTTGTTTGTATAGTGGGTGACAGAGCAGCTTTTAAACACACACACATACA
>NC_051416.1:5261062-5261194 GCF_015228065.2 Penaeus monodon
GTGTAAGACTAGATCTTACACATTTTATCGAAAGAGCTGTTTTTGTTGAGTAGATGAAACAACAGAAAAAAACACTCCTCTCTTCTTCTTCAGTGCCAGTGAGAGCTACAACTTCATTAATAATGTGAAAGA
>NC_051416.1:5261217-5261551 GCF_015228065.2 Penaeus monodon
ACCATTCCACAGCGTTCAGTAGCAAAACGTTAAAGAAATTCCTCGCGTTTACACCCTCCTCTTTCTAACATGAAAAAAAAAATCGAACTAAAGAGATTTATTTCTCCTATTTCGAGAGGATATTATATATTGATTGATCAACTTAACGAGAAAAGGTACTAGAAAATCAAGAGGAAAAATTTCAGAATCTCGAGAAAGAAGAAATGCAATTAAACTTTCGACGAGCTTTTTGATGTAGCAATCGCCGAAAGTTCAAAGACCATCGACCATCACAACCCTTGAGATCAATAGCATTAGATCTGTTGGTAATATAGCTGATTGGACAGCTGTCGGT
>NC_051416.1:5261874-5262947 GCF_015228065.2 Penaeus monodon
TGACCTCTCATTATATTTCTAGCTGTAAAATGATACCATGTGTTGCCTTAGTCTAAGAAATCACACCAGTAACACAGTTTTTTTCTATCAGCTTACACAGGGAAGTCGTTTCTGTATAACAGCACTTACAACATGCATTATCCCGATAGTGATTCTCGCACCCGGAAATACCCAAAGTGGCACGTTCAGTATTTGTTCATTCTGCTCGCGATCACCTGTGTTAGAGAAATAAATGGCCTCCTAGATAAATTCGGTCCGCGGGCAGCGTTCATTTAATTAACAGAGTCTGTCCCAATTACAGCGGTGTTCATTCCCGTTTTCATGAACTTGCCGAGAATTCGCCGTAAGAATATTCCCGGGCTCTTTTAAAGGTTAATGAACATAGTTAATTGCGCATGGTTGCAGAGTACACAGTAATTAGCAAAGGTACACAATGACCAGTGATTATTTCGATTTAAAAAAAAATTCTTGCGAATACTCAGTAAGCTTCGATTTAAGATGACTTCATGATAGTTTGGTACAAGTTTCATTTTCTTTTTTCTTTACGCTATCATTCTAAGCTTAAGCCATTAGAGAATTTTCGATGAAAGGATTCTCTCGATAACTAAGTTAATCGTAATATATCTGTTGATATAGTATGGTGATATAATTTGTTATATTATGCTTTATCTGCAATTTCTTTTATTTCTTCATGTTATATCCTCTATATCTTTTTTATAATGTTATGTCTTCTAGTTTTTATTTGTTTCCCTTCTTCCACCTCGTCGGCAGGAGACACTTTAACTCTTTTCACAATGATTAATCGCCTATCCATGCACCATTAAAGATCGTTTATTTTTGCAAGATTAATGGGGAGTACGAGATGTGTATCGCATTAGATGTATTACAAGTTGCTTTGGGAGGTGAGGGGAGATTCTTACGAAATTCAGATCACTCTGGTAAATCAATAGTATCATTTATTACAATTTACTGCTTGTACCAGCCTGTTGTACATACTCACGCACTCATACGTTCTTTTTCTAGTACACAATCTATACCTTTGATTTCTTGTGGGTGCATTAACCATTATACGG
>NC_051416.1:5265619-5266435 GCF_015228065.2 Penaeus monodon
AAAAAAAAAAAAAAAATGCGACCTAGAAATCCAAGTAAGGGCTACGTACCAAAGACTTTGTGCGTTCCAAAAAGCGTCTTATTTTGACTCTCAAGAATATTTCTAGCTCCTCCCCTCTACCTCCTCCTTTTGAATTATTGGACTAACAATTTTTAAGATAAAGCCACTCAAGTTTATGTGTAAATGCATAATTCTTTTGCTGCATACAGTATTATTATAGATATGTGTAAAATATTCAAAATGCATACTAAAAGAACTGCTACAATAAAACGTAATATTACATTATATATCAATACAAAATTAATGATTATGAAACTCTTTATGTTTTAATCGTGCTGAAATTGCATCCCTTTTATGCCGAATAGTAAATCATCGTATCAAAAGCTCTCCACTACACGATAATTCTATATATAAAAGGTGATGGCATTCACACACACAAAAAAAAACATTTTAAATGGAGGGAAGTGTTGGCGCGTGTATCCAAATACACGTGTTTTTTTCTAATCAAGTGTAAACTAAGGAATGGCCATACGGGTTGTAACTAAAGTAGTTATACTTGTTAAACCGAGTGATGAAAATATAATGAAAAATATTAATCTCTCATCACACTAGCTGCCACAGTATTACCACGTGCCTTCTGGTTTGATTATGTATAAATTATTCTTGTCTGCTGAGCGCTGTAAGTGCTTAAGACGGAAAATAATGGGGAAAAAGTGAAAATGTTCTTATGACGAAAAAAGTGTGATGGATGCAAATTTTGTATTTCAGCTTTTCATTTTAATTATAAAAAAAATTATATATATAATAGAATCATAA
>NC_051416.1:5268111-5268378 GCF_015228065.2 Penaeus monodon
CTGCAGTTGTGTGGCAGATTCCATTTTAAAAATATTGAAATCTCTGCAAAGCAGGTGCAACGAATAGTCACGTGACAGTTTGTCGAAATAAAATCTGGGTGACATTTCGAAAAGGAAATCTTATATGAAATCGTTTTACAACGATATTAGTGGTAAATAAAATTGTATTGAAATGTGTGAAACATCAATATTCATAAGTGGAAAAGTTCGAGTCCTTGTCAGGAGGGATTATCAATTATCAAAATCCATAAGCATATATACATCTCA
>NC_051416.1:5269067-5269332 GCF_015228065.2 Penaeus monodon
CCTTTCACTTCTGTTGAAGTTTTTTAAAAACTTGAGTAGGTGAAATATCTCGTTTACTTTACACTATTTTGTTTACTCGACACATAGGATTTGATCAGCAAGCAAAATCGAGTTAATGAATATTTGTTCCCATAGACTTTCAAGTGCAGTGCAGCTGTGAGAGCTCTCGACCCACACTTGAGATGGGATCTGTGTGTTTTTTACAGATGTGTTAATGAGATGTGATTGAGAGGAAAATTTCATTAGTGACTGCTTATTCATACTT
>NC_051416.1:5269549-5269777 GCF_015228065.2 Penaeus monodon
TATGATCCTCTTAGAAATACTTTTCACACATCCAATTAAATTGAATCGAGTCAACATATAACGTCAATAGGCAACCTGTACTGGAACCATCTTAAAATGCTGCGCTGGAAAATAAATCAAGAAAACGGTAAGAAGGAGAAGAAAAAAAAAAAAAAGGAAACGCTCTGAAGGAAAAGGTAAGAGAGATTTTGAAAATCAAAAACACAAGTTCATCGTTTTCTCTTCCTG
>NC_051416.1:5270258-5270609 GCF_015228065.2 Penaeus monodon
TCTGCCATTATGTCTATCTAACTTATTCTCGTTAACTTAATGCACATAAGAAGGAGCGATAGCACAAGTAGCAAGTGAGTCACTCTGTATACACATGTCAGTTATGAAACAAATTGTTTGCCTTTCTCTGCCTTGTTTACTCGATACACATATTTCAATCAAACTGCAAAATCGCTTTAATGAATATTTGTTCGCTTAGACTTTCAAGTGCGGTTCCGTCCCAGCTGTGAAATGAGTACACTCAAATCGGAGGTGAGGTCTGTGTGTTTTACTGAGGTGTTGATGAAATGGAACCGTAATCACGTATGACTTGGTCTTGCCGGGAAAACTGAGGGAAGATATAGGAATTGA
>NC_051416.1:5271163-5271457 GCF_015228065.2 Penaeus monodon
GTAAAAAAGGAAGATTTTAGGAGCAACATCATAATAGCCCGCTTTCTACTCAGTCACACAAAACCATTTAACAGAATAGATGAAATATATAACAAGATGAAGCAGATCACAAAATGATTTTCAAGACCACTGGGACAATCAATCAATCAGTTGCAACAAAGTACAACAGCTTTTATATATGGGAAAGCGCGCATTTCCCGTAACCATCAATCAGTAAAGCACATGATCAAACTGTCATGCAGGGATGAAATGCATCAGATAAAACATGCGAACATCACAAAGGGGAAGCTGATG
>NC_051416.1:5272441-5273015 GCF_015228065.2 Penaeus monodon
TCGCCAACGTTATTATCTAATAATCTATCGCGAAACAAGAAACAGCAAATATCTTGATCTCCTTCCCTTTTCTGATGAACAAAGGTGTGAAGGAAGGTGTTGGAATAGCTTGTGTGAATTACCCGTAAGGAATAAAGAGCTATGTTGATTTAATCTCACGCAATGCACAAATTTGACCCCAGACTCGCCGGATGACGTCAATCATTAGCGTTACACATTTGCGGTAATGGAACCAAGACAGGTAAAAAACAATAGATCGCGCGGAACTTGTATTGACTGATAAAGTGCATTAACATATTGGATTCTGGCGAAATAATGCTCGATATTGGACATTCGTAAGTGAAAACTGAGATTAGAGTCGAAGGGCAGAACGAAATCTAGCACAAGAGGAGATCGACAAATATTTAAAAGCTAAAAGTTGCATAGATAGCATGACATATTACACGTTATCGTGTCTGAACACACGATTAGAAAGATCTTTTCTTAATACAGCTGACTCATCAACTTCACACTCCAGAATCTCAATGGAGAGGATCCACTCGATGTCTCCCAGTGAATGTCAAGCTAAAAATGG
>NC_051416.1:5273161-5273716 GCF_015228065.2 Penaeus monodon
AGTTGGTGGCTGGAGACAAGAGGTACACATCCTTTATTAAGTCTTCCTTTCCTTCCATGCGATTATCTCTCGTTCCATCCTCGTCTGTACAAACGTTCTCTTGTAAGGAAACGTTTGGAAAGGTATCTTAACAAATAAGCACGTGTTCAGTATCAGTATCGTCTTTTTCTGACTGACAGTGCTTGTATACCCTCATCGGCCCTTGCCTTAGAAGGATGCTGAAAAAATCGCGAGGAATATCGTTTAAAATACTGCACTCAGTTGGAACACAGTTTATGGCCGCATTTCACAGTCCACGTGAAAACCAGTAAAGTGTGTGTTCGCTTTTATGTTCACTGAACTATTGTTTTTTATACAAGTGTTCGACTGTCTCCAGGTAATGTGATCGGTAGGGAATTCAGACTGGTCGTATTTAAACTCCATTTAAACGGATTTTTTTGCGTCATTTCCAATTTTGAAAAGACCACGTTTGACCAAGATGGATCCCACAGTGCTATCAAATTACCTAAAGTATTACCTCATTATCGAAAAAAAAATCTCTCTCTATAATGAGGA
>NC_051416.1:5273736-5274979 GCF_015228065.2 Penaeus monodon
GATCCACAGTCGTACAGTCGTTTTCCTTCAGTTCTAATGATTTAAATCTCCTGTCTATGCTGTTCTTCCTCGAGGTACTTGTGTTGAAGGCAGGAATTGCAGCGTACACTATGATTTACGTGTTAAGCAGAAGGACGTCAATGAGTTAACGCCGTATTCTCCATGACGTCATCAACCGGCAGGCACTTTCATATCGAAGTCTTGACGTCAGCAACGCCAGAATCCGCTTACAGCTTCACTCGCACAAATGACAGCCACATAGACGTAGGGAAGAACAGACCACATGGAAGACAAACATGAGATAAGAAGATTGTGGGAGGCAGTCACCGACCACCGAGGAACTTTTTACTTCGTACACCAAGGACTTCAAAGAAAGTCCTTTTCGATTTTGTCTCCGTCTGTGGTAGGAGGGAGGGGGAGGGGGGGGAGCGACCAGCCACACGCAGCTGTTGCTTCATGGGAAACTCAGGACTGAAATGACACATATTCTTTAAGTTTAAAGGTGAATGTGTCGGTCTCCATTGCTGTTGCTTCAATCATCGTGCAGGTGCGATGAACACGATGGGATTTTTCTTTTGTTTCAGGTGGAATCAGCTAAGATCTGATACTTTCGGTATTTCAATATCTTTTGAATTTTTTTTTGGCCTAAGTTTCGTAAATTGCTGTGGAGCGTCAGGTGGAATCTAAACTTAAGTGGAGTTTTGTTGTTGTTGTCTCGCAGAACACGGCTTCAAGTACTGGCACATCGTTAGGACTGTAACTGCGTATGAGCCAAAAGAACATGAAGAAAGTCATAAAACGTGTGTGATATTACGAATCTCTTAATACGAAAGAAAAGGCATCACAACCGATTCCATTAATTCTGAGAACACTTGTACCATTTCCTATTCAGAGTCAATTAGTTACCATATCGTAAAAAAAGATATTTTAAACGAGATACCAACTTTAAATCAGGAACGAAAACTGTCTCACATTGCTCAAAGGATCTGGATTAATCTTCACTCATTCACACAACCACAGAAAAAAATATGTATCTCGATTTCTTTTTATCTTTCTCACCATTAGGCCCACGAGTCTCGGTCATTCAGCATAGCCTATTCAAACCTTAATACTTCTACTCGAAAAAGAGAAATTCTAAGGAGAAAATAAGAAAAAAACGATGTAAATAATAAGGGAAAAGTAAGGGAGGAAAAATGAAGAAGCAAACTTTAGCAAGATGAATGGATCTTACACGAAAGCCTAA
>NC_051416.1:5275010-5275095 GCF_015228065.2 Penaeus monodon
AAGGCAGTGCAAATTACAAAGTTTTGTAGGCAAAACTTACCCTCAGGCTCTCGTCCCGCGTGAAAGTTTGTTTATTCTTTTCATT
>NC_051416.1:5275264-5275392 GCF_015228065.2 Penaeus monodon
CTACCTTTTTTCCCCCCGACTCTTTGATATGCGCGAAGAAAACCAAGTGAAAAAAAAACTCTGTTGATAACCACCTTCTACCTTAAAAGTTATTTTTCCAGCAAATATGAATCGCATTTTTCTTCATC
>NC_051416.1:5275733-5275887 GCF_015228065.2 Penaeus monodon
TTTTTTTTCTCTTCGATTACGTTTTTTATTATCGTTACGAAAGGAAGAGATTCGAACGAAGCCTAGGGAAATGAGGTAATAAATCTGACTAATATGGCAGACCGAGAACTTACGTCTTATATACGATCGGCTGGGAATGCTAGACGCCTTTGGT
>NC_051416.1:5276289-5276546 GCF_015228065.2 Penaeus monodon
AGAAAGAGAGAGAGAAAGTACACACATATAGTGTGGGTGTTTGAGATGTTGTGTAGGCCAGTATGTGTACAAAGCGATGACAAATAACGTTAAGATTAGAATAGTATCCCTTACAGACTGTACTCCTATGTGTGTATGTTTACAGAAACGAGGTGAGATGTTGAAAATGCAATTGTCTTTAAGGTAAATTATCTTGCTTTATGATTTGTCTGGGGGAAAGATATCCTTTCTCTCTCTTACAATTTTTCCTTACCGCT
>NC_051416.1:5276783-5277198 GCF_015228065.2 Penaeus monodon
CGGATGTGTCAAGTGCGCATGTGCGTAAACCTCATCGCGCCACATCGCTCCGGAACGCCAGAGACACCAAACTGAAATGAAGCCGCCTCCTCGCCAGTCAACGAAATGTTCGCCTGATGTTTCCTGCGAGAGGACACTGGTTCTGATGCATCTTTTCCCTCGCCTGGAAACTTGTTACGGCGTGAGTGCCTGAGTGACTCCGGCCTGATTCTGCGGCCATGCACGACTGGGCCTGGCGACGGAGATTCGCTATTTTATTTTTCATTTTTTTGTTTCTATTATAGCTAGATATTTTTTTTTCTATATTTTTATTTATTTATTATTATTGCTTTCCTCTTCCTTTTCGTTCTATGATTACCTGTTGTTCTTGCTTATTGTTATTTTGTTTATGCTTGTTAATTAGGTTTTAAAAAAG
>NC_051416.1:5277659-5277903 GCF_015228065.2 Penaeus monodon
CAATCCTCAAGTAACAAAGATCTCCCAAACAAAATTTAAACGACAAACTTTGCAATTAAAATAAAAATCAATAACTGCAGCGTTTACGGCCAGCCCCAAGCTTGAAAATAAGTGAAAACGGGAAAACTCTCACTCCACACAGTGCAGAGTCGTCAAGCTGAAAACAGGAAGTTTCATGCGAGACAGAAATTGAAATACGGTCAAACAGTATAACTAGATCTAGTATTCGCTCTAATGAACACAT
>NC_051416.1:5277948-5278560 GCF_015228065.2 Penaeus monodon
AACACGAGAAATAAGCTTAAAAAGCCCAGACGGCTTCCTTGTTGCAGAAAAAAAAGGGAATCTCTTTACGAAACGGTGCACTGTGAGCACCGGTGAGGATTATAACGTTGACATTGACCAAGTAAATACCACCTAAGATGCTCGGTAATCTCTTAAAATATTTAAAAATGCTTAGACAGCATTTCAACAAAACTCATTACAACTGTTGGCAACTGTGTTATTATGTCAAAACTCGGGCTATTTTATCCAAACTCCAACTTTTTGAAATGCCGTTCACAACCTCCGCTGTAGACACGCTTACCGTAAGAGTCCGGAAAAATGGTGATAGATAAAAATGCTAAAACTACCGCTCAGTCAACTTGTCAGGTCACCAAGACAAGCGGTTTACGTTAACCATCGCTGGCAGCATTAAAGAGGAAATGCATTTAACTCTTAAACCGCTTATCAGAAAGACCATGGCACAATTGAATTGTTTGCGCTTCAATAAAACTTTGAAACAGCAACTGAATTTAACAGCTTGAAAATATTTAAAAATTAATTATTCAACAAAGATTTTGTCTCATCAATATGTGGCAGGCTGTTGATGATGACTGACGAATTTTATTTTAGAAT
>NC_051416.1:5278590-5278754 GCF_015228065.2 Penaeus monodon
TTTTTTTTTTGGAGTGAGACCTAGATAGTCTAAGTCTAACTAGGACCGTCGCGGCGATGTCCCGCGATAAGGAAAATGCACTTCTCATTCTTCAATGATGATTAGTTGAAGAAAATTGCGCCTTTTTAAAATATATTCTCCTCATATTGGTATTACATTCATTT
>NC_051416.1:5278964-5279828 GCF_015228065.2 Penaeus monodon
TGCATCAAGTTACTCCATCGATTATACAGCATCTCCTACTTTGTGTACAGATCGATTTATTGCCATTAGTATAGACCTCAACTAAATCTGTTTTGCCTTGGGATTAACAGCATAAAAAAACAGGTCAATAGTCAAGAATCGCATGTTGTTACACCTTTCCATTATCAATGAACACCTGAAAAAAGTCAGGATCTATCTTCGATCAACTGATAAAAATAACGAACAAGAGGAACAAGAGTTGCAAAATAAAATTAAATACATCACATCAGTTGTCTTGTAGGATTGTAGAGCTTTATTATGTGTAACCAGCTCTAGTCTCGCCTTATTCATGTATTTCAAAGTAGCATGATATTACCGACACTGCAACTATTCCGTCAAAGGATGATAACGCAGTGACAAAGCCAAGACTTCGGGTTAAACCTTCTTTAATCACAATAACAGCATTTGCGACTGTTTTAGATTTTGTAAAACGCTTCCACCTACCATCACTGTTCTCGTGCAGTGACCTTACGCCCTCTCTCCTCGACAGGGAAAGAGCACAAGTCGAGGCTCTTTGGACACAGAAAGCGCAGGCCGGTGTGACACTCTAAGGTCTGGAAAGAACAAGAGGAAAGCCACAAAGACGCTTCACGGAAGACTTCACACGCTGGGGCGAGGGAAGCGAACTGTCAACCTTATGGCAGGAAGGGCAAGCAAAATGGAAATGAATCCTTCACATTCTAACACAGTTGGCGGAGAGTGCAATTAAAACATACGATATATTATATATATGCGTTCGCGCGCGAGCGCGCGTGTGTTTTTGTTTATATATCTATCTACAGTAATATTTATCTCGCTCTCTCTCACACAAACAGACACATATAA
>NC_051416.1:5280143-5280316 GCF_015228065.2 Penaeus monodon
ATTGTTACCCCTTTTTATGTACTAAATGTATCAATAAAAGTCCTCTTTCAGTAATAGTCATCAGTCATCTTCCATTATTACTTAGTGTTCATAAATAGCCAAAAGAGATTAGGAAAAATAAGTTAACTTATTTAGTATTCACAATTCATTTTTATTTCTTCCGTCACCATTAT
>NC_051416.1:5280429-5280636 GCF_015228065.2 Penaeus monodon
AGTGGATGAGGCCATCAAGGAGCACGAGCTGATAACAATATCAATATTAATAGTATTGGAAAGATGTAAGAAAATTCAGCACATATACCCGCTGACACTGAGTTGAGACGGTGGAGACTTGGGGGGGGGGGAGGGGACGAGGAAGTAAATAGGCATGGCAGCTGTCACTGACAATTATGCGGCTACTTAGCTCATTAATTAAAAGGT
>NC_051416.1:5280974-5281173 GCF_015228065.2 Penaeus monodon
GATACATAATATCATAAAATTTCATAATTTACAAAAGTTATGTGGAACAAAGATAGCATATTTCTACCTATCTGCTTCCATGTATATATAAGAAATCCTGGAATCTTACAAAGAACAGAATCGGCTTTTGAAAGTCTCCTGTAACTTTTAAATTCGATAAACAATTTGTTCCTACGCCTTTACATATAAATAATACAGG
>NC_051416.1:5281336-5281511 GCF_015228065.2 Penaeus monodon
TTTCACTATTTCACGAATCGGTTGTTTTTTAATTGAGCTTTTACTTTTGCATAATTTTACGTGATTCCATGTTTTCCGAGCTTTATAGCTGCGGTTTACTTGACGTTTTCAATAGAGTTATAATGTACTGATAAAATCATATGTTCCCTTTTTTTTTACCATATTTACACAATGT
>NC_051416.1:5281586-5282825 GCF_015228065.2 Penaeus monodon
GATGCGCGTTTTCCAACCTTCATATATGCCATATCTTAGAATTTACATTTACAGAAAGTAAACTGAAATTATACCATGAACTCTACATGAGTTGGTCGCAGCAAGTTTTTGATCATGAAAAAGTAATCCTAGTGCTTTAAGGTTACAAAATGCAAGACGTGATCAGTTTTAAATGTAGTGAAACTTTTCTAAACTTCACCTATGCAATAATCATCTGGTATTACACCATAAAATCCATGAGCTGATTATAGCATTATTAATATTATTTACGGCTGAACCAATGACATAGGGTGAGCGAAAAATGGGACTAAAATATGTTGTAACTGTTTCAGGCATCACATCAAATTCCTGTTTTGTTATGATAATCCCCAAAGCATCAGTAGAAGCAAAGAGGATCATCCAACAATTATACAGTTTCGTTTTTGCGAGTGCACGTGGCACCCGCGGTATGGGCACTGTGAAAAGAGGAGTGCCTTTTACCCATAAGCCTAGATTTGTTCCTTGTACCACCGCCAAGGGAAAGTCCACCCGGCGCACAAGGGGGTTGCCTATGGATTCTGAAGGAGTAAGGTCATATGCCGCCAGCTTTCGCCACGTCGTGTATGCGATGCCATTCGTATTTTAGGCCCAGCTTCGGCTTACCATATATGCGACGCTTTTCCTTGCCGTGTATGCGATGCCATCCGTTTTGCAGGCCCAGATTTCGCCACGGCATGTATGCTATGCCAGTCGTATCTTAGGCCCAGCTTCGCCTTGCCATGTATGAGATGCCATCCGTTTTTCACGCGCAGCTTTTGCTGTGGTATGTGTGTAATGCCATCCGTATTTTAGACCCAGCTTTCGCCATTGTATATGTAGGTCATGCAATCCCAACAAAGCAGGTTAAGGGTATGATGATATGCGATATATACATAAAGAATTTAATCCACATTAAATATCTTATAAAAGGCTTAAACCAACTGAACTGCAACGGATGTGCGATCCTGGTGTTGTTTCAGGTTGAAAATGTATCAGTAAATGAAAACATCACTATCCTTTTATATTTCACTTTGAGTATATTTTCTGAATAAAAAACAGAATTGGTGGATTTCTCAAAAGACTTTTACGCGTTATTGCAAAGTTATTGTTTCTGTTAAACAAATAATTAATGTTTATGGCAGCCAAATGATGACCACCACTTCCTCTCTAGCTATTTCAGAGCTGAATTGAAGAGACAGACACACGCGTACGCATTCATGC
>NC_051416.1:5283180-5283468 GCF_015228065.2 Penaeus monodon
ATTAGCAACGCCCATCTCCCTCGTAATCTTCTCGTAAACCGAACTTCACCGCAAATGACCACAAACTTCTGAACACAGCGCCCGCCCTCCAGCCCTAATCTAAGACGGTTAATCCGGTGCTGTAATCAAATTAATCCCTGAACTAAACACGAGATTCCTTTATTGTGTCTTGCCAGCTGTAGCATTGCGGGGAGGATAGTGTTCAGTTGATCTTAGAAAAGGGATTTGAATGTCATTATTACAGGTTGCTAGAAGATGAATAACTTAAGGGAAATTGGTGAGTTTTAG
>NC_051416.1:5283495-5283705 GCF_015228065.2 Penaeus monodon
AAAAACAGCAGTGTAAAGAGGCAAAAGATAGTGATATAACGTTAGCAGAGCTTGAAGGTGTAAAGTTTATGTCGAAACGAAATGGAATGAAAGGTATATTTGATATATAGAAACGACACCAATTCATTATCGCCAGGCAACGGCCAGTCACTGATACGGGCTTCTGTCAACGATGTTGCAGTTGGATAGATGCCCTCTTCCTGAAATTGA
>NC_051416.1:5285442-5285776 GCF_015228065.2 Penaeus monodon
TTACAGTGTGATTAGTAATCTACCTTCAAGCTTGAAATTCATATCATTCCACACAAGCCATACCTGTAGGTCCCAAGGCGGCTTTCAAACAAGCACCTGTGTGGCTTTCCGAACACTATTCACAAGTTCTTCCCAACTTTAACATAAACATATATTCCTTTGTAGGACTTGCCTCTAATTCCCTAGGTGTTTTAGCCTCTCTATTCAGGATGTGAATGTAAGTAGTTATGAAAACTCTCAACGTGACTTGTAGTGGACATAAACGCTTTAAAGCAGCTTTTACTTGCTTTTAAGGCTTCCAGAATCATATACCAACTTTTAGCTTTAGAGTAAA
>NC_051416.1:5285812-5285904 GCF_015228065.2 Penaeus monodon
GTGGTTCGTCGTATAATTGGTTGTATATTCCATTAACATGCTTTCTTCAACAACTGCCATCGACATCAGGGCCTAAGTTGTAGTAAGATTTG
>NC_051416.1:5287226-5288220 GCF_015228065.2 Penaeus monodon
ATGAGAAAGCGAGTCGAGCGCTAATGTGATCAAGGCAAGAGAGGAAGCCGGCTTTGGGGGAGCGAACAGCGGAGGTAAGTGAGAAGGACTGTCATCCAGTGTGCCAGCCTTGCAAAATTGTTGTTTGATTTGACACGGGAAGCGCTTTGCAAAATAGAGCCTCGACGTTAGCAGAGAGCTTCGTCTTCTTTTTTTGAGGGGAAGGGGGGAGGGAGGGTGCAAATAGTGTGTATACAAGGGATGTTTCCGAGTTTTTGGTATACTTGGGTGCATAACGTTGATGTGATTTCGATTTTAGAATACGGATTTGGTGTGTAATTGGGGAATGTATTAACGGAAGCAATATCTGCCGACTGAAATAGATTTAATTATGTAAATCTTCCTATTATGGTATAGATAAGGATAAGAGTTATGTCGAGAAAATTTGGTAAATGAAATTATTTGTTTTTATAGCTCACTCTCATTCCCATCTTCCTAACAACTGTCTTTTTTTGGGCAGGAAATACACAGTGGCCAAACACTCGCTACAATTTAATTTATGAATCTGCCACACAGACCTACTTATACTAATTATGCAAATTATAAACCTTGGTTTGATGAATAATTTTGAACTGAAGCTTCATAATTCTTTTTGTGTCCAATCTGAAAACACAAATGAAAATACTCGGTCTGAAAATACAAAATACATGTAAATTGATTGCTAGATTTTATATAAACGAGAGAGAAAAAAAATCATAAAATAAAAGCGATTTTTTTTACTTCGTCCCCCGTTTCCGGTGTCGTCATTCGATAGTTGATTAAAGCCCTCCGGGACGCAGAAGAGGGTCAACCGATTGGATTACTGCGTGTGAAGGTTCAATGTGGAATGTGACGGAGGGTGAGTGTTGCATAACATTCGCCTACAAACTACAAACCGAAGAATTTCTGCAAATGAAAAGAGCAGATTAATTAAAAAGAAAGGTAATAGGGTGCAAAAAAGGGCCGTACCAATACC
>NC_051416.1:5288756-5289211 GCF_015228065.2 Penaeus monodon
GTTTAATGTAAAGTATATTGCATTATATTCTTGTAACTGGTACAATCGCGTACACAGAAGGAAAAATAAACGCCGTCCGATGCATATTTAAATCATTAAATGTTATTGGCCACTATAGATTAAAAAAAAGTATAAACCAACGACTATATAAACCAACTCAAGTGCAAAAACTGGTCCATAAACAACGAGAGAGTGGGCTTTCTTATGCAAAACTCACTGGACTGAAATAAATCCACAATCTGGCTCTAAGCGATAATTCACTCACCGGATTGTTGGCGAAAATATTCCATAGAGTAAACATGGAATAATTCGTATTTATATATAAAAGTATGGCGTAAGATGAAGGTATATGATGCACAATGGGTTCAGCCAAGGAAAGAAAAGGATCTGGTAAACTGATTAATTTTAGGAAAAAACAACAACAAAATAATGTAAAAATGATAAATAAATGATAA
>NC_051416.1:5289460-5290080 GCF_015228065.2 Penaeus monodon
TCTCCAAGTTCGTTTTGTAATTTATACGCCAGACATGGTTCAAACCTTCGTCCTCCACTACGTCAATTCTCACCATATTTCTCCTAGTTATTGAAACCTTGGCCATTATTTCTATCTCTTGATCTCAGTATACTCATATATCTCTCAAAGGCAATCGACGGTGAACAGGAATTCGCTATCAAAACAGGGACCCTTTACTTTCTCTGTATTCTCGAGATTACAAGCGTATACTATGTAATCTCTTAACATACCGATTCACGTAAATTAGTAGTGGTAACTGGAAGCGCTGGCGTGAGTAATAATAGTTGTACTATGACTTGTTGCGAAAAAGATATAGCAGCCGTAGAAGATCTAATGGTGGTCTAAACTGCAGCAGTAGTAAAAGACGTAACTGAAATTATTGTTGAAGTGTTATATCAGGAACAACAGGTTTTACATTAGAACTGTAATTGACTGATGAATAATGTATAACCTTAATAAAATGTTCACAGGTTAAGTCCCGCTTACAGATATGAAAAGAGATACAAAACAAAATAAGATAGGAGTCGTATTCCCTTGTGATGTAAACAGAGTGTCCATTAGTAGTGTTTTTAAACGTGTTTGTACAGTCAGAAAGGAAA
>NC_051416.1:5290247-5290383 GCF_015228065.2 Penaeus monodon
GTCACATCGGCCGTTCCACATTCGTTCTTACAAAGGGCGTTTTGAAGCTTGATAGTTTTTTTTCCAGTGCTTTCTGCATATTCGAACAACCACATAAAAGGGTCTTTGCGAGTGACATCAAATACAAAAATATAAG
>NC_051416.1:5290412-5290554 GCF_015228065.2 Penaeus monodon
GGTCTGGTTTGTCTGTTTTTAAAGGAATATGTCTTGGAACTTGGAGCACGAACGCGAGAATCTAATATAGCATTAATGTTTTGTATTTCCCTCTTCGTATCTCTTTGCAAATACTTATCTTTTTCATTTTGATTTTTATTCT
>NC_051416.1:5290654-5291156 GCF_015228065.2 Penaeus monodon
CACCAACTACATTTGCATATGGGATAATCCCATCTCGTAAACAGATATCGGTCAGAACCCTCTTTGGAAAGAAATTCAAAATCGATCTGGAAAAAAAATCTCAACTCCTGAGCAACACTGATTCACTGAAAGGAATATCATCGACTTGTAATACACCGATTGATCCATAAACATTACTGGTCTTTTATACCGATACCTCGGTTCCGAAATGTGCATTAGCTGTACCTTACCATTACCGTCTGTAAGGACTGCATAGGAGATACGCATATGCATGGATATTGGTAGTCACATAATCCATATTCATCCGCTTATAAGAATGATTAATGGCACTTCCATTTGCCGATTACGGTCCATTAGCAACGAATGCTGGAGAGTGCTTAAGGGATGGATGGGTAATTAGGGAGACAGCGACAGAGAAATGACAATCAGAATAATAATGAGAAATATTCTATTACATAGTGAATATTGTAGATCGTGAATACACGTGTGTGCATACGTGCAC
>NC_051416.1:5291554-5291875 GCF_015228065.2 Penaeus monodon
AACATGAATGTGAATGAATGTGGATGTATGTAAATATCTCCGTACTTATCAGTTTCCAATAATAACCTTCCTAGTAGTATATACAGGAAGATAAATCCCGAAACATCGTCCATAATTTATTAATAATTTTGCAATGTATCATAGCGAGTCACCCAGACTCCTCCAGCTGCATATATCTCTAAAATGGTTATCCTTTGCCGGAGGACCAGAGGGCACGGAGCTAAGGAACGGAAACGCTTCATATGTCATAAGTAGTATCTATTAATTTTTTGTTTGTTTTATTTTTCCTTTTTTTAGTTATCTTTTTTTCCGATTTAGTAT
>NC_051416.1:5291915-5292230 GCF_015228065.2 Penaeus monodon
CCATATGGTTTTCATTGATTTAACTTCCGATACCTTCGTGTGTCTATCATGATCTGAAGCCTTAGTGTTACGTATCGCAGTTTCTTCATAACACATTTGATGTTATGTGTACCTTACGAATACTTTGTCACACGAGGAAACGATAAAACACTTTATAAGATGATTGTGATGAATCGAGTCACATATCAGCTTCCACAACACATTTTGGTAATTTTCCGAGATTTGTGAGATCATCCGTTTCTTAGTGCATTTAGGATGCTGCATACATATAGCATTGTGATGATTTGTTTCTATCCTAAAAAGACAAATAAATAA
>NC_051416.1:5292269-5292362 GCF_015228065.2 Penaeus monodon
GTTTGAGTGCGCCCCTCCCCCCCTACCGTGAAGATCCTGGGCTATCAATATCTCCGTTTTTTCTTCTTCCAAGGAGCGGGCGCGCACCTCTGC
>NC_051416.1:5294290-5294381 GCF_015228065.2 Penaeus monodon
CGTCATTTCCGGGTCCATACATTAGAGCGACTGACTAAATCATACGAATATTACATGTTAAACCAATGAAAGAAAAATAAACCGATGTATG
>NC_051416.1:5294418-5294601 GCF_015228065.2 Penaeus monodon
CAGATGCATTAGACTACAGACATTGCATTTATCATATTTGCATTTTGCGGAAACTTGATCAAAAGCTGCCAATGAGATTACCGATGGAGCCAAGCCTAGTTACTAGATACCAATAGTGATGAAGGTGGACCGATTGTTAGTTGATGGTCAATGGAGAAACTCGATGTCTGGGGGTTTCCTGTC
>NC_051416.1:5295793-5296954 GCF_015228065.2 Penaeus monodon
GTCAGTCACACACGCGTACACATACGCACATTCAATTTTCAGAGAAAAAGAGAGCGGGAGCCGTAATAGTTTTTTTTTTTTCGTTAAGAGCCTCATATATGTCTGAAAATCACACTTTATATTCTCTTTCTTTACATCCCGCTTATACTATTGCTTAGTTTTACATTAACGCGATAAAATCTTTCCATAACTGATTCGTTTTCCCTTCCCGTATTCCTAAGCTTTGTGTGGTACTATTAAGACATATAAACTGAATATCAATTGATCGTAAGATATAATTCACAGTCTCTTCATGGAATACTCGCGTTCTCCTTGGCATTTCCTCTTCATTAAGTCTTATCTCCTTTTCAGACCAAGTAAAGGATGATAAAATCCCATGAAATCGTACAGTATTTTCATTAGATGAAACTATCAGGGAGAAGTAAAAACAAAAACAAAAACAAAAACGCAACTTATCCTTTGTGATTAAACCTTTCCATCAAGCTGTAATACCTCATCTTCATTCTTGCAGCAAATGGAAGCTCATGACCCCAGAACAGCACAATAGAAACCTATTACCTACAGGATGCGTAAGGACTTCCTTCGTCCGCTGACTACGATTCCCCCAAGGACCATTCGGCGCGCTAAAGGGACGACCCCCCCCATTAAACGCTACGTCTCCATGGGCGTCTGGCATGGGCGGGGGTGATAACACTGTCCTTACGACCCGGGATTCGTTCACATTATGGCTTGCATCCTTATTGCCTATTATCCCTCGGTACAGTGTACATCACGGCTTGGAACTTCGCCTCGCTCGGGAGGGGAATACTTCGCTCGTTTCTTAGGAGAGAAGTTGGAGGCAGACCGTAACCGCAGAAGGGGTGATGCCGAGACTAGATGAAGTCATGAGATAGATAAACTAACCTTTGGATAAATAACTACATAAATCAATAAGCCGATTAACTGATAGATGCACATATGAATAATCGAATAAATTGATGAAATGATAAAGAGTATAAAGACAAAATCTATAATCAGAATCCTTGTGCAGGACTGTAAGGGAGTCGTACAAAAATCTGGATTATGTCCCGCAACCTGATTGCCTATTATCTCTCAGTACAACGTATATCATGGCCTGGAACTTATTCTCGAAAATGGAATACGATGCACATTTTTCAGAAA
>NC_051416.1:5297212-5297497 GCF_015228065.2 Penaeus monodon
GAGTCAACGCTGCCGACCAGCAACCAGGACAGCAGACGACAGCATTATGCACTGAAAAACGAAATTAACAACACTAATAATAATCGGAATCGTTTCGTGGGATATAGGGCGATCGTACGAAATTCCGGAGGCAAAGTATTTTCCATAAACTTCGGCAAGCGCGGCTCCTAAGCGGTGCTCTGAGCGAATTTAAGTCATTTCCCTCGAGTGGCGTTTTCTGCATGATTTCCTATATGGAAATTCACTTTATATGTTAGTATTTCTCAAAGAAAGCAAGAAGCATGG
>NC_051416.1:5298057-5298469 GCF_015228065.2 Penaeus monodon
TCTAAATGCGTCCATTCTCCCTCCGCCGAGGCAAGTGGTGCCGAACGCAAGAGCTAAAACGACGGCGGGCGAAATCGCTCGACGCCACAGATCGAGCCACAAATCAAGACAGCAAACGGTATAAATCTCTTCAATCCTCAGAACCCGCTTTTATAGCAGTTGATATAGTTCCCCGAGAACATATAGCACCCGCGCTCGTAAGTTAAGGTACGGAGGCTAGCCCGTGCCTGCAGCGGTGTCCGAGCGGCGCCCATTACGGTGATGGATGCCGCAAATCCTCGGGCCTCCGTCAGAAGCGCCGCCGCTCGTCCGGAAATGAGGCGGAAAATGGGCCGAGAGATTTCGCTCGTCGCTCGGCGTCTTGGCGTTCGCTGCTGTTTACTTAGTGCGATGTTAAGTGATTATTTCAGTA
>NC_051416.1:5298734-5299175 GCF_015228065.2 Penaeus monodon
GGTCTGTTTTCTATTTTCTACCTCTCTCTCCATTCTTCTCATTACACCCGGAATTTGAACCAAAATAAACCAGTTTCATGCTCATCCCTCCCATCTTCAAACAGTACATCACCCCCCCCCCCCCGAACACAACGCACGCAAATCCAATACAACACAATAACTTCTTTACATAGACTTAAAAGCACAGAAACAACTCATGGTATTCACTCCAACCTTAAAACATGCTATTCCTTAAATACCACGTCCGTCCTTTTGACCTTTGACCTGCTGCCGTGATGAATGGCTCTGGTCACGAAAGGACAGATTGCAAAGATAAAAAGCGATTAAGGTTATGAGGCAAGTCTATTTTTTATCATCTTTTTAACTTTGGTGAGTAAGAGTTATGTTTTGAATCTTCTGTCTAAATGTTTCTCTAAATTCACACGTATATGGTGGATGCGA
>NC_051416.1:5300902-5301120 GCF_015228065.2 Penaeus monodon
CAAGATCAAACATGTACTCGTTTACAGATCTTAATAGTAATCTAAAACTACGCAACTCATATGTAAAATTTCATGATTTATTTCCTCGTTCAAACATATGTCGAGGCATCACTTTTGAGTGGTAACACATCCACTAAAATGCTGCTTGTCTGCAAATGATGGACGCGTTCAATTAAATGTTGACTCGTTCCTACTGATTCTGTGGGAGGTATTCTTAA
>NC_051416.1:5301318-5301647 GCF_015228065.2 Penaeus monodon
TCCCCCTACTCCAGGCAAAAGCTTTCCTTTGCGATCACCTAAACATATAACATACATAACCTATGCCCTAAAGTTATTTAATCACCTTTGGGAAGATTCATACTACACCTAAGCATCCAGTACTTCCTCTTTATAGCTGCAGAACAGTGTCTACCCATTTTATATTTCGAGTTTGAGTGCATGCTAAGACAGAAGACATTGCTCTCAGATCAAGTCATTTCTTCGATAATAAGGTAATTCGTCTTTTATCCTTAGGCTTAGTTGGCATTTCGTCGACATAAGAAGGCTTAGGAGAATCGGCGCTTTCTTACTAATATTCCCTCGAGTGC
>NC_051416.1:5302675-5302777 GCF_015228065.2 Penaeus monodon
GAATTATTTCTTCATTAAGATGTCTTAATAATGTCGTAAAATTCTTTTAGTAAAACATACCCACAAAATACATTCTATTATTACTTGTCTGATAACTTTCTT
>NC_051416.1:5302900-5303026 GCF_015228065.2 Penaeus monodon
GCCTCTGTTTCTATCTCTCTCGTATCTAGACAAACCACTAACAAGGACACAGAATACTTCTATTTCGCCTTTGTCTCTGACTGTGATGTCTGCCTACGAGTGATAACTGAAACAGTCAGATATTAA
>NC_051416.1:5303462-5303581 GCF_015228065.2 Penaeus monodon
GTGACGAAAGCAGTCGCATTTAAAAGCAACTGTATTATACGGTAGGATTTTATAAACAGAACATTTAAACAGATGTGAAACTGTCTATTTTTTTTTTCTTCTGTACTGCATATTCATAA
>NC_051416.1:5303637-5304199 GCF_015228065.2 Penaeus monodon
CGAAGGAAAGTTGAATACTTTTCTTTAGCATGTAAAAAAATCTGAACTTTACCTTCCAGTTCCTGTTCTAACTTCAGGTTCACTAGTTTATTCAAGTGTGAAACAGAGAAAGTCATAACACATTCTTAACTTTCATTAATTAATTCAAATGTAGAACACATTCAGAACAAAAACTAAACTAAACGGGGTAATGTAACCCATGTTAAATTTCATCTGTTAATAAAACATATGAAAATCAATTTAACATCTTTTTATATAGATTTGAAGTATAGTACGTATTAATATCAAGATTTTTGTATCGCTTCAGGACACCCGATACTCATTCAAGATTCCAAGATCTACTTCAACTTCCAGTAAGAATTTTTCGTATATATATTTTTTTCTCTCTAGCTGCTGTTCGCTCTGGGGTTTATGGCTCTCCGCCTAATTTTCACTTTCTTGAAAATCATATAAGATTATTCAAATGGTTTGATGTCTATGTCTGTATTTCACAAGAAAGACAAAGTATATAGTTCTGTGCTTACATTCGTATTCATATCATGTTGCACGTAATGCATCAGTG
>NC_051416.1:5306131-5306249 GCF_015228065.2 Penaeus monodon
ATTATCATCATTATGCTTGCTATTGTTATTTGGTCATTATTACCACTACCACTGCGTATCATTATTAGTCACATCAATACCTTATCCGCCATCCCCAGAATTACAGCTACTTTTGCCT
>NC_051416.1:5306301-5306380 GCF_015228065.2 Penaeus monodon
GTTTACCTTTGAAAACGGTATACAACTAAAGCCTTGCTTAATATTATCATAATTGTTTATAATTTCTAACAATTACAGC
>NC_051416.1:5306461-5306602 GCF_015228065.2 Penaeus monodon
TGGCTGCAGCAGAATCTGTTCAAATAACAGCCACATGGCTTGCACGTAAGATATACCTGATGTAAACAATTGTTATCATCTATGCATAAGTCCGTGGCAGAGCTTTGCAATACCTCAGGTTCGCGCCCAGTCCGCCCCTCT
>NC_051416.1:5306663-5308013 GCF_015228065.2 Penaeus monodon
CTCGCCAAGTGCACCGGCTTAGTAAGCATGTTTCTGTGCGTACATGTCCTTTACGTCCACTCGTGATTTGGGACCAACTTTGACTTTGGTACGAGTGAAACGAACGTGGCAAGACGAGGCGGTAATTATTGCTAACTGATAGTTTACATGGGTACAAAAAAGTAGATAAAAATAAAAGTAAAACAAACGCTTATGGAAAATACTATAAGAAATATCCTTTTTAGCCAAGAAATATTTAAGGACATAGTTTCAATTGTGACAGAAAATGTATAATAATTTTCATAATACCACACACTCCAAAATATAGGGAATGAGAAAGTACTAGTGCTCTTCCAGAGGAAACTCAAGAATATGAGATATGACCTTGGCATATTATCATGTTTACTATAAAGCCAGACATGGAAAGAAAGCTTTAGAAAATAAATCTTAAACGGAGAAGAAATCTGTATAGAACAATATTATCGTTCCAGACTTTATTAATTTTCTTTTAACTTCTTTCTCACCTATACTGAAGATGGAAACAATATATTAAAGCTGGTTACCTCACGTTTTCCCCTCAAAATACGGGAGAAAAAAAATTGAAAAATTACAGGTAATATGTAAAAAAATATATACTCTGAGCTCTCCTTTGATGTTAATTGACCATATATAAAATCTGACCCAACTCCGAATGCTATTTTGCCTTTTCGACAAGGCCTTTGATGTATTACGTGATCAGAGTTGCAGTTGCTTTATTTATTATTATCATTTTATCGTGTTAGGCTAGCCACTACCAGTTCCAAACTTCAAGAACTATTTCCATGCGTAGAAGAGACGGTCCTCGAAGACTGATGGATTCCCACTTTGGTTTCTAAGAACTGGGTAGGGCTTTGGACTTTTCGCATCACCTTTCCTTATTTGCCATTTTGTCTGAAGGATAATTTGGGATGAATGATTTTTTGCGGACTATTCATTCCTGGTTTTACTTTTATATGACTTTTAGATTACGAATTATAGTTTTTTTTTCGAAAAAAAAAATTCTGGAGAATATTTACCTCAATGATTTTTAATGGACTATTATTACATAAATTTTAGGCACCAATCAGCAGTTTTTCTTGATTGGAATTCCAGTTTGACATTGAATCTCTCCATCTAAATACACAGTAACAATTTCCCACGTATAGACAGTAGCCATTGATGGTTTTATCTCCTTTGCTAAAGATGTAGAGCAATAAAGGATTATAACTACTGCATACGAATCCAAAATAATGCTAGTTGTAAAATGTCAAGAAGGTGATATAATTACGTAGCAAAATGAAAAGCATACCTCTTTGGTAAAGATAACAAAAGCTTACCTTTTCGATAAAGATA
>NC_051416.1:5308885-5308968 GCF_015228065.2 Penaeus monodon
AACCTACACACCCTCAAATCGCTTATCATAAGCTGATTCTCCTCTGACAATATTCCGAAGTAAATATTTGCGTGAAAAGTATT
>NC_051416.1:5308994-5309750 GCF_015228065.2 Penaeus monodon
TCCTAAAGCTTCCTGCTCAAAAAAAAGAAAGAAAAAAAAATATATTCATACAAAATAAATATAATATAAACAATAATATGTCAACACACGATCCTTCTCCAAAAATATCCCTTGCTTACATTCAGAACAATATGAATTAATTCTCCTCCCGACTATTTCTGTTGACAGCTATTTGTTTTTACACAGAGAGCAATATATTATATAAACACACCTTTTTTATATCATATAAAACATGAAGGTCAAGCGCAAAAGAATTTACACAGAGGCAATAACGTAATACAGGGACACGTGCCCAATAAACGTTGACAATCGTGTCAGTTTTCCGGCCAAATCTAGGCTGGCGCGAGAGGTTGCCGGTGCGGGATAACAGACCCTTTATACAATCCTATGGTCAGCTCTCTGGGTGTTGTTTTTCCATCTTGATTTTATGGGGGTATTAATATAAGTGAACAGTTTTATGACTAAGAATACTTAAGAATACTCAAGATATCCGTTTTCTATATTTATCTTTTTTTGTGTGTGTGTAATTCAAAGACATTCATCGTCGTTTCATAATAGCATAATAGCGATATTACCTTTAATTCTTATTTTTATTCTTTGAATTACAACCAACAATGCCTTTAATGAAAAAGGATAACTTCCTTCCACCTTAAAAAAGAAAAAGAAATAGAGATAATACCTTAAAATCTTATTTTCATACTTTAAATCACAGCCAATAATAATTCCCTTAAAGAAAAGGATACCTTCCTTCCACCT
>NC_051416.1:5309879-5310105 GCF_015228065.2 Penaeus monodon
CCGCTAATAGTCATCAGTAACATAACATTATTAAATCTGCTGTGTATGTAAATAAGTTCCTGTGTTTACAGTCAGGCGTGCGCCAATATTCACTGATAGTCAAAACGTCATTCGTAGAGAGCAGGGAGGTAGGATGTGTTTGCGTTCTGCATGACCTGTTTTCATTTCCAGGAAGGTTAAAGGTGGAATAGCTCCGTCGTAAATAAACATGTTGCAAATAAATAGG
>NC_051416.1:5310187-5310769 GCF_015228065.2 Penaeus monodon
TTCGAATTATGATGTCGCTTTCTTAGTTCTATATATGATAAACTGGATAACCATTTGCCATAAATCAAAACAGAATACAAACACTAAGCTAGGAATACCAAAAATCGCTTTATATTTTCTGTGACAAGGTGTAAAGGCCTGTGGTATTCGTTGTGTGCCTCCAATCAGTTCTTATAACAAACTAGAATGACTTCTAGTATGATGTCAGTGAATCTCGCTGGTTTAGACCAATTACATATTACTACTGTATACTGAAATGCATTTACCGTGAGAAAGGAGTTGAAATTAATTCCCCCCCCCTACTGCTACCTCATCATTTCATTCCGAGAAAATATTGCCGATAATATTACTTGTAAATATGTATTTCTTATAACTTTCCTAGGAAATATCTAAAACACACATCTTGTATCAATAAAGATAAATTGCAGATTAAATACTTTCTTCCCGTTTCCGCTTAAAGAGCCTCGAAGCGGTAATGGTGCGTCACTGTATTTCAACAGAGTAATACATTAGGCTGCCTCCTCGCTGATGTGTGTTGTAGGAAATGAAACTCGGTAATCCTTCATCAATAAAGACAAACTA
>NC_051416.1:5311288-5311738 GCF_015228065.2 Penaeus monodon
ACAAGTAATACTTCCAAAGATCGACTCGTATTTAAAAGGCCATAAAATATCTTAAAAGCTCTTACGTGGGCACGCTCTCACTCCCCCCCCCCCCCTCCTGCGGTTGGGGGAAAAAAATCAGAAGAAAAAAATGGAAGACAGCCGTAAAGAAACAAACAGAAAAAATGAGGTACATGATTTGGGTTTTAATGGCTTTTTAGAAATTTGAAAATCCATTCTTTTGGTCTATCGAATGGGGGCCCCAGTTCATAAAATGGTAATGCAATCAAGAATTTTACAGTCAGTGCATTTTTTTGTACAAATTATTTACGATTTTTTTCTTATCTATCTCTCTCACTCACATAATTTTTTACAATTTCTTTTATAAAATCTACTGGCTTTACGATACGTTTAGAATGAAATATGGGGTTGTTTGTTGTAAAATAAAAACGCTGCGGAAAACGAGAAGGG
>NC_051416.1:5314292-5314918 GCF_015228065.2 Penaeus monodon
TAATGCTTCAACTTTCTCGATCATACGGCTTTATTGCATAAACCAAGTTAACAATAGCAAATATTAATAAATGCCATGAATGTATTTTATGAACACACTAGGCTTGATTGCAGTTTCGCCAATCAAAGTGAGTGTTTACATAAGAGGTATTTCTTTCATAAATATATAATACGTGGGGGGAAAAGGAAGAAGTAAGCATTGTTTATACGCCTTTAAAAAAGTATAAAGAATTTGCAGCATTTTCCAGCGCTGCGAATGATAACATTATTTATCCTTAAGACTATTAAAACAGAGCCCTTTTGCAATGCATGATGGTTAATATTTGAAAGAATTCTGCCGTCACTTGGGAAGTTATTGTAAATGGAGGACCTTCCCAAGTAAATGTAAAAGGGATGTACGTTTACATGCTGTTGTTAATTGTGTTTGCATTTGCAATATTTGGAACGCAGATGGGGCTAAGAAGGAGGAGTTTCAGATTTTTGTAACTTCATTATAAGGGTCTTAAATAATGCTGATATTGATATTGTCTCGTTTATGGTTTATTTTTAAAGCCTTCGCTGATTATTAACTTTATTTTGATAATACTTCTCAAATACTGCTAATGACTTTGAACCTTTATCAGCATT
>NC_051416.1:5315918-5316279 GCF_015228065.2 Penaeus monodon
CCATAATGTTAAAATCTACGCATTAAGAACTCCCGGTTTCACTTACAATAAGACATGACTTGCGATGCGGCGTCGCATAACACGAGATAAGTTCGGATAACAGCAGATAAGTCGGCTTCTTTGCTTCGCCCCATTTCTCTTGCTTCCGCGTCGGTCTTGCCAGCGGGTCTGGTTCTGTCTGAACAGCTGAAGTGACGTATGCAAATTATGTTTTCCAGTGGCTTAACCTAAATAGTTTTTTTTCGGTCTTCTTTGCGAATGCTCGAGCTGTTTTGTCCTGTCAGTTTCCGAAAGTGTATGCATATGTATGAATGACATAACCTCGCTATGTTACATATGCAAAAGACACACACACACACGC
>NC_051416.1:5317788-5318502 GCF_015228065.2 Penaeus monodon
GAAACACAAAAGCCAGCACACCCCACCGCCTCATCCAAATTTCCTATGTCCCTCTCCCTTCTCCTCGTTCTTCCCCTTCCACCACTCCTCCCCTCTTCCCCTCCTTCCCTATCCGCCCCCTGCCCCTAACTCTCCCATCCCACCCTCTCTTTCCCTTAGTGCATTCTGCATGTGAAAATATCGAATTTTTTAACGACCCCTTACGTAGGTTAATGGTGTCGTAACATTCAACTTGCAACGTTATAGCATTCTGAACTTGGGAAACTACCAGTAACTGCCATAAACCTGATGATATAATGCACCAATTACACATACACGGGTATTCTCTAATGATTCGTCACATTTTTCCCTCCCAGTGTTACTTTCTTCGCGAGTTTTATGCCAGGTGATGGATTTTGCTCAATCTCTACGTCGGGGTTTTCCTGGCAAAGCTTGTGAGGAATGAGAGCTGGGAAATCAATGTTTACATGGCTTCTATTTTTTTTTATTTGCAGCAGCAGCTCGTTGGATTTTATACATTTAGCAAGATTAAGAGGGTAATGGCAGTGCTTCAGATGATGTTGCAATGAGGATAATGAAAATGTTGATGTTAACAGTGATAATCATATAACCATAAACTTCTGCTTTAATTTTTCTAACTCGAGTAGAACATTACAGTAATTACTGTCATTAGTATATTTAGTATAATGTCGAAAACAAAAATGAAGTTTTTGA
>NC_051416.1:5318794-5319263 GCF_015228065.2 Penaeus monodon
TCCATCATCTTGTATTGCGCAGTGCATTTCCCTGCAAAAGGAAAGACGAGCGATGTCAAATATGTTGCAGAGGTTTCATATCCCCCTTGCCTCATGCAAACACGGCGTTGCAACAGGGCCTCTCCCACGCTCGCAATCGTGCAACTTGCAGTCGAAACAAGCTCAGCGATCATGGTTCTTGGCGCGCTGGAGTTCCGCGTGGCCCGGAGAGAATTGGATCGACTTATCGAGCATTATCTAAAGCCACGCGGCGTCCTGGGCCAGCTGGCGCGGGGCTAAAAGTTTCAATTTTGTTGCGAAACCCAGCCAGGGACTCATTGCAGCCGCGAGAGCCGTGAAGAAAGAGCGAGGTCTCGGGGTGAAATTTGTATTGATGTGTCTGATTTTGGAAGTATTGGAATCGAGAGAAAAAAATGTTTTACAGTGTTTCTGCACACGTACACACGTGTGCAGAAAAGAAGGTATGTAA
>NC_051416.1:5319320-5319470 GCF_015228065.2 Penaeus monodon
TTGACAGATGTGTGTACTGATAAATTTCCACATAAAATGCATTTAATGTACTGCAGCGAGGTTTATTTGCATCTGGTGAAAGCATATGGATTTTATAGGCCTTTCCAGACGTGGTTTGTCTGGATCAAAGTATTCCTTTCACTTCTGGAT
>NC_051416.1:5319514-5319590 GCF_015228065.2 Penaeus monodon
CATTTAACTTTAGTTATCTGAGAACCAGGGTCGACTTTTTCATTTTCTATGATCCTGTGACATCAGCGCTATGCAC
>NC_051416.1:5319956-5320107 GCF_015228065.2 Penaeus monodon
ACTGCCTTTACTATGTGGCCGCGGTGGCAGAGTGAAGGGGAAGATGTTCATGCATTCGTTCACGTAACACCTTCCCAACATAACACAGTTCTCGCTAGATTTTATGTCAAGAATGCTGTACAGGGGATATGTTAGGCATATTTTGGTATTG
>NC_051416.1:5320952-5321077 GCF_015228065.2 Penaeus monodon
GTTGCTTTCTTACCTCCTCGCTCTCTCGTACTCTGCACTGAAAGACCTTCGCCATTATGAGATGAATCACAAAAGCACAAGCCATTAGATGTATAATCCGCGCTTGCAAAATAATTTTCGTTGCG
>NC_051416.1:5321985-5322160 GCF_015228065.2 Penaeus monodon
GAAAATGACACAAACACAGAAGCCAATGGTAATAAATAACGAAGGAACAAAAGGGGAATCCGAAAAGGAAAATATAGAAGATATATACAGACAGCTTTCCAGTTAGGTGATCCATTGCTGGTCCTTCTGTTTTTACTCCGATTTCAGCATCCGGTTGGCTTGATTCTACTCTGCT
>NC_051416.1:5323551-5324201 GCF_015228065.2 Penaeus monodon
TTGTCATTTCCAATAATCTATTATTCACTTCAGAGCGAAAACCCGCATCGTAATGGTATCTATCAAAGGTTTCCATCTAAATTAATGTGTTTTCATTTAATGATTAAACAATAAAAAATGGATTGTTATGCAGCGCTCATTCCAGATTCACACAATATCATCTGCTCTTTTTAATTAACAAATTGATTATTTTGATAATTTCATCTCATGTACCATATACAAAGTCAAAAATAGTTCCTATCACTTTATCTAATTAAGTGACAGACTTGTGTTACATGACTATATAGGATTTGTGAGATTTTATTTATGGAAAAATGAGATTTTCAAAAATCCGCTTTTTTGAACGCTGAAATATATATTGGTTTAGTGTACATTATTTCTAATTTAAATGACTAAGACACTGATTGTGAATGATAAAAGAATTCCAAGGGGTTTATTACATTTGGTGACTTAATCCTCAATGCAATTAGGAGGAAACCAGAGAGACAATCAATCCTTTTTCACAAAATTTGCTGGAACTAACCAAGCTGCGTTCGGAAGGTTATCTGAATCGAAAACTAACATTGGGTTCAGATTTTTTCTATATAATTTTATTGGTTTTCGTTTCCTTTCTAGCAATAAAAGCAGTTCCGGGAAGCGTTGGTCTATTT
>NC_051416.1:5324379-5324991 GCF_015228065.2 Penaeus monodon
ATCCGTGACACTATACAGGCCAAATCACGAACGAGACATCCCACTACCTAAATGCCCGGCTTGCAAATATATAAATCCACGAACATTAGTTTATTAATAAGAATCCAACGGTATCGTGAACATAAAATCATCCTACTGGGCGACAAACACACACAAATAATTATATAATTCTTTATCTATCTTGCCAGTTAGCCGAGGGACACCTCTGTAGCCTTGAGATACGGACGGGTCAAGCTAAAGCTATGGCTAAAGCTATGGGAAGGCCGGTATACATTCTAGATTGACAGGGCGTCCATGGCAATAATCCTATTAAGGGAAACGTGAGAGGAAATTGATATAAACTTAATCCTGTCGTGTGCGGGCGTTGGCACCGACGCTATGCTAAATGTATGGTGCAGCGCAAAGGGGTTTTCGGTGTTTGAGATTATTGTGTTAGTAACGGCGTATCATGAGCTTCAGTAAGTCTAGGTGTCGACTGGGAATCCTCTCACATAGATTTAAACCTAAAGGAATATGTATTTGGTCTCGGTGTGACTCGGTTAGTTCACAGTAACTGAACAGGCAAACCACACGCAGAGAGGGATGAGTTAACATCTACCTAGAAAATGGACA
>NC_051416.1:5325411-5325571 GCF_015228065.2 Penaeus monodon
AAAAATATATATATAAATTACACCTAGCGTATAGCTCATACACAGTAGGACAGACATATTCTTGGAAACCCAGAGGAGCCAGTGCTGAGCATTTACACAGACCATACATATTCCAAGAAGATTACATGTACCAAGCTTCAGGGAAAACGGCATTTTAATT
>NC_051416.1:5325689-5325881 GCF_015228065.2 Penaeus monodon
AAACAGAATCCCAGTTGCAGCAGCGTGTAAATAGCAAAGTTTAAAAATCTTTGTATATATTTTCCATGTACAGTAATGAGAAATTTAAATAAACATTCGGCTTCATAAGTCACTTTGTAAACTCGAGCTTTGTGGAGATTAGTGAAGGCTTGAGAACTTCTGAACTAGGGACCATGAATATCCTACGTAGAC
>NC_051416.1:5326024-5326688 GCF_015228065.2 Penaeus monodon
CTGTGCTCGCATGATGGTCACCAATGTGGTGGCGAAAAAATACAGTGTCAGTGATATTGTGAGAATTATGTTTATTATCATATTCCTTGATCGGAAAACTAGAATTTCAATTATCTTCAGTTTTCGTAAATTATTTCATTGTATCACTATTCAGTTTTAATGAGTATATCCTGATGGGGAGAAAAAATATTCTGATCGTTTACATTCGTTTCCTTATGCTACCTTCAGCATACAATTCACTTACCTGTCTCCGTAGGTACCGCTCGACCCCCACCGCGATGCTCTGTTGGTCCTTCTCCTCCTCCCTCCCTAATGCTGATGTAGGTGATGCCCTCCTCCTGCAAGCATTCCTGGAAAACTTCTGCAGGAGTCCATTCGGGTGAGGAGACACGTTGAAGGCCTTCATGTCATTCTTCGAAGTCATGATCTTTATTGACTCAATTGCCATAGTGGTAAGATAAGGGAGGATATGGCGATGGCGACGTGGCCGATTCAGAGAGTTCGTACAACATTGGGTAAGGTTGGCCGCGCCATAGCTCTGGCAACGGTGGTTAAGCTGCTTGAAGGTTGTGGCAACTCTGAACTTCCGGGAACGAGACAGGCGTATGGTTAAAAAAATCAGTAACAGTATTTTTATATAACTTTAAGGGATGACATGGACTGG
>NC_051416.1:5326904-5327028 GCF_015228065.2 Penaeus monodon
GTGTGTATGTGTTTTATTCACTTCACAGACACAAAAACTACTAATAAAAAATCTTCACTATATGACTAATATGTCACGTGATCTTTTTTTTGTATTAATTTATAAATTTTTTGGTTATCACATG
>NC_051416.1:5327547-5328492 GCF_015228065.2 Penaeus monodon
TTCTTGTATATATATAAGAATGGATATACACATATTATTTATTCAACCACATTTACCTAATACCATTTCCTGGAGAGAATTCACAGAATTTGATCTTCAATTATCCTGGACATTTCGAAGTTAATTCATTCCAGGCAGTTGCATTTTATTTTATATAATATACAGGAACAGAATTACCCCCCCCCCCCTTCCTCCAAAAAAATGATAAAAGAATACTTTCCATTCGCTGAAGTGCCTTTTAATTTACAGTGAAATTTTTCAATACTATTATGTCTCCTTTTCTGTGCTTCCTATACACTTACCAAAATACTTGTCTTAAATACTATGCTCGCAAATGTCCTGGACCGAAGCGCGGTTTGTACTGGTAAACAATAGTATTGTTTATTTCATCATACGGTACTTCTAATTTTGAATCAGCATTGCTTAGGATAGGTAAGCCACATTCGACAATGAGCAGTTCTCTAAAGCAACCAACTAATAATGGTATGGACAACCCTTAATTCTTACAAGGCGAAATGCACTGTGTGCCACCAGACATTTAGCACCAGCAATATGGCACACTCAGCTGTTATATTTACACCATTCGGAGGCTTTCAAACAAGCTAAAGTCGCCACACAGAAAAGCAGTGTTTGAAACCAGTGAGAGAACCCTTTGTTGCGTAGGAAGGGTGAATTCCTTATCCCTTTTGCAAATACAATGGTACTCTCTCTGGCATAATATCAAACTGTGGTTTATAATATGCCATTTATTTGCTTCTGAACTTTACAATTTGTAAATATTCCAAGTTTTTACTTATGGCTAGGTACAAAAATATTTGCATTTAAGCTGAAGTTGAATTAACTTATAAAGATAAGTGTCAAGACAAACTTAAAGTTAGCTCCAGTACGTTTCTTTGTTTACACAAATGACTACACGCCTAAAATGATTCTGCTATCATCCTTCTG
>NC_051416.1:5328568-5328921 GCF_015228065.2 Penaeus monodon
TACAATGTCCACTCTGATCACTAAAGGTAAGTTTAATCAATAGAAACTGAACATAAATGACCTAATTCCTATATAGTTAAAGCCGCTGGTTTGTTGTATTTACTGTTTATTGCATGATGCTGTTCATTCATTAAAACCACATGTAGTAGAAGGCTAACACAGGCTAATGTTGAAACGAGCTCGTCAGATGAAAACCTGAAGGACATCCTCATCGCTAGAGGAAAAAAAAGAAAAATAGTGATCATCTAAATGAAATTAGAAATGTCTACAACGTTATTATTAGTCAAAGCATTGGTCTCATTTGCCCCCCCCCCCCCCGAAAAAAAAGATGCCGCCTGAGACTGTACCTGGAG
>NC_051416.1:5329000-5329126 GCF_015228065.2 Penaeus monodon
GCACAATCTGACTCCTGTAATCACGCCCGATGCTTTAAGACGTCATGCCAAAGAAAAAGGTGAAGTCTTAGACGCTGAAATTGGAAGGGACGGAGGAGAAACAGGTAAGGAACCTTGAATTTTGTT
>NC_051416.1:5329394-5329841 GCF_015228065.2 Penaeus monodon
AAGGTTAATTAAATAAGACTACTGACTGTGTTTTTCATTATAGACCGAAACTTGCAACTTTTTTTTTCTCTCTCTCTTTCATGAGATTTTTTTTCATATTATATACACTGCCTTTGGAATACAACTAACCTTGGTCTGTGTAGCATACAACTATACACAGAATTTTAATAATTTGGCCTGAATAGGTTCTGGTCATAGTTTTTTTAATCCTTAGGAGGCATAAAACATATGTGTATGTGTCGAAAAAGGACGAATATGAAAGAAAACCGAGTGATATTAAAGTAGTAGCAATATGCATATTGAACTTGACAGTCGGAGCACAAGTTCATCATTTATTGCACTGATCGACGTTTAAGATCACTCAGCTTTTACACGATCAATAGCATCGAAACTGTTCCTGTGTAAAGAGATTAAAAACAAGATGTGTTGCTCTGGTTCAGGAAAGAT
>NC_051416.1:5330553-5330931 GCF_015228065.2 Penaeus monodon
TGTCAAGGTATCCATAACATGCTAAACGTGACGCGTCTTAATATCCACTTCTGACCCACTTCTCTTCGCTCTTTGTAGAGGACACACACACCTCGCGATGCCACTCTCAAGACAAAAAAAAAATGCGTTTGGGTTAAAGTGAACGAATATCAAAGGGGAAAAAAATGGAAAGGAAAAACGTCAGAGATACTATAGCACGAGTTCTATCTGGTTTCATCTTGATAAGACTGATATCACAGCGTAAGTTTGACGTTTATTGCAGCGTCGACGTTTAACAGCATTTGGCTTTTACGGAATATTGGTATTGCAATCTTTCTGGTTTAAAATCCTGAGTATATGATGCGATGGTCAGGGAAAGGAAGAGTGGAGCAGGCTTCG
>NC_051416.1:5331249-5331482 GCF_015228065.2 Penaeus monodon
AAAAAAATGATATAAATGTGTGAACTGTGTGACTGTTGGTACTCGTACTCTGCATGATAAAAAGTACATAAAGTTCTGCGAAAGAATAATAGAATATCTAATGCAGTTCGCACATGTCACAATATACGTCTTGTGTGAAATATCTCTCTGCATGAATATTGTATTGAAAGCGAACGGAGTAAAAATAAAAGAAAATAACCTGGTGCAACAACGTCAGACGCCACCTGCTCCTC
>NC_051416.1:5331619-5331700 GCF_015228065.2 Penaeus monodon
AATAGGAATGTTATCTTACTAGTTCGACACCAATGTAATGTTGTGGTGAGTTCGTGTTCCTCTGTGATGGCACTGCGTTGA
>NC_051416.1:5332794-5332941 GCF_015228065.2 Penaeus monodon
CTGATGACATGAAGGACTGTTAGCAAAAGCCTTTTACGGGGTAAAGATAAAAACACGGTCCCCGTTTGTAGGGCGCCTCCATAGTACAGGCTGGCAGATCACATTTACTCATAAATTTCTAAAATACTACTCCCTGAAAGTTCGTAT
>NC_051416.1:5333003-5333108 GCF_015228065.2 Penaeus monodon
TACAAATTCCTGATAGTTCGCAAAAGAAAAGAGAAAAATTTATGTTTACCAGTGAAAAAGGGGGGTTAAAGGACTCCTCTGAACATTCTGAATAGTATTAAGGTC
>NC_051416.1:5333623-5333701 GCF_015228065.2 Penaeus monodon
GAGGGGGAGTAGCAGCTGATTAAGTTGGGAGGATATTTATAATTAATAATATCTAAGCATTCAAGAAGCATGAATACT
>NC_051416.1:5333740-5333946 GCF_015228065.2 Penaeus monodon
GTAACGTATGAAAGAACGTAGTTACCAAGAAAAGAGAAATAAAGATGGTGTATAGATAAGCAAGAAACAATATCGGGGTGAAATGGATATGGCAGAGGAGAGGGGAAAGAGCATTGCATAAAGGGGAAAAGGGAGAGGGTGGAGAATCATTGGCGCAGTGGTGGATGGGTGAAATTGCAAGCCGGAGGTGAATCAACACGTGCCAG
>NC_051416.1:5334210-5334757 GCF_015228065.2 Penaeus monodon
GATCTCAGGATGGTATTGTATACATGTGGGCTTACTCCATAGGTAGAGGTTGTTGCCATGAACTATAATATTGATAGAAAAAAGGTATAACAGGAGAATCGGCAAAGATACAGATTTATAAAGAGAGGGAGGGATCTCACGATGGGATTTTTTACACGTGGAGGAATTAATAACTTATGAGTACTAAAGTTTAGGTAAAGATTTTTTTTTTCTTAATTTTACAATATTAATAAAAAGAAATATATGGATATACAAAGAGAGGATGAGATCTCAGAATTAGGACTAAATAACTTAGGAGATGGAACTTAGGTAAACAAGGTTATTGTGCAACACTACCATACTGATAAAAAATATATATATCAGAAAATGTCTATTGTTTAGAGACAATGCTAATATTATATGTGACTATATAAATAGGGGAGATAAAACTCAATACTATACTATTTTTTTATTCTTCATTGGAAATATGAATAATGAATATAACACCATTGTAATTTCTGTGAATTGGAAGAAATCTATATTCGGAGTAACAATTTTAGCCATACGA
>NC_051416.1:5334826-5334906 GCF_015228065.2 Penaeus monodon
TGTTCATGGGAATTCTATTTACCATGATTAGCCATGTTCCTCTATAAAAACGCGGGACTCGCTAGTGCTTTGGAGGAGGA
>NC_051416.1:5335185-5335258 GCF_015228065.2 Penaeus monodon
CATTCAATAGTAAATGGTAATAGTAATGATGATGATGATAAATCAATAACAACACAGCAATGGTGATATAAGA
>NC_051416.1:5335375-5335445 GCF_015228065.2 Penaeus monodon
TCACAGATGGCAGACGTAATCAAACATGGAATAACGAAAAATCAGTCTGAAAAATTCGGGAAGAGTACAG
>NC_051416.1:5335797-5336052 GCF_015228065.2 Penaeus monodon
TCTTCTTTTTTTCTTTTTTTAGTGGTGTTATTGGAATTCCCAGATCGCATCAGATATCATTCTGTTATTATAATGTTTGAGTTGGTTATTTTGAAGTAACCTGTCGCGCAGAAGTGACCTGTCCTGAGGAACCTTTTTTGGGAGGACTGTTTAAACTTGTAAAATGAATCGGGTGCACTTTGTAGGATTTTTTTTCAGAGTGAAAGTATTTGTGGGAGTTTATATTTCACATCTGAAGCATAACTGCTGATTTAT
>NC_051416.1:5336453-5336586 GCF_015228065.2 Penaeus monodon
ATAAGAGCTAATTGAAATATAGCAGCCCTATACCCTGGAGAATTCCGGCACCTTACAGCTATCTACACAAGCCGACAGTAAATAGGTTTGCAAATTTTGACATGGAATTTCGGCGAAAAGCAGTGCTCTCAAT
>NC_051416.1:5336736-5337172 GCF_015228065.2 Penaeus monodon
CTTATTTTAAGGCCCTTTGAGACAAGTAACCGCTTACATACTGTTCTAAGACCAATATTGTTTACTGAATCTCTTTGTTTAATTTAATTTACCAGCAAACTGCCCCAAGTGCCACGTCCTAATCATATGCATTATAGGCCTATCAACAACCCAAGTGGGTCGTTGTGCACTGCATCTCCTCTTAGTGCATCAGATTAACCGGTTTCTTGGCAGTAATATTCAATATGCTCTCGCTGTGGCATATTTTTTTTTTCCCAAGGGCATTTCGTGTCAGATGGTGATAGTCAGTAGGGTTAGAGCAAGTGCAAATTTCAATTACAAGGGCGAATCTTTTTTTGCTTCTGTGTAGTAAATGTATTATCAAGTGATGATAGGATAGTTCTTGTTGCTAATCATTTTTAGCTAATCTCTATCTGTTGATCTGTCTATCTGTTTG
>NC_051416.1:5337616-5337817 GCF_015228065.2 Penaeus monodon
GCAAAGAACAAGGGAGAGACACTGAAGCGCAAGAATAAGGGAAATGTGACGGGAAGGGAGAAGGAGATACAAGGTCTAGAAATTGGATAATAACAGAATGCCATGTTAGAAAGCCTGTCCTTCCTTTCATGGAAAACCGCGCATCCCAATGGTACCCACGAATGGTATTCATGGAAACATCTTCTCTGTTGGTAATCATAC
>NC_051416.1:5337929-5338332 GCF_015228065.2 Penaeus monodon
GGGAATCGTTAAGCGGTCATTGTTATTCACAGCTGCGGGGCCATTAGTGCGGGTTAAACAAATAATTTTAATTCCTATCAACATATGAAATTTTTAAAAAAGTCTAGAATACATCCCTCTCTCTCGTTAAGCGCCAGCCATGTGTTACATTACCATACAGATTTTGAGAGATTTAATCGCCAAAAGGAAACGACAGAAAAAGTCAAACTTTACTTGTGAAAAAACAACTTTTCCTTTCAATTTTTTTTAGGAAGTTTAAAAGTTCACAGGGACTCATTTTCTAGGCTGAATGATTAAGACACAGGCTCCGAGTTTCTTTCACCTTAATGACCCGAATCGTAACAGACATTCTCTGAGCGAAGAAAATGGCCATTAGCCGGAGTTGAGTAGGACTTGTTTTTTT
>NC_051416.1:5338432-5338988 GCF_015228065.2 Penaeus monodon
CAATAATCATCTAGCAAAAGGTAAACAATCAATCAAGAGCTAAAGCATCCACGTACAAAATTAACATGATCTTTTTACACTTATTTTAAGGATGATTTACAAAATGAGTATCATTTTTTTCGTTTGACGGAGCGTGCCAACAGCTGTGTCTATATGCAACGAAAAGGGAAGTGCATGTACAGTATATCGTGTAAAGCGTGGGATACAAGATTCTGTATGAATATGAGAAATTATGTTGCCCGTTGAGTTAGCTGCATCACACAAGAACATACGGGTTGCTAAATACCCGGGGTGTAATATTTGGAAGATTAACAGCGGACTGAAAGAAATGGAACTGATATTGTTAATGAAATGAACAAAAACGGATGCACATAAGATAATACAAATCTGAATTAAAATCAATAAATGCTTGTTATGCACGGAAAATAAAAGATTGATAAATATGTTGCAACCATGTAAAGAAATTAAATTATTATAATTTTAAAGACAGCGATATGGAAATACATTTCAGTATTTGATATGTAGGATTGTATCAAATTAGATTTTAATTATAAAG
>NC_051416.1:5339314-5339588 GCF_015228065.2 Penaeus monodon
GGAAATGTGAATAAGAAGAAAGTAACTTGACGAAGAGCAAAAAGAAACAAAGGTGTGTGAAGTGTCAAGACTGCCTGCATCAAAATTGGTACTCTGTTTAATGAAAACAACAGCCTCCGAAATATCCATTGTTTGAGTGATACGAAATGCAATCTACACGTCACTGCATCTCCTTGACGTAAAAGAACTCCATGACATAACACTATGGAAAGCAAAACGTTGAAAAGGACAAAAGTTTTTAGATACGACAATTTCAATAATTTTCTGTTATTGA
>NC_051416.1:5339978-5340557 GCF_015228065.2 Penaeus monodon
GGGAGGAGAGCGAAGGTTAAAAAAAAAGAGGGGAAGGAAGGAGTCGATGATGATGACGTGAAGCTTTGTTAGCCTAAGCCTTTTACAAGATGAGGCTAAAAGCACGGTCGCCATCCCTTCATTATGCAAACCTGGGTCGCAAGAGTGGGAGCGACGAGAGAAGGAGTCGGGGAAGGGATGATGGAGAGCTGAAGTGTATGGGAGAATAGGGTGCCAAGGATTATGAACGGTTAAAGTGCTATATCTTAAAGCGAGAGGCGAGGTTCCTGAGTCTACTGTACACGGAGCGGGATTCTATATAATCTAAAGTAGGGGGTGGGGATACTTGGATATTGGAAGGGATAAAGTCTTAGCATGCGGAAGGGACACATGTGGAATTTTCTAACAATGCACAGTCAATATCCCATCTCATTTTACATAGACAAAGAGAGCGAAGTTAGGGAGCGCAGTTAAATCGTCGGATAGGTGATTGGACAGTGGTATACGAGGAACTAAAAGGAAGAGTTATACGGGAGAACATACTGAGAAAAAGGTATAAACAAATCCTGAAAATAACGTTCTTTTTTAAGCTGCTGATCT
>NC_051416.1:5340601-5341333 GCF_015228065.2 Penaeus monodon
TCACGAGGCTGTGCAATAAATAAAATCAATGTTAAAAGAAGAAAGTTGCAGATGGTACGAGGATAAGCAAGAAACAATTTCGAGCTGAAATGGAGAGGGTCGAGGAAAGGGGAAATAACAGACTATAGAGAAGAGGGAGAGGGTGCTGAATCATTGCTGCAGTGTTGGATGGCTGAACTGCAGGCCAAAGGTGAATCAACACGGTCGACTTTGAGGTTATAGCAGATACAGCACAAAAGGCATACATATATAGGAGGTGATATCATTGCTAACTATGATATATATGAGAACATGTTTTTTTTTTAATATAACACTGTTTTTTGAGTCAATAACCACAACAAAATTAATCATACGAACGAATACGCAATTGTATATGGCTATATATCCATTCTTCTGAAACAGGGAAAAGAACAATAGTTCAGAAATTCGAATCCTTCATAGTATGTTTGTGTTTCTTCTAGAGGATTTTGAAAAAATTCCATATCGCGAGTTTTCCATTCCTTTGAATCAGAACAGATCGAGGTCAACGCTTACCATTTTATCCACCTAATATCTAAATTTTGTTATCTCTGTTTGACTGTTTATTTGATAGCTATTCTGCGCATACCATTTGAATTTATTTTCATTTGGCCAATGTAGCTTATAAAATAGTGATCCCGTTATTAGACTGGAAACTGAGTCCGAAAATTATGAAACATTTTTACCAACGATTTTTTTTTGTATGACAGTGTG
>NC_051416.1:5341495-5342183 GCF_015228065.2 Penaeus monodon
TTATAAATGGTAATGTTCATGTAAGTGATACTTCGACGTATGTATGTTTCAGTTCTCCCGCTTCTTGCTAAGGATGTGCACTTATTCGAAAGGAAGTCATTTTCACCAAAGAGCATCTCTCTTGGTAGTATTATTCTTGTTTATTTCTGCCTCTGGACAGAAAGTTTCCTTGAAGCAAATGTGAGTTCTGTTTTTTCTCATATTTCTCAATCATATAATATCATTATTCTGTATAACACATTTTCACAATATATTTTTTTAATAGAAATAATATATAACTATATTGATGAATAGTGTATATTGTGACTATGAATATAATAATATAAATCATAAAAATTAGATATATACAATATATGTGCTTCTTTTGTATGTGATTGGTGATAAAACACTCAATTTCCTCATTATTTGTTTGTACTGCTCATCATTTTGTGTAATGTTGGCATTATTACTGTGGCATTTCCTCACCAAAGCAATTACTGTAGTAACCACAGATTGTCTTTGTTTATCTAGATTATTTCTGTACGCTTATGAAATTTAAATGTCAGTCCTCGCAAAGTTAAATATACACAGAAATGTACCGTGTTATAGCATGTACGTTTTTGGCATTTGATCATCGCACTGTTCGTTTCGGTTCAGTGACGGTGAGGATGATTGTGACGGATCACGAAGGCAGTCACGTCTTCAGAAC
>NC_051416.1:5342549-5343301 GCF_015228065.2 Penaeus monodon
TGTCTCTTTATATCTTCTACGTAAGAAATAAAACAAATGTACGAAAAGGAAACAGGTCAATCAGCTGAATTTACATAAATTATGGCAAGTAATTTTTCTTATTTTGCAAAGTATCACTGCAACACAGCATTTTTTTTTAAATGTTGACTTATTTTCAACGCGTCACAGTACTCGTTGTCACCTGGGAATATAGCTTAGTTTTCAAGATGCATGGTTACCTGTCAACGAATTAAAATCAATATCAAAAGGTCCGAATAAAATAATAATTTATTCAATTTTATTATTTATACTGAAACCATAAAAAACAGGATTTTTTTTCTGATGCGTTGAGAATTTTTGTGTTTGTCAATACTGACATTTAGATTTATTTTAGACCAAAGTTGCAAATCCTTTTATTCTAAGACTAAGAGATTCCAAAATAAAATAATATGCAAATTTTCCTAAGAGATTCTGAAGGAAATTTAAGAAATCGCAAAGATTTCGTAAACTTCTGTGTCATCTGAACTTCACCAAAGATGTTGAAAAGATTTGGTTTAGTTTGTGTTGCCATTTCACGCTTCATTTTTTTTCTCGAAAGATAACTTTGCGCTAATAAATTCAACCCAACCATAATCTTATTTCTACTTTCCTTCCCATGAGGAAATTTCCCTTACAGTTCTTATCAGCGAGGTAAATAGCTCTATGGGTCATCACATGCAAATAATCTAATCTGTTGCTCCCAATAGACTCTCATCATCACCGCCATCATCAGC
>NC_051416.1:5343476-5343589 GCF_015228065.2 Penaeus monodon
GACGATAAATGGAAATGAAAGCAGAACATGCAGATTGAATTAAGCTAAACCATAGGTTTACATTAGCAGGAACCTCTTTTCGTTACATGTATATAGTTTTCCAGTCAACCGAC
>NC_051416.1:5343850-5344121 GCF_015228065.2 Penaeus monodon
CTCAATTTTTAAGAATTAGGTGCGACGAAGGCTGAGAGCAAAGCGGTGAAGTTGCTCTTCGTTCAACAGTGCAATCAGAATACCTCGCGGAGAACAGATTTCCTCTCATCTTACGTTCACGTTGTCGACCGCAGAGCAGACGGTCAGTATGGCGTGAAGGTTACTTATCTAGGGATGGTGTCGGAATGGGAGTCGTGCTTTTAGCCTCATCTTGTAAAAGGGTTAGGGGACGGAGCTTCCTGGAAAAATCATCGGTTTCCTTTTTTCCATT
>NC_051416.1:5344430-5344811 GCF_015228065.2 Penaeus monodon
TAGTCCAAGAATCGATTGCAAAGTTGCTAATGATAGACTGGGTTTAGCTTCATGTACAAGTTAACATTTTCGTTCTCCCGCTTTAGACGCAATATTTATTCGTGCATTTTTTGCATGAGGCTCATACTCTGACACGTGAATTGCACTTCAAATTATTTGAGCAAGTCTCCCCATTTTGCTGAATGTTGTAGACGGTTCATTATACGGAGGAAAATATCAGTATAGGTAGTCCATTTTATTATTCATAGATATTTCTGCATGGTTTTGTATATACATGTCAGTGCTTGCGTGCAGTGCAGTAGCCAGTGGGCTTCGGCACCCCGCGTGTGGGATTTGTTCGTCTAATATTCGTTCAGTGATAAACAGTTCACCGGCGAAATA
>NC_051416.1:5345461-5345531 GCF_015228065.2 Penaeus monodon
CAGGATGTAAGCAACGGGTTAATCAGCTTCATAACTTTTCTAATTATATTCGATCTAGCACTCCTCTCCC
>NC_051416.1:5345672-5345773 GCF_015228065.2 Penaeus monodon
GATTGATGCGATTATTCTTAAGGCTGTGGGATGCCTTTCGCAACAGAGAAAGCTCTTCTTCCTGACACGCTTGAAGGCACTGGGGTGTTGAGTTCTAGAAA
>NC_051416.1:5345857-5346019 GCF_015228065.2 Penaeus monodon
GAACTTCGAATTTTCTGCTGCCTTTCTTGATCTGGATGAAGTCAAGAAGTCAAGAAGGCGGCGACTGAAAGATGTCAGCTGTGAGGCGACGTGTACGGGATTACAGTGAAGACATCTATGCACTTCCAAGTTGGACAATTCATAAAGTTAAGAGTAAGAGTA
>NC_051416.1:5346473-5347182 GCF_015228065.2 Penaeus monodon
TACTATTTGTTCAGAATCTTCTATTTACAGCATATAGAATTCCGCGTAGATTTATATTGTTTCAAGTTTACAGAACACGGTCGATCGGCTTAGGGTTATAGGTAATTCAAGCAGATCATAATTATTCTGTTTTTCAGTCTATAGCAGCAGATGCCAAGGTCAGTTGTTAGCTTATCTGTAACAGGACTGTTCTCCATCGCTGGTTCTTAGTTCGGAGAAATGAAACAATGAAGAAAAGTAGGAATGAAAAGGGAAATGGTTAAATATGGAAAAGGAAGAAGAGAAGGAAAAATCGCCAGCCCTACTTTTATCTTCTTATTTTTATTACTCGTGAACGAAATCATTAAGCAGGATTGGGTGTTATTACGGTATACTGCATAATGCACAATTGTCATGATTTTTGGACTTTTATAAGCCTTACATTTTAATAATTCGGATGATAAAAGTCTATCTGCTGAACTACAAAAACATGGTTTGTCCTGTTCTATAGTAAAAAAATGGAAATAAAAGGGGAAAAATAGTCTACAAGCTGTGTGAGATTAACCCCATCCCATTCCTCGTTCATTTTGTAACAATATTTTCAGACGCTTATCTCCGCTATTCAGTTTTTTATCAAAATAAAAAGAATAAACATGGAATAGTACCTCCCCCTCCCAACCCCCCTCCCACACAACTACACAAACGACGCTCCCACTTCTATTTATTCAAG
>NC_051416.1:5347278-5347503 GCF_015228065.2 Penaeus monodon
GTCTCGCATTGTCTCCGAAACACACACAATCTCCCGCAACTGTATCCGAGAATGAAAAATGAAACGTGATATTCGTCGTAGGAAGAAAGGACATTATTTTGTGGTATCCATTGCAACAAAAGACCGATGCATGGCCATGGTAGGCGGGGTATTATCATCACAGAAAGCATGCGCATGATGATGTTGAGAGAAATAAAAGAAGAAAATTGAAAACAATGAGCAAAG
>NC_051416.1:5347850-5347964 GCF_015228065.2 Penaeus monodon
TAACATCATTCAACGTAGCCAGAGTACACGCAGGAAACATTAATAGGCTGAAACGAACAAGAGCACAGCATCCTAAGAGAAAGGGAAAGGTAATATACTCCAGGAAAAAAGCCC
>NC_051416.1:5348080-5348672 GCF_015228065.2 Penaeus monodon
TACCCTGGCAGGAAAAAAGAACGAGAAAACGGAGATGAATATGGCTAGATGACATCGTGCCAGGAGTTGGTGTGACAGGGATCCCCACGAGACGAGAGGGAGAGTGAATGTGTGCTGGAGAGGCCGTCGACCAGCTGAGGCGTGGATGGCGAGCGAGACTGATAGCGTGAGCATAGATGTGACTCGCATTTTTAAAGGAATGAGGTAAGGGAGGTTTTGCTGTGATTGGAAGACCGAAGTAGCGGATCCGAACACGGAATAATTGCAATATTTTTATGTTTATTACTTGTCGCTAGTAATAAGAATTATTGTTATAAGAAAGGAGAAATTATGTTTTGATGTATGATGAACATTATTTTAAGATAAAACATCACGACTCCTGGAATTCTGCCGTAAAAATCAAGGGAAATTGGATCTGAATTATGATTATCTAAAGGTTAATAGTATAGGTAACGGCTTTAGAACTGTAACTTCGTTTGCTCAGTCTATAATATAAGCTCACTTATAAAGTACTAAAAATCTACATAGAAATAATTAACATCACGATGTAATTTTATAGCAACGGTGTATGTGCGTAAAAACGAAGGAAAAG
>NC_051416.1:5348962-5349130 GCF_015228065.2 Penaeus monodon
AGGATACACACACAAAGATGGGAAAAAATAAAAATACCACATCATGCCACCCTATTACCTAGCAAGTATGACGGCGTCTTCAGGAGCTTGTCACACTCCACGCTTACCTCATTCACAAGGACAAGCACTTCAAAACGCTCCTCATACAGAGGAGAAAATAAGCTCGAG
>NC_051416.1:5349182-5349733 GCF_015228065.2 Penaeus monodon
CTTCACAGGGTGATGTTACAGAGTTAGTTTGACATTTCTTGTATTGCTGCCATAGAACAATGTTTAACTCCAAAGGAATCGTTGATTTCATAGTTATTCTTATACATAACGTCTAAAATTCATTGTGTTTTAGTAAGAGGCAAAGTGATAGGAACACCCTATAACTTGTACATAAAGTGAAAAGCATGAGAGAAATATTATAGTAGAAAGAAATATGTGAAGTACCAGACAAGCTATGCGGATATAGGTACTCTGCATAATGAAAACTACTTCCTCTAATACGTGTTGACTTGTTTTGATGATGTGAAATGGATTATATAGTACAGTACCAGCATGACGTAAAGCAAAATATCATGTGGAAATTACCTTAACATCATAGAACTGAAAAAAACAAAGCATGTTTATACCAGCTGAAGATTTGTACCACAGGTTGAAATTTAGGCACAAAACAAAAGACATGCTTACAAGGGAAGGTAAAGTAAGGTTTAAGTCTGGGATTTTCTCCGTGCTGAGAAGTCGTCTTTTTCGGGGAGATTTCGAGTTGCTTCACG
>NC_051416.1:5349768-5350197 GCF_015228065.2 Penaeus monodon
ATGCAAGGAAAGAAAAGAAAAGACACATTTCCTACATTTTTTCTTTCAGAAAGTTAGTGGTCTAAACTGTACAGTTTTTCTTTGATCCGTAAAACTTTAAACTTTACTTTCAAAACTTCTAAGTCAATCAGGATGAAATACATCAAATATACAAATAGATTCAAAGCGTATATAAAAATCATTATAAAGTCAATGAAGTTTCCAGAATTCATTTTATATGCTATAAATTAAAACAAACTATACTAATATCATGAATTTTATTCGGTTGATATATGCTTCATTACCAGTCGCTTCTCGATTTTATGTGGTTTATTTTGTTATATTCTTCCTCTCAAACATAGCAAGAACGAGGTCCCTGTCTATTTATTGCAAATAAGGCCCGAATACCGTTGATACAGAATATGACTTCAGGCTGAGTTATATACTGGA
>NC_051416.1:5350698-5351101 GCF_015228065.2 Penaeus monodon
ATCATCCTCCCCCATATTCCTTTGACGCTTCTCCACACCGATCACCAACCCGACACTCAGACCAGCAGCGGCCGTAGTCCACGGTCGACCGCTTCAGGCCCTAGCGATTCAAGCAAGGTTTAATGATTCTATTTTTCAAAGTGCAACTGCAACATATGCCACAGTGTCGATGTTGCCTTATCTCCAACATGCAGCACTGCTCTCAGCCTCGGTTCCCTGGACATGGGACCTCGCTTGCAGGATAGAACAGATACGCTTGGTCGCCCGGCTGTGAAATAGAACGATTGAAAATACGATAATAAAAGAATGTGGTAGAGTAAACCAATAATGTTAAAGAGAATAGAGAGGCGAGAAAAAGATGAGTGAGTGTATATCAGAGAAAGTGAAAATATCTATTTGTATG
>NC_051416.1:5351597-5351721 GCF_015228065.2 Penaeus monodon
CCCACCCATAGCTTGTTCTGACGGTCAGAGAACAAGTTAATTAAACTAGAGAAGGAGCTTGAAGAACGGAAGATACATGAAACCTAGCAAAGCACGGTTGCTAATGTGGTCCATTTAATTTAAC
>NC_051416.1:5351763-5351907 GCF_015228065.2 Penaeus monodon
CAACTTTATTTCAACCTCATCCTTGCAAGATTTCGTTACAGCACGGGTAAGGAGAGTAGCAAGTTACAATAACTGGAAACGGGAGTGTAGTACATAGCACTGCGGTATACTGTACTACACGAATAGGCATCATAGGGATTACCA
>NC_051416.1:5352261-5352363 GCF_015228065.2 Penaeus monodon
AGTGTAATGTGTGAGCATTCATAAATACAGACGCTTTATAGCAATAAAATAAATATGATTCTAGTCTGCAAATATGTTATACTGAAACATTCAACACCATGT
>NC_051416.1:5352400-5352862 GCF_015228065.2 Penaeus monodon
TTTATAAATTGCTGTTCCATATCCAACACAGTGGTTTATGAAAGGCTGACACACTTGTTTTCAGTCTGCGCATAATTTCAAAATACAGTGCACCAAAATTAAGCTGCCGTTTCATGTGTACGTCATATCAGAATCTCCAGCTTTATACAAAAGAAGACAAAGACGAACAGGATGGCCATGAAAGAGATTATCTGATACCCGTTATCGCAAAATAAGCCACTGACGACTATCACTTTCACTTTCACCCATTTACTGCGCAGTTCAAGTCCTTTACGTTAGGTTCGTACTGTGGTACTCATTATAGCTTTACTCCCTAACCTGAGTGGTGTCTAATTTCCTCTTCTTATATGTATATGTTATATGTTCCCGAGGAGGTACAAGTTATCTCGAGGTTCATGTATATAGTGGTCTCCTTATTAGAGGCAGAGGGTGACGTCGGCGTACCAACGCTTTCAAAGTCAA
>NC_051416.1:5352894-5353201 GCF_015228065.2 Penaeus monodon
CAACAGGTTATATCCCTCCCAGACCCGATATGAAGAATTATAGACATCTTTTACTGTGTCTAATGACATAGTAAATAGATAAATTAATAAAAAGATAAATGTAGACTGAATGATTGATATATATGATATTTAAGTATATATTATGGGGTTCATTATACAGTGCCTATTTCTGAGGCACCAAGTGTAAATTTGGAATTTAACATACACGTAGAGGTAATTATAATCTTTCGTGTTCCAGACATTCTTCTTGAACACCTTGCCTTTTAGCCCCTCCCAGCCCCCCCCCCCCAAAAAAAAATGTATATAG
>NC_051416.1:5353367-5353765 GCF_015228065.2 Penaeus monodon
ACAAATAAATAAATAAAATACATAAGTAAAAACAAGGCTAATATCTGTTTTGCTACAAAATATAATGTAAGGTTTTCATTCCTGTAAAAACGGACGTTGAGCGAAGTCCGCAAACGGGCGCTTGTGGCGCTGCACCGGCGAACATCGCTGTCGAAAATGTGCACCGTTGTAAAACCAGAGAGTGTATATCGGATGAAATAAAAGTACAGTATATTGATAGAGCCATCAAAGAACAAAGGAAAATAAAAAAAGCGAACGTTTTTCATGTTGGATGATGAGAAAGGTAAACATTACCGACTCGTATACGTAGTCGTTTTTTCAATAAGGTTTTGATTTTAATGGGTTAAAAACAAGCTGGGTTGCGGTGATAAAAAATCGCGGTTCTAATAAACGCGCAA
>NC_051416.1:5354096-5354444 GCF_015228065.2 Penaeus monodon
CTCTTTTTTTTTTCTTTTTTTATATATCTAATTATGGGCCCTATGGCAGCAGGAACTGCTATCGGTTTCTCGACCTATTAATGGAATTCTTATCACCGTGAGACATCGCACTTGCATGCAAATGTCTCTGTCCAATACTCCATTTCACATGTACCTTAAAAATCCATTATATTTGGATTTTTTTCTGTTATTATTATATATATCGGGATTGCCCTTTGCACCGTTCTTGTTGACGTGTTTCCCCTCTGGACGCCGCGTGAGGGGAGATTTGCAGTCCGGCAGCACATTTTCTTTAATAGCGATGTTTGGTGGGGAAACTGGTGTAAATTGAAGGTTGCTCTCCATTTT
>NC_051416.1:5354657-5354747 GCF_015228065.2 Penaeus monodon
CGAATGGTATGTCTATTACTTATCATATACATGTCACAAACAGACCTACGGAATAACCCACAGAATTTATCCCTCGCTTGAATGTCAATC
>NC_051416.1:5354866-5355515 GCF_015228065.2 Penaeus monodon
ATTTGTGCACTAGCAATATTATACAAATTTCTTAAATATGCTAAAATCCAGCCATGGGAACATATTTCTGTTTCATTGAGATTACCAACAACAAGGCCCTTATTAATCCATTGATCCTTTCTGGTAAAACAAATTATATTTATGGCTAAACTTTCAGCTTTGATGATCCCTAACAAAATTCACCATAAAATGAGTTCCTGATTAAAATATCATCATGGCTAAAACTAAATGACAAATGTGATTGTTTTGTGATTGTAATATGCATATGGCATTACGGAGTTTCCATTGTGTGGGAAATGCACGAGCTAAAATTCGTTTGTTTGACAACTTTTATTTCACAGCTGATATCCTTAGTCGAAAAAAACTTTATATATTATATTAACATTATCCAGGGACTTATGGAGGTCACCAGAGCTTGCCAGTCTTTTTGTGACCAATTGTAGGTATTTCTGTTATATGGTTCAGGTGTTCAGTCACAGTTGTACATTATCAGTGACAATTATTAATACTGAAATGATGTCATAAAATATATTCTAATGGGTACCTATAAGCTATGCAGAGATGGCCTAGCAATAGAGGGATACGAATATTGATAGCATAGAAATACTTTCATGCAGTTATCGAGAACTCATTTTGTTATTGATACGTG
>NC_051416.1:5355904-5356228 GCF_015228065.2 Penaeus monodon
CTCGTTCCCCAAATTTTTATTCTTCCCTTCTTGTGCAGATTGTAGAATTTGCATACATTTCGCACTAAACAACCACCTCTTTCACCCAAGCCATGTGCAGAATATTGCACACGGAGAAGCAAACACACGCGCACTCCCGTTATGTTTACATTATCTGTGCAGATTACGTAATAAGCCTAATTGACCTTTTTGTGAGTCTAGAGCCCACAGCGCTAATTTCATATGACTGATTTTGATACAATAATCGTGTTTTTTTGGTTAAATTTATCACGATTTTTCTTGACATTTTTTTGTTTTGGTTAGTAGGAAATGTGATCTACTTGA
>NC_051416.1:5356256-5356364 GCF_015228065.2 Penaeus monodon
GTAAAGGAAGGAAACTCATTTTCACGTGTGAATTTTTTTTGGCTTCGTCTGATCTCGTAATATATATTTTTTAGGTATATCTAGCATGTCAGAAAAACAAGATATGCA
>NC_051416.1:5357483-5357951 GCF_015228065.2 Penaeus monodon
CGTAATGACTTAAGCAGCATTCACCAGAATAGAAAACATCTACCAGTAATGTTTACGTACGAACTTAAAGAAAAAATCTTACCAACTTTACACATACTTCGAACTCAGGGCAGAACCTCCTTATCAACTGCTTAAAGAAAGACCATAAAGTAAAGTATTGGATCCTCCTTGCAACCGTGACTATTAAAAGGAGTTTCAAGCCTTGTATCTACGATCAAGAGAAGGAGTGAAATCAGGGGTGATAATTAACACAAGATGACTCCGGTTTTGCGTCGCGTACGATTAATGTTGCTGTAGAGTTGGTGAAGGAAAGGGAGAGGGAAGGAATTCGATGCACTTAGGGTAATGGAAGTGTCATGTGAAATCTCGCTATTTCTTTTATGGAGAAAATGAAAATCCATATTGTAAATGCCATTCCGTTTTCCCTAATGCAGTTTAACAATCAAATCATTTTGGATTCCTTTTCGT
>NC_051416.1:5358092-5358250 GCF_015228065.2 Penaeus monodon
CACTTTTTTTCCTTCTTCAAAGAACTGAATCTGTATAATTTGCTTAAACTTGTATCCCGTGTTATATCATAATCGCCGATAGTATTAATGCTGCTATTGTTATCATAATCTCTGTCGTTGGCATTTGATGTCCTTTGCTCTCTCTCACTCTGTGCGTG
>NC_051416.1:5358784-5359309 GCF_015228065.2 Penaeus monodon
AAGTGTATTTAATATCCAACACAGGAATACATATTACATATGCCAGAACAAAGATGAAAAACAAGGCTATACCATCAAAGAAAATAAACGTAAAGATGTGTACAGACAGCAGTTTAAATGGACTAATGAAAAGACAGATAGACTGCATGATACTGAACAGTGCGAATATACTTGCAGCATTAAGGAAAATGATGGTGAATTCTCGAAGTGCTCCAACGGTTTAAAACTTTATCCTCTGTGTAAAAAATGTGGGCCATTTTTTGTTCTTAAAGTTTAATCTAACTAAGTACCAATGGTCTTAGCACTACATAGTACCGTAATTTCTCTGAGGATGAGAGGAGTACCACTTACATACAAATTTCATTCCGGACCCTCTTTCCTCCTGCAATGGGAAAAGGCAAGTACCTATTCTTCTACTATTAATACTGCCGCATATTTACTGCGTTTGCTACCAGTACTGGTGCTGCAGATATTGTTAATATTTGTAATACTGCTACAATAACTGTACTCTCATTTTTCGCGTAT
>NC_051416.1:5365299-5365413 GCF_015228065.2 Penaeus monodon
TGTGAGTACACACACACATATAAACGTGTGTTTGTGTTTTCATATGTATAGGCACAAAATCGGTTCCTTTCATTTTTGAAGAAAATAAGCAGAGCAGTGAAGGAAAAATGTTAA
>NC_051416.1:5365469-5365953 GCF_015228065.2 Penaeus monodon
CAAGGTTGCATTAAAAGATGGCTGACTAATGCACTGCTCAGTAAGATCAATATTTCCGTTTTTTCTGAGGAGCATCACCGGAGGAGGCAACATTTACGTAAACCTCAGTTGAAAAAAGTTAATGCGAATATGGCATTAGATGCAAATAGTAAAATAAATTTATTGATTAATGAAAATAACCGATACAAATAAAAACAAGCATAAATGGATAATAGATAGTCTTATGAATTTGTAGAAGACTGATAGGCAGGTAGGGAAATATTGTGTTTAAATAAAGCACGATTTTCATTGTCCCCTTTTTCTCAAAGCTTTCAATCTGGGTGACATTCAAAACATTTTATTCTGCAGCCAAACATACTGTGTTTTCCCCTCTGTTTGCTTTTTTAACAGAGCCGAAACGGTCAGATATTAAAACATGATTTTAACACTTTGGGTCATCGACACAGAAAATATAATTATCTTGTTTGGATAAAAGGCTGTGACA
>NC_051416.1:5365971-5366272 GCF_015228065.2 Penaeus monodon
GCGTTCTGAATACTGAATTTTCAAAATGTTTTCCAGTCTTGGTTATGGGCTACATACTTTTCTTTATTGTTTGTAAACCTATTTAAGTGAACAAAGTATGAACAAAAGCAGACATTTTTTTTGACGATGTAGAATGAGGGATCTAATATGCCCATTTTTTTGCTGTTCGGAAATAAAATGTATTGTTATTGAACTGATAAATCGCAGAAAAAAGCACCCTTTTCCAGTAGATATTTGTGTAATATCTGTAATATCTCAGATTTTTATCTCATTTAGAAATACGGTTTATGGAATATTTTCT
>NC_051416.1:5366477-5366874 GCF_015228065.2 Penaeus monodon
CTGCTTTTTGTTCATATTCTGGACTGAGCAATATTATGGGCAATATTATAGATGCCATAGAGAATGCCTCTCAATACCTCTTAATGCTGTGATTAATATGATACTTTGTAGATTGACGTGGCCTAATGGCTGTTTTAATACATGCATTTACCTTTTTTTTGGTGAGAAGTAACTCAATTTCTAATGAGCCGTTCATATTAAATTCGACAATGAGTTATAGCTAAGCATATATCGTTTTCCTCTGGCCTGATATATGTAGGCATTTGCTCAGAATTTTATAGCCTGCCCTACCCCTATGACTGAACCAAGGAGCTAAATTTATGGATTATAATTGGCAGGCAATAAATAGTATGCAGTTCTCTGTCGAATGAAAACACACCCACAGACATACTATTAT
>NC_051416.1:5368333-5368577 GCF_015228065.2 Penaeus monodon
AACACACAACCGCACATTTATAACCAACCCCCCCGACGCGAGACCAGCGGCTGACGGAAATTCCTCCCCCTGTTTCGGCCTGGAGAGATGCCAGCCTTGGAGAGCCATCGCAAGGTGTCAAACTAAGTCTCCTCCTGGACCAATATATTCTACGGCGGCCGGAATAGCTGCCACAAGTCTCCCTTCGGCAACACGGGACAAATGACCGACTAAACGCTGTATAATGCAGATCCAGCGAGACACG
>NC_051416.1:5368603-5368674 GCF_015228065.2 Penaeus monodon
AGTGGATCTGCGCGTGGGTTTGTTTCTCTGTGGGTTAAAGGGATCTGTTTGTACGTGTTTCGGAGGGATTA
>NC_051416.1:5368834-5369361 GCF_015228065.2 Penaeus monodon
CTTTTAATTTGCATATCTAATTACCTATTTTTTGTGTGTCTCTATGTTTATGAATTTATCCCTCCCTCCGCTAATATATGCATCTGCATTCCTCTCTTTTCCTGTATCTCTCTGTTTATCGAACTTAAAGTTATACATAACGCAGTTAAGTCTGCTTACATACAAATACACATCCACACATGTGTACGCATATATACGTGCGCATCCATGCCTGTTTATTTGCAGAAGTATACATCCGAAACGTTTCAAAATTTTCTATTGCTCATATATATGCACACGTGTGTATCCCCGTGGCTATAGAGTCTTGCCCTCAAGTAATTCCTAAAAGAGTGAACATTCTCTATGGAGGGCCTTCGTTATAATATAATGAACACTCGCAATCTCAATAGGTGAATGGGGCAAGGTTACCATAATTAATTATCATGTAGGGAGACGCTCAGATTTTTTTTTTTTTTTAATAGAATGGAGGTTTTGTTGTATTATTCCGTCCATGCTCAGCTTGCGGAGATTTTAAACCCTCTCCTTAT
>NC_051416.1:5369659-5370150 GCF_015228065.2 Penaeus monodon
GGACGATTATTAATACGTTAAGAATTCCCGTGTCCTTCTGCTTCCCGTTGCCCAAAGCTCAGAAAGTCTGGACCGGACTACTTTATGTCAGCCACTGACTCCCTGTTTCCCTGCTGAAGGTGACTGACGTCCACGGGGGTTAGAAAATTGAAACCTTTCTCCGGGTAAAATATAGAACAGTTACATTTCCTCAGTAATCAATTTGGGGATATTTTAGGAATGAAATAAAAGCAAAATGATTTTATCCGATTCTGCTATCGATAGAAATGCTAAATCTTATTTCTATACTTGTATATTTTATGCACATTTTTTTCATGAATGAAATATTTTTCTTCCATGGAACCTGTGTTGTTCAGGTGATTTCATTAGTTACAAAAAATTTCATATTCTCATGTTTTTAGAAATGCAGTAATGGCTGTATAGGCTCGTGTATTCCGTGGAAAAGAGGAGAGAATTTGTTTTATATCGTTAATTCATTTATATTTTTCATT
>NC_051416.1:5371187-5371375 GCF_015228065.2 Penaeus monodon
GAACCAGCAGGAGTTATCTCTGCTACTCAGGAACAACCTCTTTAAAGAAAGTGGATAAAGAAAACAGTGGATAAGGAGTACATTTAAGAGAATTGTAAAGTGTCTGGGGACGAGGCGAAGTGTATGAAACTTTCACAGAGAGATTACAAGCAGATGTGATGTATTGGAAGGTTTGTGGACCTAGACCT
>NC_051416.1:5371616-5372018 GCF_015228065.2 Penaeus monodon
TCTTCACCTAAAAGATTTTGAAAAGGCAACTTGCGAAAACACAATAGTTTATTTTACCTCGCACTTTTCCAGCCGTTTCTTGTTTTGCATGAATAGACTCAAAGTTGTTTCTGAGTCAGTTCATGAATCGAGAACAAAGGTGGCATCATGTGTTCAAGATGTCTGCTAGAAAAATGATCCGCTGGCAAAGAAATGATTTGACTTCCCAACAATACACGCGCATCACAAAGAACGTGGAAAGGCAAATGGAAGAGATATTGGGGAGAAGGAAGGGAAAAAAGTGAAGAGAACTTGCATGTATTACGACAAAGGAAGGGACTGGATGTGATAAGGGTTTGGAGAATAGATGCACAGATACACAGATGCATGTGTGTGTCAGTCACAGATGTATGCAAATATATT
>NC_051416.1:5372103-5372447 GCF_015228065.2 Penaeus monodon
GCATCATCAAATACCCTATGAACTATCAACTGATCCCTTCCTCTGAATATGAAAACCACCGGAATGCTGGAGCGAAGACAACGAGCGAAGTGCGGTGCCCCGATAACACAGAGGGATTTCGGCGGAGTGCCAATTTGTCAAGCGCAGTTCCAGATCCTACGCCACGTGTCGTAGGATATGAGAAGGATATGTGGGTCAAGGGAGACGGGAGAAGGAGCTCTTGTCGGTAATGCGCACTCTGTCAGTTTCTGTTGCAGATGCCGCGGCGAGGACTTCTCTCTTGATTTCTTGGATGTCTCTACATGTGTAAAACATAAATGGAACTTGCACACTAAACATACGCG
>NC_051416.1:5373450-5374790 GCF_015228065.2 Penaeus monodon
ACTTGTTGATGGGAAAGGGATCTTTCGTGTATAAAATAAAAAATAAATCGATATAAAATACTTGAAATTATTTAATCAAACAGTATTGATTAGGGACGGACACAGGATAATTTATGGCTAAAAAGAACATCTAAAACAATTCACCATTACATATTATTCTTTTGAAATACACAGAATACTTGATTTATATATACGAATGAAGAGTACAAACAATTTGTCATTATTTGTATTATTACACTGCAGTTTACATCTTAACATTTTTTTTTTCTTCTTCTTCCCGGGGATCGTTCAGGAATATTCCCAGCAACCCATGAGGGGGGGGGGGGCTCAGGACAGCAGAACGTGAACATGATCGGCTGATTAACGAGTGGCTACAGCGTGAAACACCTGAGTATTGTTTCACGTGGTTTCATGTTATCCTCATAGTGGCATCCTTCAGTTAGGTAAATCTAAAGTTGTATACACGACATAACAAGATGGTAAAGCCAAACGAGTCGATGTACTATGACGTTTTGTGATGAAATGAGTGAGACCGTTGCCATAACGCCCTCCCTCGTACACCCTCCTATCTCATGTATGCTTCGCGCAGATTGGTGTGAGGGGGAAAGGTAGGTGGGGGAAGGGAGGGGCGTTAGAAATGTGAGTGTACGTGGCGAAAGACAGTGGAAATGGCAAAACGGGTGAGAGAAAGAGAGACGGGAAAGGTGGGGTGATCAAAGACGAAACGACGTAGAGAAATGTGGAGAGACGAAGGGAGACAAGGGTGAGAGTTTTACATTTTTACAAGATGGGAGTTTACTTGTCAAGAGTTGAGCGAGTAAACAGGCCCGTTTGACTTACGGAGAAGGTAAAGCAAAATAATATAAGAAGACCTATTTGCCGTGCCACTCTTAGGAAATTCTTCATACGATGTTTACTCTTACCAGTTACACAAAGGATGAGCACTCATGTTGCGTCTCGAAGGGACGCTGCGTTGGAAGTGCTTCTCAATTTCGTCTTTTATTTACGCATTTTTTAAACATTCATTACTTGTAGATACTAGGTCTTTACATTACATATTTAGGGTTATTTCGAAAATGCGATTGAGAAAAAGGATCAAAAGCGAAAATAAGCTTTAAATAGTAAACAGACATCCCGTTTGACGAAATAAATGCACAAAAAACGCAGAAATCCTTGCCAACCATTTACTATTAAGGAAGACTGACTGAGTCCATGAATACTGGATTAATATTGACACATATATTATGTAGAATATTTCACAATGGTTGGAGACATTCAAACAGAATAGGATATTACTCAAAATGTTCTTTTCATGAGCTCCTATACCAGTTCAAATTTAC
>NC_051416.1:5374817-5374954 GCF_015228065.2 Penaeus monodon
AGAAAACGTATGGAAAGCCAGGTAGACAATACCAAGTAATTCAAATATACCTCCCCTATTCACTGCCCCAAAACTTGCAGCAGGACCCCCAGCCTGTTTGCATTTCGTTCGAGTCATCTGGTTTCATATCAAATCTC
>NC_051416.1:5375275-5375482 GCF_015228065.2 Penaeus monodon
CAAAACCGATGAGGAGAAATATGGGTTTTCTCTCCATCGAGTGGCGCAGCAGGACGAGAAAACATGTTCCAGTCACACTTATGACGACACACCATCAAATGCCTATCGAACTACCAACTCTTCCCTTCCTCTCTGTATCAAAACCACCAGAATGCTGGAGTCAAGAGAACGAGCAAAGTGCGATGCCATAACACAGAGGGTTTTCAT
>NC_051416.1:5376249-5376395 GCF_015228065.2 Penaeus monodon
GAGCTTTAAGGTCTCGCTCACTAGTTATATTGAAACTGACGTACCCCAGGCTAGAATTGGAATATAGGATTGGATATTATATTAAAAATGAATATATTTCTTTCACCGTACTTTTGCAAAATTTTGGAAATAATTGTTTTATTCCT
>NC_051416.1:5376707-5377029 GCF_015228065.2 Penaeus monodon
GACGCAGCATTAACCAGACTACTTGGCATTCATGTCATAGGAGCGGCTGTAATCAAGCATTTTTTGGACTCAGGGTAAATAGGGCACCTTTGAAAATTAAAATGCCCCGGAAATTTGGTAAAACCGCATATCTCGGTGCACTCAACCTCCCTGTGGGATTAAGCCGACGAGATGGCCTCTTGCAACATTCAGTGTGGCCCCTGCAGTTTCCGGGCCACGTGTCTCTTCAGCTATAGGTGTTTACCCGCCGTAGTGAGAGCTAAATCCTAAATTCTAAAGAATAATTTCCGTAATTAATTAAGCTTGTATTAATATTCTCTTT
>NC_051416.1:5377999-5378263 GCF_015228065.2 Penaeus monodon
TTTCTTGAATGATGCAATTCTGCCTTGAATGCTATCTACTGAGGCCTCAATGGCTTCATGTAGCATTTGAAAGTCTGAATGGAGGCTAACTCTGCCGGCGTAATCTGGCGTCCATCAGCTCCGGTTGGGTGTTTTTACGCTTTAGAGTTTTATTTAAACATGATAAGCCACTGCCATGAGGCGGCGTAGCAGAGTACTTATATTTACTCACTGTGCAGAAGACTTTGCACGTGGGAGACGTGCTAGAACCAGTTCCTAGGCTGC
>NC_051416.1:5378989-5379312 GCF_015228065.2 Penaeus monodon
CATTCGTCTTTTCATAAGCAACTGTACTGTAATGGCTCTCTTGACTGGATATTGCTATATAAATGATAAAGCTTCACGAGCGAAACAAATTACCTAGTAATCTTCATCACATGATTATTCCTAACTCATTTTGGTTGAAGTATATGAAGAGCTTTATCATATGAAATGCGTTATTACCTATCTTATGAAAATTAGAAGTGGATTTCTAGGTAAAATAAGCTTAGTTGCTTCTCTTTATTTGTGATAAGATTAAGGCTCGAGAGCTTGTGGTGAATTAAAGCTAACAACCTTTGATTTTGTTTGCTGTAGATTATATAAATACT
>NC_051416.1:5379665-5379734 GCF_015228065.2 Penaeus monodon
TCCAGATTCGAAGAAAAACTAAAAGGCAGACCTTTTTCTGAGTTTGAAATGCCCATATATACCGTAGCT
>NC_051416.1:5379777-5380346 GCF_015228065.2 Penaeus monodon
CTTCTATTTTCGTAATTTTCTGTAGCTTTCCTTGCAGATTAGAATGAACTTGCAGTGTAATTCAGCCTCTTTACCAATTAGTCATAAAGAAAATTATCATTGACACTTGATGGTATTTATGATAATTAAATTGATAATGAATGCAAATGAATTCCTGGACATGTAGCATATCTTCAGTACCACATATCTTCGAGCTTCACAAATAATCATCTTGTGTGTTCTACAATATTATCATTCAATGTGGTATTAATTTTCTGTACTCGGGCATTTCAACGGACTCGTATTCATCTAAATAGAATACTGCAGTAGTATGTAGATGAATATTTCCAGACCCAGCCTTCTTTTAATCTATATGCTAAATTCTTATATCGCTGGGAGCATTCATTATGATTAGCATGCAAAATTTCATCCTTTGCCTGAGAGTAGAAAGAAAATAGAAATAGTTTTCCATGGATACTATGATGACTGCCATTCACATATGTATTTCTATTACCTCTGTTCTTACTCTGCATGAAACAATTCTTAGTTATTGTTTCATCTAAAGAATGTGTATCTATACAAATTGTAAT
>NC_051416.1:5380399-5380946 GCF_015228065.2 Penaeus monodon
TAAAGAGAAAAAAAGAGAAAATTTCGAATTTCTTACTGAATAAAGAAATCGTTAGTGAACATAATCTCGTTGCATAACTTTGCTGTCCAGATGAAGCTTGCCATGTTCTTACATCACCCATCCAGAAACGAGTCAATTGATCACAATTCAACACTTCCGCCAGCTAGACCTCCCTCCTGCATCCAAACCCACTTTCTTTCCCCTAAAGTTAATTGACAACCCTCCCCCGTTGCCGCCATATTCTTCAACAGGGTACATTATAATCTCGCTGTCCCATTCCATTTAAAACAGGAGTCTGAAGAACGTTCAATTATTCTCGTGCGACGTAGGTTTTGCTGTTTGTTTGTTTGTAGTTCGGCCTCACATTTCGACAGAGGCTTTTGATCACTTTATAAACGGGGAAGTTTATAACGTAAACTCAACTAGTCGGACGCGTCTCGGACTTCAGGCGGATTTCGGATTAGTTTGTGGTCGAGGGAAGCACAGCTGGGCGCCTTCGTGCTCGATACTTCAGGCAGCGTTTGTAGGGAATGTGTGTAGAGACAAG
>NC_051416.1:5382737-5382950 GCF_015228065.2 Penaeus monodon
TTTTATTTGACTGGACCAAGTGACCATGTCTTTAAGTGGACTACAGCCTGTACTATGTGCGTGTGATGACGTCTGTCACCTGTAAGTAAATATGCTGTTTATCCCTTTTCTTTAATCCAATGAGGATCCTCATTGAAATTGGGGAATGTCTCTTCTCTCTTACTCTGGTTCACACTTATTGCCTGTTTGTCACTCAACCTCTCTTATTCTCGG
>NC_051416.1:5383017-5383489 GCF_015228065.2 Penaeus monodon
AGATGGACATTATATATGGTTAGCTTTTCATTGACAAACTGAGCAAATTACGAGACTTATATAGTATACCTAAATCACAAAATATCCACATATACATGACCCCTTGTCCACTTATCAAAAAAAAAATCTGAACCAGATACTTTTTTTAGATACTGCACTATAAATTCAACCATAATTTCATACGATTTTATTCTTAGAACACAACATAACCAAATTAGAGGGGATTGTATGATATGAGGATATATAATCCAATAGTCACAATCATCCCCTGTGAGAAAACGAACAGAACAGACCTCAGTTTTTTATATTAGCATGCTAAGGAAGAGGAATAAAGCATCGAAGAATAAGATCCCTTTTGATAATGTATTGTCAAGGTCACGGATTAAGATGTAATTTAAGTATCAGCTCGCTTCCCGAACGCTTATACCAGGTCGTTCACGTGTTAGAAAAACGCACATTTACGTGAACACAC
>NC_051416.1:5384115-5384570 GCF_015228065.2 Penaeus monodon
GCTGCTCCGCTTTAAAAATTGCGTATTTAATATCATTACCTCCAAATCAAGTAATTTACTTCAATACATGGAAATCAAAATTAATAATCCAATATGGAGATAATTCCCTCTTATCATTACTACTTCAAATACACAAAAACAGCAACTTCTATTTAGATGCCTCATTCAACTATACTGTTCGATGAAGAAAGAATAGAGAGAAAAAAATAACGAGGAAAAATGCTACTGATTATTGTAAAAGAAAGACCTGCATTATGTTTTGTCATTTTTTAAAACTTTGGTGTCGACAAGTATTGGGGAGGCGTTTCCACTTTTGAAAAATGCAACAGGTTCTAGGTCAGAAAAGGAAGAAAAAATTTTTGTGTGGAAGGAGTCTAATCCCGCCAAACTTCTGGTTTAAGAGAGCCATGAATGTAAACTGTTAGCGCTGGGTGCAGATTCCCCTCTACCTCCAC
>NC_051416.1:5384931-5385015 GCF_015228065.2 Penaeus monodon
TATGAAACAGTACCACAGCAGAGATTGAATTCGTCAAGAGTTCCTCATCTGATAAATATATGTAGTAGTAGACTGCCCCCCCAG
>NC_051416.1:5385184-5385938 GCF_015228065.2 Penaeus monodon
ATAAATTAAAATGATACAAAATGAGTTTGGCAAAACCGATCTCCAAATGGTAAATAAAGATTACGTTTAAGAAAATGTAGCACATCATCAAAAGAGAATCTACATCAAAACTGACCATTTGGACGAAAAAACGATTTGCAAGACGAAAGAATGAAAAGACTATAGAGTTAGGAATTTTTGGAAAGACTATGCAATAAGGAATTTATGGGAAGACTGTATAAAATAAGAAATGTTTGGAAGGCTATACAATAACGATTTTTTTAAAAGACTACAGTATGGAATTTTTGATACTACTACAAGGAATTTTTGGAAATACTACTTTAAGGAATTTTTTGAAAGATTATACAATAAGGATTTTTTGGAAATACTACAATAAGGAATGTTTTGAAAGATTATACAATAAGGATTTTTTGGAAATATTACAATAAGTTTTTTTTGGAAATACTACTACAACGCATTTTTGGAAAAACCGTACGACAGGGAATGGAGGAAAGGACTACACAGTAAGAAATTTTACAATAAGGAATTTCTGGAGATACTACAACAAGTAACTTCTTGAAGACTATATGATAAAGAACCACGTGTCTTAAACGATTGAAGCGTCTGGGATCTGATAGTTTTGTAACAATATGCTAAATAATCAACTAGTAACAGAGTGAGGATTAAACATTCGTTTTTAGTAGGAGATGCTATTATCTAAAAGATATTAACTTTGCAAGTAAGTATCCAGTAATGTGCCTCCCTTTACGGGAGG
>NC_051416.1:5386459-5386591 GCF_015228065.2 Penaeus monodon
CTGACCTATGAAATGCGATATCCAAAATATGTAGCGAAGTCTTGGCTAAAATCCCAATTAAAAAGCTGAACTGCATCGGATGTACATTTTTCAACATTCGGAAATATTGATGTTGATATCTTTGTCCATCAA
>NC_051416.1:5386624-5386824 GCF_015228065.2 Penaeus monodon
ATTACCGTGGATATCGGAAATATTGAGAAACTAAAAGACGGTTGAAAATTAGAATACAGAAGGGGAATTAGGAATAGTTAATAAAGTTAAGCTGCAATTTCAGTTATCATTCTCTCTCTCGCTGAGTCCTTTTTTTTTTTGTCTCCACAAACAAGTCCCCAAATCCTTATTCTTTTTAACTAGTTAGAAAGTATTTCGAG
>NC_051416.1:5387100-5387501 GCF_015228065.2 Penaeus monodon
ATACCCCCAAAGTATACGCGAATTCGGTCACCCAATCTATCTAGAGTTAATAATACCTATCTATAATAAGAATAGAATTGAAATTCACACAGGGTTCGCACTTCTGAAGGTACTGGTACAGTAGCCATTTCGAAACTATTAAAGTTTTATGTTCATAAGTCTCGAGCATTAAAAGTTCGAAAACTTTGATCATACTTCCAAAATAATATCAAGGATATGATGATACCTTTTTCCTTAAACCGTAAAAAAGGGAGAGAAGCTGAAGAAAAAGAGTAAGAAAGAGGTAGCTTTCTACCAAACTTCGCAGACAATATATTGCATACGAAATATCTCACGGACTTTGGCGATTTTATTTTCTGAGGATATATATTTTTCCTGTTCCGCTTCAGGGTATTGTCTTT
>NC_051416.1:5387838-5388164 GCF_015228065.2 Penaeus monodon
GAATATACATACACATATGTATGCAAACACACTCATACACACTGTAGATCTAGCACATAACAACATGTCTTCCGTATCAGCGCATTCAGGAAAGGGTTCTCACACACAATACTTCGGGAGGAACATCGACAGGAGTTCTTTTCGCAGAGGAGGGGCGGCAGATGTTTTTGCAGTCGAGGGCAAAGCCGGTCAGAGCAGACAGAGCCGATGGGGATCCTACACACGTATGTAAGCCTGCGCCGATGTGTATTCTTGAATAAAGAGAGGTGCAGGGATTGCCTTTGATATCTACACTGAGCCATACGATATATGTGTGCTATCAGTGG
>NC_051416.1:5390498-5390731 GCF_015228065.2 Penaeus monodon
CCCACACACAGAAATGCACGCATAAACCTGCACACGGAGGCCTACCAAGCGAAGGTCTTCCGCGCCTCGATTACAGCCTGTAACCGAATTCCTCCCGATCACTTTCCTCTAAGCCGGATTTAGACTGACCTTCAGCCAAATTTTTGTACAGGACGACCTTTCCCGTCATTGTCTACGTAGCTATTTCAAAGGGAAAGGAGATTATGGATGTCGAAAGTGAGCTCTTCCTATAA
>NC_051416.1:5390772-5391055 GCF_015228065.2 Penaeus monodon
TGTATATATATGAGGCCTTAGTGACATGACTTGGCTCTAGGTCGAATAGAACGGTTGCTCGACCTCTCCGCCAATGGGCGCCTGGCTTTCAACCCCGTTAGGCTCGGTCCCCAATGGGTCTTCAGCACTCAAATCGCCAAGGAGACGGAGATCCTTGGTTACGCGTCTTGTCCGGGCCAGATTGCACGATACTGATAAACACAAGAACCTTAGGGTTATACACGAATGGCTCCCTGCGCTTCCGTTATTGGTCGGCGGACACTATACATTCGGTACAGAAAGA
>NC_051416.1:5391238-5391704 GCF_015228065.2 Penaeus monodon
CATGTGTATGTGTATCCATACGTGTGCGCAAGGTACTTCAACGCGTATCTATACTTTGCGCAGTGTTGCTATTCTCAAAGTTTTTTTTCCACTAGATCTAACGTTTTTGAATTACGATTCAACGTTAATTAAAAATATATATATATTCTCTATTTAGCGATTTTCAAGTCCTTTTTTAGGCATTGTAAGTACACATTGTAAATACACATCTACCCCGTCCGGCGTGTGAGCGATTCTGAGACCCATACAATTCCAGTTCATAAGTGCTGTGGAAGCAAACGAGACCTTGGACAGGAGTATGCGAGGTATATTTATTATCCAAGATTCCATGGTTGACAGGAGCCGATATAGCCCGTTTTTTGTAATTTCTTGACATTCTTGAAGCGTTATAGCAGACTCGTTTGCTCCACAGAGCTAAGAATAATCCTTGATCAGACTGATTATTTCAGACCTTTCTAGAAGACTG
>NC_051416.1:5392468-5392636 GCF_015228065.2 Penaeus monodon
TTAGTAATTGAATTAACTAAAAGTTCGGTCTACCTCCTGTATAAATATTCAATTCAACTTTTATATAAATCACCAAGGCCCGCTTCCTGATTGTGCCTAATTAAATTTTCTTCTTTTCTATCGAATCAAGAGTTATCTTTGTCCGCGCATAATTAGTTAAGTTTGAAA
>NC_051416.1:5392877-5393091 GCF_015228065.2 Penaeus monodon
CCGTCCCATTAGCTGTTTCTCCTCTGTCCGTTGGGATGATGGTGGAAAATGTATGAAGTCCCGTCTCGCTCGGTCGATGTTCGGTTACACAAAGATGCTGCATTGTATCTCCAGGTACCTTCTAGGTAAGTTCCCAGCTACATACTGCTTTCAGGAGCATTGATTTGGTTAGTTGTTAATATATACATAAATGAATGTGTGTCTGTGTGTACAA
>NC_051416.1:5393122-5393560 GCF_015228065.2 Penaeus monodon
TAATGTATGTATATGTATAGTTTTGCCCTTACCTTCGCTTTCTTTCTATCCTTCCTTAAAAAAGTTGCCTCTCTTAATTAAGCGATTTTAAAAATATATATGTAAATGATATAGAAAATTAGGTTATATATCGCCAATTATTTTCTTTAAAATCGAGTTTCTCCCCCCCCCCCTCTCTCTCTCACTCTGTTTATTTTCTTATATATTCACCAAGTTTCCTGAAAGCGAAGAGAACAGGATCCTAACGTGTTTCCCATTACGCCTTGCTCTCAGGTCGCCTTCGTACCCACGTCTCTATGTAAGCATCAGGGAAATTTCTTGGACCAATGCCTGTGCGGGGACAGAGGGAGGTTGCGGGGATCCCAGTTTATTTAAGCTTTAAGGACCGATTTATGACAGTTTCATTAGCTTGTATGTATGCATAAGTAAGTAAATGAG
>NC_051416.1:5394301-5395183 GCF_015228065.2 Penaeus monodon
GTGGCCGCAGAAAATACAGTTTACATTACCATTTGAAGGAGAATAAATCCTGAACAGTTTATTTATTTGACTAATAATTTTTTTTTTCTTACATTTCGCGTTCCTTTTGCTTCTGCAAGACTATCTGCGGCCATTTCAGCAGCCTTTTCAGGGTATAAATAGCTTTTCTTGACACCTCTGTATCTGCAGATACGCGCATTAGAGACAATCGTCGTCCTTATTAGGTGAAACGTGTTTCCTCGTGCATTGTCAGTTTGTTTCGACCCATTCTGGTACAAATTATCAAACTTTTTATAATAGTGAGGAAATTCTCACCAGAAAAAATAATGTTTAATCAATTTACTGTTGTAGATAATCGCTCACTGCCGTCAAATAAAACTTTTGGCAAGAAGCCAGGACCACTGGCTGGTCGTGCTCGCAACTCAAAACTCAGTTGCCTGACGTTCTACACGGTACGGGATGTAGACTTCCATATTTACCTTCCAAAACGATAAGAAAACAAGGAAATTGTTGACTAGAACCTTGAGAAAGAAAGAAAGAAAACATGCAATTTATTTGCATTCCTTTTGTCAGTCAACGCTTATCTACTGAAGAAAAAAAATCGGTCTATATGAAGTTACATTCAGGTTCAGGAGTAAAAAAGGCTTTGCACGACATTTCTTTTAAATTCGACATGATCTATTACCTGGTCATGATGTCAAAGATGGTATAGTGAGGTCAGTAGTAAACAAAGTTTTCCACTCAATCATTACATTGTATATGTGTGTGTGTTTGCGTGGAGAGAGACAGACTAGGACAGATACACAAAGACAAAGAGAGAATAAAAGAGAGGGGAGGAGGGAAGACCAAGAAAGTGAGCGAAAAGTGATAAAAAAGAGGGCG
>NC_051416.1:5395222-5395403 GCF_015228065.2 Penaeus monodon
TGAGCGGGTGGGAGGCGAGGGAGGGAGAAGCCGGTAAAAAGGAGACAGAAATTACTGTTTTCGTCGCCTCAAAAAACGTAGTCTAAATATTCAATGAAATTGCTTTATAGATTATTAACTCCCAACTCCACCGTGAAAGTCACTTTTTTTGAGTTATTTGATCAAAATCTATGTGCTGGAG
>NC_051416.1:5395699-5395922 GCF_015228065.2 Penaeus monodon
GCCCTCCCATCGCCCACATCTGCCTCTGCCCGCTGGTTTGTGCGGACATAAAAAACATGCGGTGCCCATCTTGGCTGCAAAGAGAGGCCCCTGCTATTGTACCTCCAAGAGTGGCATGACAGGTTCTCTGGCAGCGCTCTCGAGTATTCTGTGAGAGCTCCTTGTGGCCGGTGCTCGATACCTGCAGGTGAACGAAATCGCGTGACTTGTGTTTCGTTCCACT
>NC_051416.1:5399218-5399557 GCF_015228065.2 Penaeus monodon
CCTAACATTGCCATGAAAACGCGGAAATCCAGTGAAAAGGACAAGCATAAGTCCCTCCTCGAAAAAAAAATCTGAACTTCAGCCCCAACTTTGATCTAATGCTTTGGACTTTAACTTTTAACCCTATTCTGAAATAAGTCCGGAGTGCTCTCGCTCCGCCGAAGCCAAGCATATTCACCAAGCGTGACCCTATCTGGATCAACTTTGACCTTACTTTTTGGGGGCGTGACCTGTGCTATTTCCGGGAATGCAAAATAACAAAAGCAACAAAAACACGGCGTCAATAAGAAGAATGATGATAATATCAAGCACTATTATACTGATGTCTATCGCTATTCT
>NC_051416.1:5399726-5400212 GCF_015228065.2 Penaeus monodon
AAAGGTACAGAACGTGTGTCACGTTTACTGACGTGTTAAGGCTCGTCTGGTCTAATTCCACACCTATCCTTTCAGACCAACTCCTTTTCATCTTCTTTTATTGTGATAGAAACGATATTTCCTATTCCGCAGCAATTCTTGCTGTCCATTTTTTTCTCTCTCTTATGACATTTGTCCGTTTCTTTAGGCTCGGGAACCAAAGGAGAATTATAAAAATGCTGTTATACTTGAATACAGAGTGGACAGATATACTGTGCCTGGAATATATATGTAATAGAGACCGTTATGTAATATAATGAAGTATGATAAGATGAAATGATCAGAATTTATTCTGTATCGCCTTTCTTTGACTGCTTATGGGTGGGATCTGTACTACTAAGAAGCTCTTTGTCAGTGATATCAATGGAATAAATCGCACCAGGAGGTTTATTGCTCTTCGTGGCCAGTGTCACCACTCCTTTGAAGGGGATTTCAGCAATATTTACT
>NC_051416.1:5400445-5400889 GCF_015228065.2 Penaeus monodon
CCTCTACCCGACATATCTCTCTGCCCGCATGCGTGTATGTAAGCCCACCCAAACTCGCACACTATCATAAATACTCCTGCACACTATGCGGAAGAACCTACAAAGGAAAGCAAGACATTCTGTTATCTTTATTCGCCACCTGTAGATAATCTCAGAACGCTGGGGTCTCACGTAGGAAGAAACTTGAAAACTTTTGTAGCAGAAGCCTTTTGCAACAGCTGAATTAGCCTTATTTTCTCATCTTTATTTCTTAATCTTGATTTCTCAACCCATATTTCTCAGTTTTATTTCTTGATCTTGATTTTTCAATCTTTATTTTAAATCTGATCCTCCTTAAACTACAAGAATCAGAAATGTTTATATAAATGATCTCCTGTTCCCCGACACCTTTGCCTTTGTAGGCGAAAGGTGGCAGTGAAATTATATTGCAAGGTGAACGTACCA
>NC_051416.1:5402197-5402566 GCF_015228065.2 Penaeus monodon
GTAGCAAGGGAAACGGAGACCCGAGTGGGCGTTTCCACACATTACACTCCGGGATTCGAGGGGGAGGGGGGAGGGGGAAGGGAGGGCGGTCACGGGCACGATCTTCCTGTTTCAAATTCGGGCCGCCTATTGTTAGGCAAACTGCGCATGTAAATATACAACGAGGAACATTTGCATCCTCGCGGGATGTTGCAGCGTGCGTGACCTGCGGATGTCATTTGCATGACCCCAAATTTCTGATTCTTGTTCACGCCAGGCTGCGAGATTGCCGCCCGAAGTTTTGACCTTAAGTGCAAGTACTGGTGTATGCGGTTGTGTGTGTGCATACATGCATATGTTCACATACACGCATGCTCTCTCTCTCTCTCT
>NC_051416.1:5402726-5403406 GCF_015228065.2 Penaeus monodon
GTCCGTTCATACGTGCGATTCTGTGGCATTCTCATAAACCACTCCGTTTGACTTTGAGCAGATGCAGAAAAAAAAACCTTAATGCACTCTGAATGCGGGGTTTCTTGGTCGACCTCCGCTGCCATTTAACTCCTTTTCAGCTCAGCTTTGCCAGTGATTCACTCCGGAAAATAATATTTACAAAGGCAAGGACGGTTGACCTCTATCCGCCTTAATTACATTTCCTGGTTTAGCAAAAGGACGCCAATGACTCTACCTGTCCTGCTGTCACGCTGGCCTCGTCCCGATCGATCGTTTCCTAGGCCTAGCTTTGTATTTCCATTTTGACTTCATTCCTTCCCAATGGGTTTCCCTGATGTCGCCACGAGGAGCTGAGGTCCTGAAGTCCCTTTTACACGAGGCGTTTAGACGTCCTCAGGCCGCTTGTCTCGCGATATCATCTCAGCAACTGCATGGCGTTAGGAAAAGAGCGAGGAGGAAAAGGTGGGAGGTCGGAGCACAAAGTGAGCAAGGGAAAGGTGAAGAGTTGGCTGAATGTCAGGAAGGGAGGTCGCTCTCGTCTCCAGGATGGGGGGGTTCAGTGAGCAGCGACCTGACAATGTACTCAGTCAAATGAGGTCAGTCCCTTTGCATTAGACAATTGGCTGGTGGATTGCTTTACACGAGGTACGAAAAATTGA
>NC_051416.1:5403437-5403930 GCF_015228065.2 Penaeus monodon
ACTTGCATCCAATATTTCCCGGAAAAGATACATGCAACAGGGCGTAAAAAAAAATCACCCTGTTGATGGAGCGTTCGTTTGAATACTTTACTTCTTACTCCATCAGCCTTTGACAGAATGTAAAGGTTGTAGCAACTCCACGAGTTCATTACCCTCAACTTGTAACCCCAATTCTATAAAATTTACACCGACCGGCAACTAAAAAAAGCCTCAATTTTTATGTCTCGTCCTACAACTGCGGTGATCAGTGTAAGTGCTGCTAGTCTGTGCTCGGCGGCGGTGACAGAGCTGCAACGTATTTTACGGTCGCTTCATTGAGTTTCAAATATCCGGAATTGCACTGAATTGCACAAGTCCGCAGGGTATACGCAAATTCTTCCTGCTATTGGGAGCAAGAGATTTGATGTCGGGACAAAATATGGGCAAGGACTGAATACGGCTCGAAGAAAAGATGCGCCCGGCGGCCCGTGCGCTGAGGCATCTGCTCGCGGGC
>NC_051416.1:5405207-5405416 GCF_015228065.2 Penaeus monodon
CACAATATGAGAAAGCATAATAAAGGCGCGTTGTAAAAAAGGCGCCCATGTAATATTCATGGCTTGGGTCTTTTTCCAATTACATAAATTTTCCGACGAGCGGATTTTGTTCAAAGTGCGGATATCACCTGCCATCATTATTTATGTTTTTGTACGAGTGCATGATGCGACGAAAACCTTTTTATGTTCCGTTTAATAGGAAAAGGATT
>NC_051416.1:5406653-5407063 GCF_015228065.2 Penaeus monodon
GTGATAAAAAGTATTATGACGTATTTGTCTTTTCATAATGAATTAATTCCAGCAAAAAGTCACGGGAATAATTGCTGGTTAATTGCATTCGGATATTACCTCTGATTAAGATTTTTTTCCGCTATGCAAATATCAATATTCCCTGGAATTATAGGCCAAAGTATGCATGAATTTTATTGGCAAATATAAAGTGATTAGTATGAGTTGCTTACTTTGGAAATTTATGAACTATTTGTCGAATGAAATTGTAAACTTGTAAGCATCCTTTTCTTTAATTAAAAGATACAGTCAACGTATTTTCTTATCACATCTGATCATTGAAAACAGTCTCATAAACACGTTGACTGGAATGTGTAGCAATGGCTAGGATGGGTTTGTCGACTGAGATATAGACATTTCAAGTCATCTCG
>NC_051416.1:5407286-5407421 GCF_015228065.2 Penaeus monodon
CAAATCTGTGCAATTTTACAAATAGAGCTATTGAAGACGCTTTCGCATTAACTTAGAAGACCTCGTCATAACGATTTTGTATGTTACGAAGCATGAAGAGGAACGTGAACCGCAATAAAAAGAAGAAGAAGAAAA
>NC_051416.1:5407449-5408262 GCF_015228065.2 Penaeus monodon
TACAGGAATACCCATTACACCAGGGATATTTTTTACTAGGATTTGGCACACCTCTCCTTAGAAAACTGCATTGTATCCTGCGATCGTATTTGTGGAACTTAGTGAACCAGATTACGCTCTCTTATAAATGTTATCGTTTACGGGAACAACGAAACAACCCCCTGGACTTCCGGCTTTGAAAATGGACCGTATATATTTCTTCCCGACTATTATCGTTACTAAAGATTTTGTCACCTAATTTCGTGTGTTTTTTTACGGCTGGAAGTGGGGGCAATATACATTACTCTTTTTATCCATGTTTCATGATGGATAGGTATGAAATGGTGTTCGGAAGAATGTACGTCTGTTTAGAGGCATTCCGACAGTACGTGGTTCATATTCCAGTATGTAATGGTGCATAGGTATGAAATCCACGTCTGAAAGCGTATAGTTTGTTTATAGTGGTGTGTGATATGGGTAATACATATGATATTATTAGGTTATAAATCCTTTTTACTTGTTTGCCATCTAGGTATAAATCTAATGTGTAAAAGGGTATAATATGGATATACGACTCCTTTCAACGATAGTGTATTTTATTACTCTCTTCTATACTTCGTTTCCTTTACCTTTTGTATCGTTCAGGAATATATCTCGACGTTCTTTACTTTCCTCTACAGTTGTCCGCGATATTTACCTGTCAGACTGAATATGAAGCCTTAACCTACACGTTATCTATCATTCTTATGTTCCTTCGTGTCTGCAGCTCTGAGTTCCCTCGTTTACTCAACTTTACTCTATTTACTCACCACTCTATTGAGTCAATAATCTCCG
>NC_051416.1:5408298-5408436 GCF_015228065.2 Penaeus monodon
ACCAGCTTTCTGTCGCAATTTGTTCTGTTGGGAAATGTTCAGTCTACAGAGTTTAGAGAGTTTGACACACTGCTTGACACACGCTTACTTGCAATTTCGACACTCATATGCTTGACACACTCTTACATGCAGCTTGAT
>NC_051416.1:5408516-5408788 GCF_015228065.2 Penaeus monodon
GCTTGGCACTCTAACATGCGGCTTGGCACTCTTACAAGCAGCTTGATACGCTTTCATACAGTTTGACACACTCTTACAAGTGGCTTTACACATTGCTACAAGCTGCCCATTGTTGCTACCTACTTGCCAAGTTCGCTTATGTAATAATAACAAAACGAATAATTACGCAAATAGAAAACTAAACGAATCGGTTAGTGGCATAAAAAATATTAAAAAGAGCGATGAAAATGAATAAGTAAATATACAAATAACACAACGAACTGATAAGTGGC
>NC_051416.1:5408883-5408993 GCF_015228065.2 Penaeus monodon
ATACGGTACGTGGCCTTATGGTGTGTAGCCCTAACACTGCATATCTGACCCGTCCGTGTGAATGATATGACGCCTCCTGTATCAGGCAGGTCCATCTCTATCATCATTCG
>NC_051416.1:5409043-5409229 GCF_015228065.2 Penaeus monodon
CTCCTTTATCCCCATATCATTTTCTATTTTTTCTCCGTTTTCTTTAACCTATCCATCAAGCGATCTCCGTGTCATTTTACGAAAGTTTTCGTTAGTTTTCTGTTTTCCTTTGGGCAAAACGTACTTCCTACTTCTATATGACTTGTTAATTACTATTGACATAATTTGTTATTGTTGCTGCTGCTC
>NC_051416.1:5409265-5409409 GCF_015228065.2 Penaeus monodon
GTGTTACTATTCTTTTCAGCGCCATCAAAATTATCTATAATAAGAGTTTTTTTTTACCGTTTCGTCCGTTCACCCTGAATCAAATTGCATGTGATTGCGCAATTGAAACTTTTTCAATTGTAAGATTGATATAAGATTACTTTA
>NC_051416.1:5409777-5409964 GCF_015228065.2 Penaeus monodon
CATTTACTATTTACACGACAATCCGAGGGGTAGATTAAGAAAGAAGGAGGGGGAGGGGAAAAAGAAAGGGGAGAGAGGGAGAAAGGGATGGAAAGGGATCTAAAAGAGAAGAGGGTGATGGGGAAGGGATAACAAAGTGGAAACGGAGGGGATTTCAAGATGGAAAGGGTTAAACGAAAGGGGAATT
>NC_051416.1:5410045-5410164 GCF_015228065.2 Penaeus monodon
GTGGATGTACGGCTTAAAGTGGAAAGGGAGGAATGAATTCAGGGCAGATTGAGGTATGAGAGAGGGTGGCTGAGCAAGGGAAAGGAACGGGAGGTACCTGCTACTTATTTTTCCCGCTG
>NC_051416.1:5411311-5411486 GCF_015228065.2 Penaeus monodon
GAGTTTACAGAACTTATAAACAATGACTAAATCAATATACTTTTTTATCGTTTTGATTTTTGCTCGGTTTCCCTTGTTCTATATCTATTTCCACCACCGGAACGCAATTCCTGCCCGCCTTTTGAAGCATTAGCTCTCTCTCAGACGCAATATTCCTGTCGAAAATAAAAAGACA
>NC_051416.1:5412470-5412991 GCF_015228065.2 Penaeus monodon
TTTTGCGTGTTAGCCGTTTAAGGTAGATGTGTGCATATTTCAAATGCGCGTTACATATGGGGCAACACAAATCCCTATATATTTAATCGGTGGCTATGAGGTAATCCGTACGTTTTTATGACTTTTCTATATAAGCAGTGGAATTTCAATACTTTAACCCATTATTGCATAGGGGTTTCTATTGAATGCTTATAATTGTTTGTGGAGTTAATAATACTAACAATTTCCATGGATTTTCGAAAGAAAGTTGGTTTCCACGTTTAAAAAGTACATCCTATGTTTTGATCACCATGCACTCATCAAGCATGTTATGATGATATGAATATAAGAAGTTTACCATTAAGTTTCTCACTATAAACTGAAGCAGTGTCCATTATTCAGTTCCCTCGAAAGTCTATAGCAAATATTCATCATCCTTACCAGCAAGGCCACGCAGGTCATTCCTGAAAGATTTTTTTTCTACTAATCTTTTCTGTATCTATCAAACTGTCTGTCTTAACAGTTATACATCTGGCAAACTC
>NC_051416.1:5413279-5413537 GCF_015228065.2 Penaeus monodon
ACATTGGTCCGCCTCCCGTCCTCTCTACATCTCACTCGACATGAATCTGGTTCTCAATAAATCAGCTGATCCCGTGATCGCCATGACTTTTGAAAAATTCTTTGGGTCCGGAAGATAGATGGATATTTGCGCTGCAATGACAGTTTTTAGGAATGAGAAGTGTACCGAGCGATCCGCGTGCCAAAATCAGCAGTTAGTTTATCTTTTCTTTATGATGAAAGTTGCTTTCGTTCGCACAGTGTATCACGAGTGGATGAA
>NC_051416.1:5414580-5415239 GCF_015228065.2 Penaeus monodon
GATGGAGAGTACCGAAGGAGGCAAAAGACTTTAATCTTAATATTGGACAACATTTTGCCATTCAAATAAAACTTAATTAGTCGGCAATAAGAAAGCAGCGTTCCTTTCCTTTGCCCCCCCCCCCCGGCGTCCCAGCGTGAGTGTGCTGCAATCGCACCTTCGGGTCACGCTCATAGAATGCCGACCTGTGCTATCTCTCATGTGTAATAGCTCATTGATCGTTGCAGCTGTTTGTGTCACGCCGCCGCACGTACGTCTCGCCCAGCCGGCCTGCTGTGCCTACGGACGCAGGTAAAGAGCACACGGCATCGCTACGGCCGGAGGAGGTGACACGCAAAGGCACACGGGGTTAATACGGAGGCCTTGTGGGGTGATAAGGCCGTGTCAGGAGACCTTCCCGTGTGAAACTGCGTCTCGAAGCGTTTCTGTTTCACATAGTTTGGTGTTTTTTTTCTTCTTTCTCTGCTTCTTCCTTCTGATATTCTGTCTTGAATATCTCGAGGGCTCCAGTCGATATATTATTCTGTCATGAATAAAAAAGTAAAATCAGAGCACAAGAGATGATGCAGGTGGTGGTGGGGGAGAGAGGGAAGAGGAGGATGAGAGCAGACTTGCGCCGTAGTGCTGAGGGCAAGTCGTGGTAGGTGGCGCTACTAGTG
>NC_051416.1:5415266-5416693 GCF_015228065.2 Penaeus monodon
TAGCCAGGGGAGGGGGTGAGTCTCGCCGAGAGAGTCAGTGGTCCTCGGCCGAGAGTCGCGTGAGGGTGTTCTTGTCCGAGCTCTCGAAGAAGCCCTTTTCCGTCTCTCGCTCGCGACTCGCTCCAGGGCGATCGGGGCTGGGTTTGCGAGCCAGCCTCCGTGGGTCGTGCCTAGGGCATCGCATGCTGTGCTTATATGCTGCAAGATTGTCTTAGGGTGTAATAGGCTTCTGACGCAGTGATTATGGATATGTTGATATCGGAGTTCAGTTCTTTTAAGCCACCAAAATGTAGCTCGGGAGTGACATGCACATCGCAGTGGTAGAGGTAGAGAGCCGCGAGGGAAAGCGAGTCCCAGCCATATGGGAGTGAGGTGTTGACGTGATCGCAGCTGTACCAGACTTGTGCATCACCCGATCCACGGCCACCATGAACATCCTGAGGTTGGGGAGAGAACCTCCGTCCCTTTACCACTGGACTGTCGTGCTGCTGGTGCTGGCGGCGGCTCTGTCTGTCCTGGGATTCTCGGCTCAGGCCACTTCAGCATTTGGACTTGACGGTGAGTACGGCTGGGGAAATCTGTAGGGTACTGCCTGTCAGAGAGGGATGAATGAAATGTGTCATATATATTTCGATGCTTATACATCTGGGCTTCTGTTATTATTATTCTAAAGACGTGTGCTCGTTTTACGAAACTCGAACGCCATGCAAGAGTGAAACTTATGAAATGTGCTGTAAAGAATATGAGTGTTCTGATTATGAATAAATATTTGCAGTTCACGGACTGAAAGCACTATTCAGGTCTTGAGGAAAAAAACGAAAAATGTGCATCCATATATATTTTTATTGTATTTTTTTTATTGTTTTTATGGATTTCTTTACGTATGGTAATTTCCTGTCGACAGAAAACTCATCCAATTGTCTTTATTTTTCATTTTCCGAAACCGCAAGGTTTGCCAAATATTGCGTAACACATCCATATGTTATAATTCGTTTTTATCACAAAACAGTATAGTCCATTTAGATATTAAAACATCCTGTTATTCTATTTCCATATCGATCTTCTTTTTTGGGGGTTCAGACAAATCAAAACAAGCAATAAATCCTATATATTTTTTTTTCCCGCTACGCACTGACAATAAAGATTTAAACAGCGCCAATTTCCGCATATGCTGCCCACCACTTCCCTCACACACAGCACGAACAACCACGTACTCATATACTAACAGAAACCCTTGCAAACTCCTGGTCGGTGACTGGAAGGAGGCGATATTATTGGTTCTTTTGTTCTACTAATACTGGAAACCACTTGAGGGATTGTTAATTCTTAGATACGCTGCATTCTGATTTCATAAATCAGCATCGTGTTTTGGTGTGCTAGTTACTATTGGATAGTAGGCTGACAATAGCACAGGTTTATATGTCGGG
>NC_051416.1:5418562-5418800 GCF_015228065.2 Penaeus monodon
TAATTACTTCACTGTTATAAGAAGTACTCCTTCGACTTAGAATAGGGTGGTGAGCTTAATATCCAGAAAAAAACTAGAAGATCTAGAAGTTTATGTTAGTGGCAATTTTAATTTAGAGGAACTGAATATAAGAAAGTGATATTTTATATGTATTGTCATACAGATTCACTGGTATGTATTAAGCACTCATAATCATATATATATGTGTTTACTCATATAAACGCTTTCTATATGTGTT
>NC_051416.1:5419369-5419539 GCF_015228065.2 Penaeus monodon
GGCCAATAACTTTTTAGAAATATCCGAATCCTAGGGCCAATATGACCAAATATCGGGCCTGTGACACAATCCTGCGTCTCCCATACTAAGTGGTTGAACCATAAGGACCCCCTTTCTCTGGCGTTAAACTTTTCCAAAATAGTACCCTGTATTGGAAGCTGCTGTACACT
>NC_051416.1:5419816-5420084 GCF_015228065.2 Penaeus monodon
CGATTTGAGGGTCATTTTCCACTACTATGTGAAAATTGATATTAGAGAGAAAAAAAAATTGTTTGTTGTTGATCCTGGAAACTAGCTTAATTACCAAGGTTTTCTTGGTAAACTTATCGACTGAAAGGAATCTTCAATTTATTTCTCGAAAGTCTGTGAGGAATGAAAATTCCTTGTAAAGATAGAAAGAAAAGAGTCGCTTTCTAGTCAGGTGATAAAATATGTTGTAATCTTTGATAAAAGAAACTGTACACACGACACGCATACG
>NC_051416.1:5420285-5421030 GCF_015228065.2 Penaeus monodon
GCGCGCGCGTTTACATGTGACATACCACGTTCAACATCGTAAACATTACTACATAATAAATTCTACGATACCCACTTCCTTGTCGAATACAACGGTTCCAACTACGTCTTGTCGACAAAATAAAATAATTCGGAGAGAAATCAGTCCATTGTTGAACAAAATAACAGAATTTCTCACCCACGCAGAATATACACACAAGAAAGAAGGTTCAAAAGGACTGATTCAGGTTGATTACTGCTGAAAATGAAAACAAGACGTTGACGTAGGCTGGACAGCAGAGTGCCAGAAAAAGGAGTAACATTTGCGGCGAAAAAGACCGGTTAAGTTCGACAGCCATGCAGTGTCTCTGATGCTCAACAGATGGCGCTGACCTGCAACTTGCAGACTGCTGGGGAGAAATCCATACTCAGTAGAAATTTCTCTCATTCTTGCTTCCCTTTTTATTCTTGCTTATTTTGTTCCTTTTTCTCTCCTTGTTTTCCCCCTTTAGATATCTTATTGTTTATTCGTGCTTGCAACTCTTACACTCGGAAATATTTCAAAAGCTCGGAAACTTTACTGAAAACGTAATCAGGTCAGAAGATTCTCGTATTTCCATCACCAGCCCATTTCTCAATACAAATTGTTTTTCGTCGCAGTTAGAAAGAAAAAGGAAGTAAAAAATACATTGTAAACGACCGAGAGGAAATGCAACAATATCATGAAATGTAAACTGCCTGCAAACGAGATTAGATAGGGAAGAAAA
>NC_051416.1:5421240-5422190 GCF_015228065.2 Penaeus monodon
AGATCATTAAACGGATTTGCACAGTAGCCACCATTGCCTTTTATAAATACGTATTCCTCTGTCAATATGAGTAATTACAGACTACTTATAACCTGTATCGTCCTTTCGCTTGCCTTGTTGTATAATTATTAAAGTTCACATAATTAACTGTAACTGTTAAGTAGGCCTATATGGGGTTAAAAGAATCTTTAGTGGCTTATACATTGTGTAACAATATTGAAGTATTTGTATGCTTAAGTCTGAGTCATAAGTCATTACAGACTACGTTGTAATTCGAAACAAAAGCAAACATTTTTATTGTTCATTGATATATTTAAGCTCCGTTGCAAACTACATGCTTCTAGCTATAAACTTTTACTTTTTGATGACCAAAATTTAGTTCATTGTAAACCTCCCACATAAAAAAAGACACAATCAAAGTTAATTTTTCCAAAGAATAAACTGCAAGAAAAATATGTTGGCTAACAATGTCTCGCGGAAGTTAAACAGACTTTTCAAGATCTGAGTTCGGCTAAATATTACCAGCGTGAACACAGAAGGCTGCTTTGACAAAACCGAAAAAATATATATATTAAAAATCCTCTTAGAGAACAACGAGCTAAAAACAAGAAATGAAAGGTGTGTGTGGGGGGGGGGAACGTTCGCAACAGAGGAAAGACCTTTATTTAGGAGAGTATACGTTCACCAAGCCCTCATAATCGCTTCTACTCTGAAGCTTGTACAAACATCCATGGGCCTTAATGTACTCTCTCCCCTCACCCTCTCTAGCGGCTGGAGAGAGAAGCCCTTGGGGTGGAAGGGGGGGGGGGTCTCGCACACACTGTCGAGGGACGAGAAAGGGAACTGCCATGGACCTTCAGTACTTTCATGATTCCTTAATGACTTCTCCCGTTTGTTCTCTCGTTGGTGCCAGCCCTTTCTGCTCGATTGCCTCTCTGGGTCTATGGAAG
>NC_051416.1:5423288-5424057 GCF_015228065.2 Penaeus monodon
GTCCTTTCCCCAAACGTCTTCGGATCTCCCGCCTCATCCTCCTCACCACATTCCATGCCTTAAATCCCTCTGTCATATTCCCCGCCCAATAAAGAATCGGAGGAGAAAGTTAAGTGTCCCATAATCTCCGAGATACTTCAGCTCGATAGCCAAGCATCCGGAAATTCGAGAGGTATATCCATAGGGACGTTTTCACAAAACTTCTTAGGAAAGCTGTAATGCGATTAGTCATTTCGCGTTCCTCTCCCTTTATGTGCTAGATTAATCAATTGTCATATATAATTGAGAATTTCAGCCTGGGCGGATTATCTCTCTTAGTATTGATCTGAGTATTTTTTTTTTCATGAGAGGCATTGATCATTTCGTTGAATATAAAGTGAAGTTATTCGAAATGATGTTTTTATTTACTTGTTTTTTTTTTCTCGTTTTGTCTAATTATAGTCACATTTATAAGTCTATTTTATAAGTAATTTTGGTTTAATTTTTCTCTCGTTTCGTCTAATTTCAGACACATTTATAAGTCTATGCCACTAACATGCTCGTCAGCGGTTTCACGTGTCCAATAACTGCGGCAAATGATCATAGCTTATTGGCTGCTTCGATTGAATAAAGACATTATGACTGAGTGGGAGGACGATACGGATACTTAGTATGTATTGGCATCGACATATGTATCCATCTCCGCGGCTCTACGTGAGGTGTATGCAAGTCTGTAATTAGTGTTCTATTCGATATTGGTAACAGGGCCCACACGCATGCGCGCGATCAC
>NC_051416.1:5424378-5424585 GCF_015228065.2 Penaeus monodon
ATAAAAAAAAATCAACCAGAGTTTCGATAAAGCTAAGATTGCATTTGCATATATTTCTCTCTCCTATACACAGCAATAGTCAGGTGGAGGTGACAGCAGACGGAGACCTAGCAAGACTTCTCTCATTCTTTCCAAAGGGTTCTTGTAATTCTTAGAAAACGGCCAATGTAACAAGAAGCTATTGTTGTTGTAAGCAGAACGGCGCCG
>NC_051416.1:5424968-5425179 GCF_015228065.2 Penaeus monodon
GGATTCGGAAAGCATTGTGAAGCATCAAAGTTTCGAGCGTAGTTCGAGCCTTAGGTCCGCGTAGATGGCTGAATCCTAAACACCTTTGTAAATTCGCCAAGTTTATTGATACAACGTCTGGTATCATGTGTATTTATTACTTCATCTATGTTACATCTTAGGCTGTTTTTAACGGTGATATTCCCCGCTGAAGATGCGTGGATATAAGACT
>NC_051416.1:5425224-5425452 GCF_015228065.2 Penaeus monodon
CAGCTCATTAACAGCAAGTTTATTAAAATGAAAAAGTTCGTGGACGCATTCGGCAACACTGAATTACGGAGGGAGTTTCGCACATTACAGAAAATTATATTTAATGGAGTCTCTTATCATAAATGGGATACGACACGACCTCAAAAGCCATGAAACTTATTCCTTAATGACGGAGGAAAATCGGTTATGATTTTAGCAAAGATTCTATCGTTATTGTAAGTATTGCTT
>NC_051416.1:5425798-5426059 GCF_015228065.2 Penaeus monodon
TCAATATATAAACAGCAGCAAAATCATAAAATCTATATGTTGCTGATAATTGGATTAATACATAATAATGAAAAGCGACAGTAGTACAGTTTTAGTATTACTGTTAATGAACTAATGTAATTATCGATGCATTAATGGGAATTTCCAATGCCTTGCCATTACACGAAAGCTCATGAATAATGATTTTTAAACAAAATGAAGGAGGTGGAAGGAAAATCTGATAAAATATTATTGGATATGATACAAACGCATTAGTCAGGT
>NC_051416.1:5426433-5426608 GCF_015228065.2 Penaeus monodon
ACGTTCATGGTTATGGAAGGGGGGGGGTGCCCTTTTTCTTTAATATAGCAAAGGAGTCCACTTGTACAAAGTCAACGGATTTACTCTTTTTTTTCAAAATCCGGAATATTAAGAATTTTGTTAACTCAATGTATTGTAATTAATTCTGTAGAAAGCGAGGATGTTTACCACGTGC
>NC_051416.1:5427065-5427547 GCF_015228065.2 Penaeus monodon
GCGCTAATGGTATCACGGATCTGATTTTAGAATATTAGTTTGTTTGTTGATTAAGCACCATGTTTCTAAAAATCGAATATTCTGGATAAAAAAAAAGTGTTGATCTAATTTTTCACATTTCGAAGTACACAATATTTTTGTGTACATTCACGTACCTATGCAGATCTGGCAGAAGGAAATGGAATATATATTCATCATTAGCCTCTTATTGCAGTGATACGCTGTCGTACAAATTCAAAGCGAATGAAACACAGGAGAGAGAAGCGGAGTAAAAGATGTAAGAATATGTGCTTGGATGAAAGAAAAAGTCAAATCGTTGTACTCAAAGAAACGCTGCAGATGAAGACAAAGGTTTGTTTTTTGAGAACTCGGTTTTTTTTTCTCTCTCTTTTTTTTATATTTCTACAACTAAATATTGTGGAAAGGAGAACAGCTACTGATTGTTTGGTTTTTATCTTTCTATTCATATGTATTTACGGATG
>NC_051416.1:5427762-5428047 GCF_015228065.2 Penaeus monodon
TCTCAGCCCCAAAGGCTTACACTCCTTTCTCCCAGTAATTAGCCGACACAATAGCACGGAAAAGCACAAAGAGTACACACTGAAGGTGCTCATAAGGCACGCATACACCACTGGGAGATTCCAAGGCGAGCTCTATCCTTCCTGAATGACCCTCATCAAGGATCTCGCGGGAAGTTCGAAATTACTGCGGGCGTAATGAGATTTTGCGTGCTGTTATCATGGTTATTATTATTGTTCAAGTGTTTGTTTGGTATATTGGTAGGGCGGGATTATATTCGTCTAGTG
>NC_051416.1:5428582-5428891 GCF_015228065.2 Penaeus monodon
AAACAGGTCTGTTTCACTCTCATATCGCAAAACCACGCAGAATTCCACCCAGAGCAGGGAAATCCTGCAAACGAAATAACATACTTACGTAGAGAGGTGCGCATATATTCAATATCTCGTGTAATGGACTAGCCGGCGGCAAAATTTATCACCCAGTTATTTCAGCATAATCTCCTTCGTGAGCATATGCCTGCAGGGAAAGGAATGTTTTCCGCCGCACACTTTGGGAATTTCTTTAAAGCATCGAGCCGGATCGTTAGATGCACTGATTTGAATTATCTCTTCAGGAAAAAACCGTCTGCTGTAGGC
>NC_051416.1:5429597-5429705 GCF_015228065.2 Penaeus monodon
ACTTCGACCCGCAAGACGTGAAGGTATAAACCAGTTTGGACGGACGCGCATCACTCCGTCTGGGAGATGAAAGAGGTGATGGAGGTAAACTTATTTTATATCTTAAAG
>NC_051416.1:5429965-5430411 GCF_015228065.2 Penaeus monodon
TCTACAAAACAGTACTTACAACAAGGCAGTATCAATAACGAAGGCGGAAGGAGCTCTGGGCAAACTTCGTGTTGGCAAAATATCGGTGTTAGTCGACGGTGTTGGCAAGCGCTAATTGGGTCGACCTTCGTTAGCATAACTGTTGTTTGTAGAACGGCGCGGTAATGTTTAGAACTTGTTGTGCTCTGCTGTTCTTAGGAGAAAAAAAAAACGTACATAATTTTATAGGAAAATACTTAGTTTGATGAAGATATGAATACACTATATCGTTTTTACTATGTCTGTAATAACAGACATAGCAAAAACCTATAAGGGTTCGTATAACCTAGTTTGTATTTGACTGTGCTTAATGCAATGTTAACATCACAGAACGTCAGATATTTAGCACAGGATATTTGGATATTTGAACGTACACAGTGTCTCGAAAATGGCTAAAACAAGGTGAA
>NC_051416.1:5430832-5431274 GCF_015228065.2 Penaeus monodon
TCTCTTACCGCTGATGTGAGATCACTCAGCCAATCTATACACAAGACGTTCATTTCCACAGGCGACCCTACCAGTATTGGCCAACGAAATCCCCTTGACTTCCAACTCAATTACGAAGCCTGAGTGATAGGGGGAGTTTGGGAGGAGGGGTGGGAGTTGGGGAGTTGGGGAGGAGAGGTGGGGAAGGTGGAGGAGAGGGGAGGGGAGATGAGGGGAATAAGGAGAAGTAGGAGAAATTGCAAGGGAGGAGAGGATAGGAGGGAGTAGGGGAGGAGAGAGGGGGAGAGGAGAGGTTGTGGAGAGGAGGCCCTTGGCAGGAAAACGGCCGGTGTGCACAGGGTCCGTCGGTTCGGACGGCTGGGTATGGCGGGGAATTCTGTTGGTACGCTGGTCGTCTCGAACTGGATATGGTTAAGAGTCTCTCTCTGTCTGCTTGGTTCTG
>NC_051416.1:5431684-5431884 GCF_015228065.2 Penaeus monodon
AGTGTATCAGTGTCAGTCAAAGAAAATGGCAGCATCAGCATTGCTATTTATGATGCCTATTATATTATCGCCATGAATATCGCTTGTCCATTATGCCATCAATATCACATGAGCAAAAGAGAAGAACGATATTTGCTAACCAGTCAAGGAATTAAAGAGCTGACGCGGGTATCAATTTCTCACGCGTCAGAGCCTTTCAA
>NC_051416.1:5431956-5432357 GCF_015228065.2 Penaeus monodon
TCTCAAAATCCATTTCGAATCCTCTCATACCAATAGCCATCGCCAACGAAGGCCGAAAACTAAACCATTCTCTATAACTGGCGCCCATTACGAGGCCGAGAAAACTGCACGCAATGGATAAACCTAATTTCTACCCCAACACCCTTACCTAATAGAGCTGTTTGTCTCCGCGGACTACAAAGGTGGGTCGACGGGACACGGCGATGCGTTAACCTTAGTGCCTCTTATGTAATCTTGCTTCTCACAAAAGCCCAAAGCTGCATCGGCGGCCAGGAATCCGTCGTTAATTTCCCTGAGTGCTTATATACATCAGATATCCTTCGCTCTAAGAGGTTGGGGCTATCAAATATCCCCCAACAAGTAAATGTATGTCCTTCCGGCCAATCTGGTTCAAGCTCCTT
>NC_051416.1:5432494-5433177 GCF_015228065.2 Penaeus monodon
CCTCCCTCTTTCCCCCTTCCCCCCCCCCCCCTTCTCTCTCTCTCTCTTCCTTGTCCTCTCAACTCACTCCCTTTTGCTTTCTGTCTTTTCCCGCGGCTGTCAGCCTCCCCAATCCTCCTCTCTCCTCGGCTGCCAATCACCTTTTTGCTCAACATTCCCGTCCCTTCCCCTCCCCTCCCCTCCCTCTCGTCCTCCCTCCCTTCCTTTCTCCCGTCCTCTTTCTCACCCTCTTTCTCTCTCTCTCCTCCTCCTTCTCACCCCAATTTCACCCTCACTCCCTCCCCCTCCTTCCCTCCTTCCCACGCACCCTTCCTCTCTACCGTCCTCCTTCCCACCCCCTTTCCCCCCATCCCTTCCTCCCTCCCTCACTCCCTCTCTCGCCCCCTCTCTCCCCCTCCTTCCTTCCTCCCCCCCTCCCTCCCCCCTCCCATCCTCTTGCCCTCCCTCCCTCCCTCCCATCCTCTCGTCCTCCACCCCAATGTCCCCCTTAGATTTTTATCACTGGAATCCCCCTCTTTTTCCTCCAGCGTGAGATTTCACCACCTGTTCAACGTCAAACTCCTCTCCTTAAGTGTGTGTCCCTCAATGTCATTATTAGCCTACCTGTGTGTGACCGAATCCTCGACCGCTGCCACCACGCCGTCAGGTAAACACGCTATGCCTGAGGGTCGATAGACTTGACA
>NC_051416.1:5433551-5433824 GCF_015228065.2 Penaeus monodon
GATTGGTTCTAGTCCTCGTAGCGTGACGAGGAGGGGAAGGGGTGAGGGGAAGGGACGAGGGGAAAGGGTGAGGGGAAAGGGTGAGGGGAAAGGGAAGGCTCATTGTGTCCGGCCTTACTTCTGACGCGGCCGGGAATCCTCGGTGTGGTGTTTTTTGCTGTTATTGGGTGACTGTAATCCTGTTGGGTACGGCGGATATCGGTGGAACGGTATGACGATTACTTTCTACTGCAGTAACAGTTTGTTATATTGCTGCTAGTGGTAGTCTGGTAG
>NC_051416.1:5434149-5434226 GCF_015228065.2 Penaeus monodon
AATATTTTCAGAGTATAGTATAGGTCTTTCCGCCACACTGCCGACAAGATTCTCCCTCTGCCTGGTTGTCTGCCACC
>NC_051416.1:5434718-5434805 GCF_015228065.2 Penaeus monodon
TTCTAAGCCAATCAAAAACTTCCTCCCAGTATCTTATGGTACGTCTGCTTCGTCCTCCGAGATCTCTTTGTCACATATTTCTCACTG
>NC_051416.1:5435362-5435608 GCF_015228065.2 Penaeus monodon
CCCCCCCCCCCCCTGCTAATATCTATTACCAAGTCAGCTGCTTTTCTTGACTTTCTCGTCTTGTTTCTTCAAGCATAAACCGCCTTTGAATTCTTTCTGTCGACGCTTTCCATTTCGTCTGCTCTCCTGTCTGTCTGGCTCAACGTCTGCATTGCCTTCGGTCTGCCTGTCTGCTTCTGCCTTTCTTGCCCTGTCCGTCCTCTTGCGTGATGGGTGTATTTTCACGCATGTACAGCATGGGTTGTA
>NC_051416.1:5436109-5436357 GCF_015228065.2 Penaeus monodon
TGCTCTTGCTTTCTCCCCCCCCCTCTCTCTCGCTCCCTCCTTCTCTCCTTCCCTCTCTCTCTACATACTTCCTATTCTCTCCACCTCCTTCCCTTCCATCTTTCCCTTCCTCTATCCCTCCCTCTATTCCTCCTATTCTCTCCCTCCTTCCTATCCTATCCACCTCTTCCCCCCCCTCCTTCCCTCCCTCCTCCCTCCTTCTTCCTTCCTTCATCCTCCATCCTCCCTCCTTCCCCTTATCCTTCCTG
>NC_051416.1:5436395-5436596 GCF_015228065.2 Penaeus monodon
TTCCTAGTCTCTCCCTCCTTCCTATTCCCTCCCTCCTTCCTATTCCCTCCCTCCTTCCTGTTCCCTCCCTCCTTCCTATTCAATCGCTCCTTCCTATTCTCTCTCCCTCCTCTCTGTCACGCACACACAGAGATATCACTTTTCTCCCCGAAACAGATAACACTCGGCCTCCCGCTGCTATCCTTTCACGTCTCGCCAGGA
>NC_051416.1:5436734-5436972 GCF_015228065.2 Penaeus monodon
CATAATGGCGCTGGTTCCTCTAAGTTTCCTAAATACTGTTGATAATTATTATTATTACCGTCTGTGTCTCATGTCGTCTTCGTTTGCTTGGTCCGTATTCGTAGGGGCGGAAGGGAATCGTGATGATTGAAAACAAAAGAATAAATAAAAAGTATTTGGGTAATACTTTAAAAAAAGAAAATAATAATAATCACATTTTGTCAGTTTGTGTGAGGGTAATAATGCTACTCTGGTGATC
>NC_051416.1:5437010-5437362 GCF_015228065.2 Penaeus monodon
CTGTCAGAACTTTATTACTGTTGTTTGTTTTAACGTTTTTATCATCAGCTTCATCATGATTGCTATCAAGTTATTACCATATAACATTAACGATTGCCATGGACAATCATCAAAACCGCTTAATGCCACCGTATTTATTTATTTTAGTCTGTATGTCTGCGTATAAGAAACAGGGGATTGGATAGAGGGACGGCCTGGCATCGCCTGACATTGCCTGACATCTCCTGACACCGTTTACACTTCGCTACAGACATAAGCCTTGCCCGGAAATGGCCGAGTGAAATCCTCCGCGTCCGAATATTTGGGAGGAGGCTTCTGCGTCCTGGGAGACAGGGGGAGGGAAAGGAAATAC
>NC_051416.1:5437479-5437666 GCF_015228065.2 Penaeus monodon
CGTGGAAGCGGCAGGAATTGTGCGACAGCGAGTCGGGACGTGGCGAAGGAAAAGCGAAGGCGAGGAAGAGGTAAAATGTGACTGAAAGTGCCAGAAGGAGACGAGAGAAAGGCACACGGAGGATGAAGATTGCGGAGGAAGGCAAAAAAAACAAATGAAAAGAGACAAATGAGACTTAGAGGGACAC
>NC_051416.1:5437782-5438251 GCF_015228065.2 Penaeus monodon
ACACAAACAACGAAGACTTATAAAGAGGTAAACGAGAGACAGAAGGAAACAAAGAACAGAGGAGCCGAAAGAGAAAGAGGCAAGAGACGGCCCAGACACCGAGTGGTTCACAGTCCGCCTCTCCTCAATGGGTCGCCTCCTGCATCTGGACGTCTCCGAGGACCCGCCTGGACGAGGCTTCCTTAGGACAGCTGGACGGTCGACAGACACTCCTGGATTTCGTTTATTGTGGGCGGTTCGATCCGGTGGGTTGGGGGCTTAGTAATTTATGGGAGTCGTTGTTTTTTTCCTTCTGTTATTCCACCGCGGTCGTCGTTTCCACAATTAAGCACTCCGTGTGGGTCGTTTTTGTACGTGTTAGGGGGTGTTTTGCCCTCGCAGTTCAGTATATATATATTTTTCTCTCTCTCTCTTTTTTTCCATGTTCTTTTTCCACCATTAAATATTCTGTATGGATGGTTTGTATCTG
>NC_051416.1:5438281-5438462 GCF_015228065.2 Penaeus monodon
CACTTCTTTGTGTTCTTGTTGGCAACTAAGTGCTGTAATTGGAGCCGTTTTTATTTGTTTTTTTTTCCGTTTCGTATTTTGTTTTTCTTCCTATCAAGTACTTTATTTGAAGCACTTTTTTAGTTTTTTTCGAATTCGTGCTTTTTCTTTCAAAGAAGTATTTTGTTGAACCACTCTACTG
>NC_051416.1:5438516-5439588 GCF_015228065.2 Penaeus monodon
CCCCAATTAGGTACTTTATTCAAGGCATTTTTTCTCCCCTCTGCCAATTAGGAGTCCCTCGCTCGTCCGAGTTTGTTCACGTGGCACCTTATTACGGGGCACAGAGTACGGCACGAGACTTCCAAGCCGAGATTTCCCAAGTCTGAGATTGTGAGGCTTGTACGGCGTTAAATGTCACCATGAAGAGGCTGTTTGAACTCCTTCCGCGCCCGTAATCCACCCAAGATCACGGGAATCACTGGAACAGCCCCGCATAAGAACGGGAATTGCATTGCGCAGCTGACATGAGGCCTGTTACCTGCCTGATCTGGAAGCTCCAATTGCAGTGTAATAGACAATCGGACCGTTTCCACGACTTGCACCTTGATTATAAGGTCATTTCTGCAGTGAACGACCCGGCATTGAAGTGACCGAGGAGATGATCGCAAAAGTTGCACACGGACGAGTCATTTTCGAGCCCAAGTGCCGAGTTTCCTAGCGGGGCGTGCGTCTGGTGGCGCGGTTATTACGAGCCGTTTGTTCGGAACTTCAAAAGCTAAATTGTCTGTGCCAATGCCTTTGCTGGAGACTAAATGTTCGCATGCATTTCCAGCAACAGTAAACTCCGAAGGTAGATGTTTTTGCGTGTGTTTTCTCGCAACAGTTAATGATACTAATGCACCTGTTGTCTGCAACGGATGGCTAGGTAATAATGGGAGAAGGAGAGTCATCGTAGGTTGTGCTGAGAGCCCATTGCAACGTCTATAATGAGGTACCAATACACAGAGCGTGGTGGTAGTAGTTTAAGGCTGGGTGTCGCGACGGCAAAGGAAGACGCCGCCGGTTAGTTACTCTCATTAAGATAATGCACTGATATGAGGACGTGATAAAGACACCGACAATGCACGTTTCCACGAATGACGTCGCTAGTAGGGAAATGACAGAAAAAAAAATCACAAATTGCTAAATTCACTGGCTACTTGTGACACTTCTCAAGGTTATGGTCATGCTAGATGATTTTACAATAGTGGCCGTGTAGATGTAGTTCGTAAACCTTTTACTTAAACTGTACTCGCATATCTAATGATTAAAC
>NC_051416.1:5439699-5439888 GCF_015228065.2 Penaeus monodon
CTTTACATAAGTGAATGACCGAAAAAGAGTCTGTTAAATAGCGGTAATAGGGTAATAGGGGTTAGGGTTGGACATGTGCGGTGTATACAGTATATTTCATCCCAGGAGACCACGCGCCATCTTCCTCCATTAGTGTTAATCACAAACGTCGAGGCCGCCCGTGGTCAGGCTCGCTAGTGGACCCCCCCC
>NC_051416.1:5440143-5440328 GCF_015228065.2 Penaeus monodon
ACCTGCCTTTCCAAATAGCCCTTGTTGGCTCCTCTCCAGCATTTCCTTTGCATCATCTGTTTCATTGCTTTTTCCTTTTTTTTCGGAAAGTCAGAATAAGAAGCGTAAAACCAGAAGACGTGACAGAAAAAACAAAAAAATCATTCTTTCAACTTTAAATAAACGAAACTAGAAATGACCATCTC
>NC_051416.1:5440439-5440582 GCF_015228065.2 Penaeus monodon
GTGGGAGAAAAATCGTGGGGAGACACTTTTAGGCTCTTTTTCTGAATTAAACGCATCTGCCTCTAGTAATGGAAGCGACAATAAGACTCCTAACCTTTTCACTTGACATTTCGAAACGTGTCTTTCTTATGTACTATGCACGA
>NC_051416.1:5440940-5441071 GCF_015228065.2 Penaeus monodon
TATATCTCGCATTTTACCCTTTACTTCTTTCGATGCATTCCCTTCATCAGCCATTTTTTTAAGTGCTTAAGGAAAAAGAAAAGGAAAATGCGCGCTTCCTGCTGCTTTGTGTCTCCTCTAATCATAAATCG
>NC_051416.1:5441260-5441420 GCF_015228065.2 Penaeus monodon
GTACATAACACGAGGCCTCATTACTTGCCATCTCGAGTCGCTCATCCTATTCCTCCGATTCCCTTCCTTCCCTTTTCCATTTGTCTCCGACTATCATTCTATCGAAGAGCTATTTGTTCATGACAGATGAAGGGGGGAAGAAGACCCTTTGGAGTGGGTT
>NC_051416.1:5442222-5442358 GCF_015228065.2 Penaeus monodon
AAAATAGGGCTTCGGGGTTCGTTTTTTTGGGGGGAAAGGGGGGGAGGAGGGAGAAATAGGGCTTTCGGGCTTCGTTTTTTTTGGGGGGGAAGGGGGGGAGAGGGAAGAAATAGGGCTTTGGGCTTCTTCTTTTATT
>NC_051416.1:5442392-5442543 GCF_015228065.2 Penaeus monodon
AAAGCCCGGATACCCCATCGTCGAAGAATGTTTGGGAGAGAGACGATTTTTGTGAGTAATGGACTGTGTACTCAATTATGTAAATTTTTACATTCTTTGCCTCGCTTGTTTGCCTCCAGAGGGAACGCATCTGGGCGGCGACGCATTCTTG
>NC_051416.1:5444300-5444699 GCF_015228065.2 Penaeus monodon
AGAGCATCGAAGTCATCCCAAGAATCTCGTACCGATGAAGAGAATGAGAAATTCTTGCCTTTTTCGTTCTAATATAATTCTCAATATTATTATCTCTTCAATGGTTTTACCTTTTATATGTTTACTGTTAAATGATGTTTATTTTTGCATGTGATTTTCATTATTATTTTTTAATGTTTTTATTTTTTTTATTTTGAATAATGTTTTCTCTTGGATATTATTCTGTTTTCAATGTTATTTTCTTTTGATTTTGATTTTCTGTTTATGTTATTCAGTTTTCGATATTACTATTCTTTTTAATATTATTTTCTTTTCAATAATGTTTTATCTTTTCAATTTGTTTCACTTCTAGATATTATTCCTTTTTTATATTATTTTTAAAAACATTATTCTCTGTTT
>NC_051416.1:5444773-5444892 GCF_015228065.2 Penaeus monodon
ATGTTTTCTCTTAAATATTATCATCTTTTAAATATTATTCGCATGTAAATAATATTTTCTTTAAGCATTGTTCATTTAAACGCTATTCTTTGAAATATTATGTTCAACATCTCATGCAC
>NC_051416.1:5445530-5445606 GCF_015228065.2 Penaeus monodon
ACCCTCGTCTTTTCCATCAAAGGGAGTGATCTTTTTTTTCTAGAATGCGGCAAGATTTATGAGAGCAAGAAAAAGA
>NC_051416.1:5445700-5445801 GCF_015228065.2 Penaeus monodon
GCATGACATCGAAAACAAATCACCTTGCCAACAGGAAATTTAAAATAAATTAAAGAATGGCTAACACAACCTTCTTGCAATGTTCACTCCCTCCCGATATA
>NC_051416.1:5446363-5446433 GCF_015228065.2 Penaeus monodon
CTCGACGCCTCGCAGCCGACGCGGCGAGCCCTCGGCTTGTCGCGTCGCTCGGATCGGACGCCGTTTCGGG
>NC_051416.1:5446494-5446811 GCF_015228065.2 Penaeus monodon
TTTAACACTTTCGGATCATCAATTTCGGCCGCGGGGATTTCTTAGCGCGGGCTGCGGATCCATCATGGCAATCCATTAATCATTCTCACGCTCGAGATCAATAGCAAGACTTTTGCCGTCGTAACAGGGGCGAAGGTGCGAGGAGGGGGGGGGGGGGAGGGGGGAGGGACGGAGGGCAGGGAGATGGGAGGAGGGCAGGGGGAAGGGAGGAGGGGGGGAAGGGAGGAGGGAGGGGAAGGGAGGAGGGGGGGAAGGGAGGAGGGAAGGAGTGGATAGGGGGGAAGAGGGTGCAGGGGGGGGGGCAATTGTGAAGGGGA
>NC_051416.1:5447029-5447098 GCF_015228065.2 Penaeus monodon
AAATAAAAGGAGGGGGAAGGGGGAAAAATTTCAAAATAGGGTGGAGGATATGTCGATCTGTCACCTTTA
>NC_051416.1:5447614-5447752 GCF_015228065.2 Penaeus monodon
CTTCGCATTCAATACTTTTTTTTTCATTTTCGCCCATTATATAACCAGGCTTTTGATCATTTTTGGCCTCGATCTCCCCGCTTTCGGAAGAATAAAAAAGGTGATGCGCTTTACGTCATTGCAGATAACGCTGTGCAA
>NC_051416.1:5447783-5447931 GCF_015228065.2 Penaeus monodon
AGGGGGGGGAGGGGAGAGTCGGGATAATTTTGCATGTCCTTTTCCCTTGGCTTTGCTGGCCGGGGTATCTATTGGCCTTTATTGCTCCTGTCTCATTCTGTGGCTGAGTAATAGCGGAATGACCGTGGAACCTCGTAATTAGTTTTTT
>NC_051416.1:5448221-5448331 GCF_015228065.2 Penaeus monodon
AAGTCGACAAAAGAACACTGAAAATGTGGTTTACAGAATATCGCAGAATTCTATTTCGCGATAAATACGAGATTGTTTTCCTATAATTGTGTTCAAGTATAAAAAGGAAC
>NC_051416.1:5448456-5448868 GCF_015228065.2 Penaeus monodon
CCCTCCTCTCTTTGCCTCCCCTACATAATTTCCCTCTTCAACTACCCTCTTTCTCTCCCTCCCACTTTATCCCTGTTCCTCCTTCCTCTTCCTCTCTCTCTTTGTCCCATTCATCTTTCTTCTCCGCAATTTCGTCCATTAGTCAGCCAGTTGCTCCCTCAAAGTCGGATCTATACGACTGCGAGAATGCTTCGAGTTGTAAGCTGAGACATCGATATTATAAGCTTGAATGAGGTGCCTTTTTGGCTGGTCGGTTTTTATGGAAGGATGCTATGCTTTAAATGCTTATTTGGGTGAATGTGGTTGATTGTGTTGGGGGGTGTGGGGGATGTGGGGTGGGGGTGAGTGTGGGGGTGTGTTTAGAGGGGTGATGGGGAAGGGGGAGTGTGGTCGTGTTTGGGGGAGTGATGGG
>NC_051416.1:5448980-5449058 GCF_015228065.2 Penaeus monodon
CATGCGTGTGATGTACACACTGACATAATCCTCTGCCTTCTGTCTACCAAGCAGTTACACTTCCGGCAATATCCACGC
>NC_051416.1:5449104-5449271 GCF_015228065.2 Penaeus monodon
TCATGCTTCTACAAACCCTTAAAGAGACTGGTCCAAAGTTCATAATATCTAAATCGAAAAATCCTCCCATTTTTCACACACGCTACGTTGAAATATTAGGATCAATGATAAAATTATTCTAAAGAGAGAAAATAAGGTCAGTAACTTTTGTCATTATAGAGAGAAGG
>NC_051416.1:5449985-5450209 GCF_015228065.2 Penaeus monodon
TGAGTATGTATGGGGGAAGGGGTTTGGTGTTTCTATTATAAATATTTTACTTATTGCAAAAAAACTGACAATAATAAGCCAAAAATTATAAGAGGACGTGAAACTTTTAAGCAAGTCATCTTTTGTTAGTCAACTGCATGTTACAAAATTTCTTTATGAAAGTTTCCTTGAAGATTCTGAAATGTTTTACAATAAAATGATGTTGCAACGAAATTAGTTTATGC
>NC_051416.1:5450550-5451101 GCF_015228065.2 Penaeus monodon
AAAGAGAATGTATTCATAAGTAACCACGCACCTTTGCCAGCGTGTTTTCACAGTAACACTCTCGGTTCCGCGGACCGTCAGCGCAGGCTCCTAATTGAACCGGGACCCCAATTAATCATTATTCGGGGGACGACCTCTGTACTTCAGCCCCCACCCCTTCCCCCCTTCCCCCTCCCCCTTCCCTCCCCTCTCCTCCCCCCCTCTACCCTTTTTGGTAATAAAATGAATTATTGCCCTTTAAGAGATTGTGATTTATTTGAGTCGGGGGCCAATAAGCGTTTGTGTCTCCTGATAGCGTCCGTCGATTTCATTTTTGGGACAAAAGGTTCTGTCTCGCGATTCTCGGCTAATGTGTCTCCGGGCGTGGCGCGTTTAACATGTTAGGATCTCCGTGTCTTTAGCTGTGTAATTTTGTTAAGGAAGGTGGATACGCGTGTGCTTGTTAATATTATCGGGTATGCACATAAACGCGTTCTCCTGTGTGTGATGATGGTGACACACTTATATGTATGTGTAATTATGGTTATGATGGCGTAGGAGAAAGAATATGA
>NC_051416.1:5451515-5452188 GCF_015228065.2 Penaeus monodon
CAAAACATTCATACAGTTATAATACAAAAATAATACATTTCCGTGGAAGAAGTTACAAATCCCCCCGTTATATTCCTGACATTTGAAAGCAAACATACAGAAGCCAATCACTTGGCCACGCAAAGAAAGCCTTTTTTATGAAGTCTGATCCGACCTAATCTAGACAGCGATACCTCGAGGAGCAGGCCGTGCATGAGGTCGACGTTAATCTTGAGGGATGGAGGTGGTCGTGCCAAGGTCGGACTCGGGCGCTGCCATTGCCTCTGCCTCCAGCGCGGACTCTGTTGGGGGAGCCCGGACTGGCCATTTGGATAATCCCAGGCTTTTAGTAAGACCTGTTAAAAAAGAAAAGATGCAAAGTTTCTTCAATTTTTCAATGTTCTGGTCTTTGTCGAGAAGAGGAATAATGTTTTATCCTTCCTTCTTTCACTCTGCATGATGTCAGACTAAAACATTCGAGGTATTTTTCTCCTTTCTTTCTCTTCTTACATTATACACCGAGACGAAAAAGGGAATGGAATGGAGAGTGCATGCAAAAAGCCCCATGAACATCGGCAAATAAAGACCAAAGAACCAGGGTAAATTAATGGCCCCGTTCTCTACATGTAACAAATGCATTATTCCAGACCACTGTTGGCTACACTCGGTACTGCATACTAAAACCATTCTGGAT
>NC_051416.1:5452244-5453296 GCF_015228065.2 Penaeus monodon
ACCTTTCAGAAAGATAACTATTACGTCCTTTTTAACAAAATATGCAGTCTGATCTTTGATTCGAAATAAACCTGACTCTTATGACAACGAAAGAACGAGGGAGAAAATCACAGCTTTTCAATGAATACCTTTTGTAATACGTATCGATTTCACACGCCATTAACGCACAACGAGGTGGCATTCCTAACCGGGCTTTAATTCCGAAGCGGTAAGGATTATTTACATCGAAGGCAAATACCAGGGTCGCCTACAGAAAATTACACAGCTTGCCCATCACACGCTTCTGTACCGACCAAGAGCCATCTGTCATGACAACATATGCCTACGCAAGGGACCGCTTGGAGAAAATAGCTGGCGACATCGTGGTATATTGACAAAGGAAAGCCAATAACTCACGGGTATAACCTGTAATCAAGCAGATCCATCACATACTCCATGCTACGTTCACTAGACTCGGAAGAACAGTGATTATGGTAGGATAAGGACGCAACACCAAGAGCTTCGTGGCGGGACTGAGGGACTGAGAATGGGAAAGGCCTCTGGAGTAACATTTCTCGTCGTTGTACATGAAACATGATTATTTACATGTTTTTTGTGTTTTGGTTTTTGTGTCTGTGTTCAGTTATCTGCATTTTTGTTTCTGTGTTTTGTTTGTTTTCGAGTATTTTATGTGTGTTTTTGCCGGGATAAGTGAGTGTGGCTGTTTGTTACAGGGGGAGACTGCATAAGTGTTAATGCATGTATTTATGACTGCTTATTTGTTTGTTCCCGACTGTCCGAGCATATATGTGTGTTTTGTATACCATTGTGAATGCTTATAGAAAACGCACCTACAGGAAAATATTCGAAAAGGGGATATGGAAGTATAGGATGTCGAACATCTATAAAGAATGGTCGAGTGTAGAGGATTTATCGAGTGTTCTGTCAATGGGCTCCGGAACCTAGTCATCAAACAAGCCTTAATAAAACATGTTACATACTGATGTCAATAATGTACATAACATGGGTTGTAGGGGAAATGGTCCAGTTCGAAAAAAAAAATCTGTCCCTCC
>NC_051416.1:5453388-5453776 GCF_015228065.2 Penaeus monodon
TACACACACACACATTGATACCCTCGAACGTCCACACACACACGAAGAAATGAAACATAACAGTGTTGAAATAATTTTGTTTTCAGCTCAGCAAGCAATTTAATTTCATCTCCCCATTTTTTATGTCAAGAGAGTGTTGGAAGTAGTAACCCGGCTACCCTGTACGAATGCAATTAATGTAAAATCGTGTATATTTCCTAACACAGGAGGTTACGTGAGGTGTCATCAACGCTCTGTTTATTTTTGTGCTTGTCATGTGTTGTCTGTTTTGTAAATGTTGTTAGTGCATTTGGGGTATTGCTGTTCTGAATGTAAAAAATGAAGGCTAACTTGTGTCTGTCACTTACTACTGATTAACGTCTTCTCTCTAAAAGATGTATTGAATTTC
>NC_051416.1:5455632-5455965 GCF_015228065.2 Penaeus monodon
GGTAAATACACCTAAAAAAATGCAACACAACAAACGTCACAAAACGAAAAGGAGTGACCTTGTTTGCAACCCACCTGTCAACGATAAAGTGACCTCTGTACAGACACGTGACCTGACACCTGCAGCCAACACAGGCGCGCCGACCAACCACGTCAGGTGTCGCGCGAAAATCACTAAAGTGCCAACAAATTTTACCGCCAGGTGTTGTGTGTGTCATAAAACCCGTGTCATGTGTCATGTAATGTTCGAAGGCATAGCGTGTGATGTTCGGCTGACTGAACATGAGGACGATTTATCTAAAGTGGGATGCTTATGCTCGATGCTGCTCTGCAC
>NC_051416.1:5456263-5456533 GCF_015228065.2 Penaeus monodon
CCTATAAAATGAAAGAGACACCCTTTGTTTGACTTGCGGTAATTCACAAATATATATTATTCGTTGCAACGATCAGATGACCCTTGACCAATCACAGACTATGTTCCTCGCTTTGTCAGCAGGTATTTAATTAAATGGAATTCCTTACCAAATATATACCAATTATACACGCTAGCATCATTAAATGCAGTCAGTAATATTTTCTTCAAATGTTAATTGATAGATGGACAAAACGATGCTACTCCTTGTGTGTGGGAAAGCTCCAGTTCT
>NC_051416.1:5458137-5458482 GCF_015228065.2 Penaeus monodon
TACCCCCTCACACCCATGCAATCACTAGCTCACCATCCAGCCACTGCGTTGCACTGTCCATCTGACCTCACGCAGGTCGCCACTCTTCACCCCGACTCCAACGCACGAGGAAAACACCGAATGATATATTGATATGCGCTTAATATTAAAGATAACCATATCATTTGGTGGTTGCTGGTAGCGCCGGGGTCATGTGCGTGTCCTGCCTTCTGTTCATTTGTTATTCTGTCAACCAGTGATTGGAAGACGTTTGTATTTATGCGTCGGTGCACTCGCTCACTGTCCTCGGCGTTTCTTCTGAGGAGTACTTGTGCCTCGTTCGTTTTTTGTGCTTTTTATCACTGT
>NC_051416.1:5458864-5459022 GCF_015228065.2 Penaeus monodon
CCCCTGAGTTCATTAGAAATTTCTCTCACCAATGATTTCACTTATTGCAGTGGCCGCTCCAAATACTTTCACTTTCAACTTGGCATTTTGATTGATGCAGATCAATCCAACTTTAAGTCACATAGGAACAAATGCCTAATCATTTGGATAATACCATT
>NC_051416.1:5459553-5459838 GCF_015228065.2 Penaeus monodon
ACCTCCAATACCTTCCTGATTTGAAGGCAGCAGCTCGCGGTACTCGCATTTCCTTTCCTAAAGTTTTCCAAGAGATTTCTCAGGCTGGAGCCGCCCGCGCTTGGCCCATCCAACTGCGCCTCGCCTTAGCTGAGGATAGACCATTTTTTAGGACCTTTTCTGCTCGTGTTTAGTCCCGATTCCGAATCTGATTTTCCGTCTAAATCTTTCCCCTAAAATTTCTTTGTGGCGAAAATCCTGCCTTTCTGTCTCAGTTTTTCTTTAGATTATCAGTTTGATTATATC
>NC_051416.1:5459949-5460067 GCF_015228065.2 Penaeus monodon
CACTTTATCGATGACGTCATCCGAGATACCCCTCTGACCTTTCATGAAGGTCAGTGGCGCGACGAGAAGGATTTTGCAGAAGCCTTGGCGTTCTCTGATAAAGATCCGAACTGATGAC
>NC_051416.1:5460573-5461153 GCF_015228065.2 Penaeus monodon
TCAGAGATATACGAACAGGTAAAAACACAGCGAGCTATACGGGTAGGAAGAAATACACAGACAGAAAGACCGACTGAGAGAACAATCACGCGAACAGACACTTTAATAAATATCAAACGCAAAAAAAGGAAGACAAGGCAAGAGGGACGATCTCCATCTGTTGTTTTTTTTTCCTTTCTTTTGATCTTCTCCGTTGATTAATCACATCCAATCGCTGTCTTGCCCCTGCCTGGCTCGAGCCTCCAGCCACGCAGATCCTATTCTCTCCTCCGGCCGTTCTGCTCTCTGCCTTCCTGGAGCCCCACGGACCCCCCCCCCCCATTGTGCATCCCAGCGACGTCTCCCGAGACCCAGAAGCGTTACAGGTGATGTCCGTCATCCCGCCCTCTCTGTGCCTCTCCCCCGTCCCCCGCCCCGGCCGTCTCTGGTGCACGAGCGGGTGAAATCGAGATCTGCCGTGGCACTTATCTGGCCTTATCAAAGGGCGGGCGGCCAGGCGGAGAAGGGGATGCGGAGCGGCTCGGCCAGGCACCCTCGGGGCCAGAGTTCGATTGGCAGCGGCGGTGCCAGGCTGCGACAG
>NC_051416.1:5461187-5461366 GCF_015228065.2 Penaeus monodon
GCCGGCAGCACCGCCGTCGTGTATTGGATATCGACAAAAGAGGTCGCGGAGCAGGTCAGGTGAATTATTGGACAGCGCGGTAGTTCATAGTGTCTCAGGTGTGTTATTATAGCCAGGGGACCGACGCGCGGCGGCGGCGAGGTGCAGGAGAGGCCGGCGGTAATTTGTTTGCGCCCAAT
>NC_051416.1:5462315-5462649 GCF_015228065.2 Penaeus monodon
CAATACAAGTTTGTGAATGTTTGTCTGTATAAACATTCCCAACGTTAGCATATCGACTTTAGTCCGAATCTCTACCTTTAAAGAATTTCCAAAACCGGACATACACATGTTTACTCGCCCCCCGCGCCCGCACCCTCAACATACACTCTAAGGTCCTCGCTTTAAACGAAATAGGATCCCACAGCAAATTAGAGATTCATTCAGGGGCCTGAGTCTACCATGGGATAAAGCTCTCTTGCCTTCGAAGATCTGTTTACCTACTGAATATTCCCACCGCCCAAAATTGCCAGCCACCTAAGTCATTCAGAGAAAGTGAAACTCAGATAAAACACAC
>NC_051416.1:5463253-5463376 GCF_015228065.2 Penaeus monodon
CAGAGGTTTCCGAGATTTATTTTTTTTCTTAATGATGTTTGCGCGACATTTTCAGAAAAAAGCTAATATGTTAGTCTGCCTTCACATGCATATATGTATGAATCCCCTCAACACGCTAACATG
>NC_051416.1:5463842-5464215 GCF_015228065.2 Penaeus monodon
ATTTTTTTAAAGTAACTTCAACAAGAACATTCGCAGCGACATGAGCGTGTGTGATTGTCAGCATTCATCTCTGGCGCTTCATCATCCTGGCAGAACAGTCTGTTAAGCTTCAATATCCATAAATGTCGATTTCATTACCGACGCATTTGTCAGTCTTATTTGCCTGTCACTGGCGACAAGTGCAATCTGCCATTTATAAATTCATAATGTTGCCTTAAGTGCGTTTTTATTTTCAAAATCAGGATTTTTTTTGTGAATAGGTGTTTACGTAATGAATTCTGAAATGAGGTTACGTGGTGTCAGAGAAAAAGTATCTTTGCTGGTGCTTCTAGAGTTTTCTCGTTAAAGATTTTTGGGTACATTAATGTCGGTT
>NC_051416.1:5465430-5465578 GCF_015228065.2 Penaeus monodon
CTTAATTTCCACAGAAGAAGAGAAGGACAGAAAAAAAATATCACCCTGAAAACCCACTCAACTAACGTCAATATTTTCTCCGGGAGAAGATGGCCAGTCAATTTCCTTGTCCTTGGGTGCCATGGGGATTTCCAGTCTTGTATAAACT
>NC_051416.1:5467825-5467930 GCF_015228065.2 Penaeus monodon
TTCATCCTCTCACATCATTAGCATACGATCAAAAAGTAATGCCTCGGAAATGCTGCATGTAATAGAACCCACGAGCTTCACTTACCACCTAAATAGAACACACAA
>NC_051416.1:5467967-5468321 GCF_015228065.2 Penaeus monodon
GAACATAGCGATCAGCTGATCAATGGCGGCGGAAATCTCGGTTCATATTGTCTTTGGATTCTGACAAACACACTCTCTCAATGATGGACGAGGGGGGAGGGGAGCCGAGCCTGGGGAAGGAGGGATGGGGGTGGGATGGGGAGAAGGGAAGCTGGGGGGAGGTTGGACAAGCAAAGGGGGTGGAGGTGACCTATGGGGAAGGGTGGGGGAGGAGAGATAGAGGTAGCCCGGGGCGACTGGAGAGGCAGTGGGGTAAGAGAAAGGCAGAGGGGAAGAGGCAGGGGGAGGATAGAGGGTAATTGGAGAGGCGGAGGGGAAATAGGTATCCTGGGTACAGTGGGGGAGTGGAGGGAA
>NC_051416.1:5468376-5468709 GCF_015228065.2 Penaeus monodon
AGGAAAAGGGAGGAAGACCAGAAATGGGCAGACAGACACGGACGAGGTAGCCTTACGGTAAGGGAGAAGGCAGCGGGTAAATAGGTAGCCTAAGGGAAAGGGAAGAAACAGAGGGATGGGAGACAGACAGAGGGTAAAGAAGTACCTAGGGGAAGGAAGAACGCAAAGGCAAAGCGATAGGGGAGCAGAAGGGGTGAAGTACAAGCAGAGAGGAAGGAGGACAGACAGAGGGGAAGGGAAAAGCAAGGGAAGGACAATAGGCAGAGGGGACAGGGACAGGCAAGGGGAAAGGGTAGCTAGGGGTGTAATAATCAGAGGCGAGGGAACTGGCCT
>NC_051416.1:5468764-5468934 GCF_015228065.2 Penaeus monodon
TATATAGACAGAGAGACGTAGGGGCGAAGCAGAGGGGAGGCAGACACAGAGATAGGCATCGGGGCCATAAAAGGCTGTACGTGCCGTCTTAGATGGTAATGAAGTCTTGTGAATGGTTGGCGCGGTGAGTGCTGAGTCTTAAAAAAGGTAAAAAGAAAAAAAAGAAGTAG
>NC_051416.1:5469247-5470661 GCF_015228065.2 Penaeus monodon
CAATGATCACATAGTAACATAGGTCCTGAAGAAGCGAGAGTTAGAGCAACCCTAATTAGCCAAGTTACGCCGGTAACACTTGGCAGTCTGGCCTAAGAACTAAGAGGGGGGGGGGGGCAGGGGAGAAAACGCCCCTTCGTGTTGCTTTACGAGGGCATTTACGTAATTATGTAATGTTTACGTGGAAGATCTAGTACAAAGTCTTAAGATGCGGCATATTTGTGACTGGGTGTAATGGCGCTGGGCGAGGGGAGCGAACAGGCGATCCCAGGGCTCTGAAATGCCTTGTCTGCGCCCCTGCGATGAAATGTTGCCGGAGCCTTAGTTCCGGGTCGCGTTTTAGAGAATTCTTTATGGTTTTCGTGTGCGTCGCTTATTACAAGATTGGTGGATAAGAAGGGAGTCTTGTTTGTTAGAGTTTTATGGAATAAAAAGCAAGATTTGATACTTACGCTCTGAACTGTTAATAATTCTGTATTTGATTATTCATTGCGAGATCCGTAAACAAGAGAGATTGTAGACAAAGTTGTTTATTACGAAACGTTAATTTGAAAACTGTTCTTTGAAATTTGTTACTTGCGACATTTAATCATTCAATTCATATTAGATCAGACGCCTCACTTTGATGAGAAATGAGTCGTAAACTTTTCCAGATGATCATGAATTCGATTACGCCTGTCTACCAAGAATAAAGGTGACATGCAACACTGAAAGCAAATTTAATTAGCTCAGACTGGGATTCTCCGCGACATTAATTTTCCCTGTGTAATTCTTGAAATCTCCAAATGAACTGTTTTTCCTATGAACAAGCATGGAACCTGTTTTCTGTAGTTTAAAATGACGATTTGATATTCCGTTTTCCCTTGCAGTGCACTCGAATACTGCACCTCTGAACCTAGACATTTATTTGATTAACACAGTCCCGTGGCCAAGCGCTGAACTTCAGGCGTATTTCCACACAACGCACGTTTTAGCAACACCTTTCTGCATCACCAACGCGATACTTTTTGTAGAACCTACAGTACAAAAGCACATATACCTACCTTTCCTGTGCGAACACCCCAAAGGCTTGTGAACACCCTTTTGAACAACATGCAAACCATTCTTCTCTGCTCTTTTTTTCTTCTCTCTTTCTCCCCTTCTGCAGTACCTCAAGCCCAGCGCCCCTCCATCCATCAATCTGCAGGGGAAATCAGGGATGGACAGTTTACAGAAAACTCTTTTACTCGACAAGAAAAACATGTTATGAAGAGATTATATGCCTCAGTTCCGAGGATAAAACTGCACAGCTAGAGCATGTATATCTTAAAGTTGATTGATTACCTTTAAAGCTGTAGCCTGTGTGTTGTTCCTCTGTTTTGCTGTGTTTTGTGAAGATGAAGTACAAGGAAATACAATACTTTTCTCACGACTG
>NC_051416.1:5470756-5471475 GCF_015228065.2 Penaeus monodon
TCATGCTCCTTATAAACATACAGCCTGCAACAACACAAACATCCACACAATAATGTATATGATCACATGACAGTAACAAATATCTCAGGTCCTCTTTTAACGACCTCTCTTGGCACTTGTATGACCCTTTCATTGACCCAGCCTTCATATCGCTACGTTAGTGATACCACTCCTCAGCTATCTTCATCCAGAAGATTGGCGGTTATACAAGCCGGGGCTGATAATTCCCTGTTATCTGGGTCTGTCATGTGTAATAAACAGAATGATAAAACGCCGCTATTGCAATTATGGGACATCATACGCTATACTCCCCATGAGATACCCGTGAATTCTTTAATGATAAAGAACAGCTAATTGTTTAATTATTGGCCGATAAGTAGCGATAAGGCAAATTACAAGACAAAGAGCCGGGCATAATATGTCTAACTAGAACGTACTAATTACTGAATAGCTCACATCACGGAGATGGCTATTGGCTAGTTATAAAAGTGGCATTGGACGATATCTTTAATTACATCATCTTATCATAATGACAGTTCACGGTGCCTTTTGTTAAGTAATTTTAGCTTTAGAGCGTTAAAACAGAACTATGTATGAATTCTAGCCAAAAATTATAGTTGCAAAGGATAATACCATAATAGGAAATTCAGGATAAAGAGAATAAAACATGAACTATCTTTGTAATTCGGCGAAATATAAATTTTCACTATTCTTTGTAT
>NC_051416.1:5472169-5472419 GCF_015228065.2 Penaeus monodon
GCACCCCATACCGCGACCGCCAACTCCCGAAAGCACAGCCTCGCCTCTGCCTTCAGCCAAGGGCTCACTGCAGCCGACCCGAGAGAGCGTGAGATGTAAGGCCGAAACTATGCTCTTCGGCGCAAAATGGATTTGGACCCAAGGTTGCGGCGGCTTCTCAACGACCTCTATTTTTTATTCCCGTTTAGGAATATTCTTAGAAGGAGATAATCGGTAAAGCGGATGCTGTAACAGTGCTTGGAGGGATACT
>NC_051416.1:5473095-5473209 GCF_015228065.2 Penaeus monodon
AATTGATGGAAAAGCGTGAGAGGAAAGGGGAAGGTCTGTCAAACAAACAGAGAAGAAGCGATGACAGAGAAAGGGAAGAGAAAGAGAGAAAAAGGAAAGGCAGAAAATAGGAGA
>NC_051416.1:5473429-5474239 GCF_015228065.2 Penaeus monodon
CTAAGCCTAAATTTTGGATGAAAATCACCTTCGTTTTTTGTGAATCCCATTATCGGGATACATTAGGGAACCAGGCAGATATTACGCTCGTTAAAATGTTGACGAGAGGAAGGTATGGGTTATCAGCGCTGGGAGAGGAGGTGAGTGGGAGTGGCTAAGACATTACATGCATCTTAGATACGCTATCTCTGAAACACATGGGTAGCGATCCATCAGCTGATGAGGCGGAGGAAAGTTCACGGAGGGCACGAGCGCCTTACCCTTTGGTTTAAAGACTTCAGGAGAGGTGAAGAAGGGGGAAGCAAGATATGCATAGATATGAAGCGACGGCCAACCCCTGGCCTCCACTGCAAACGTTTCAGACCTTGCAGGAGTATAAACGTTTAAGTCATAAGTTAGTTCAGATTTTAAACTCCTCCCTCCTTCTATACAGCCAGTCCCTCACTCGCTCATAGGCCTTACACGAGTTAAAACGTTCAAGTCATGTGTTAGCACAGACGAAGCACCGCCTTCCTCCCTCCCAACACTCACATTCAGTCCCTCACTTGCCCCTAGGCAGTGGTGAAGCTCGCTACTCTTCAAATATTCAGAGGAAGGGGTCGGCAAACCGGTTTCTGTCCCCTAACAAGGATGGGAGGTGAGGCTAGAGGGGAAACTCCCTCATTTTTCCCCCTCGCTGTATTTTATAGAGTGAAAACTGAAATTGAATTTGTCTTATTCGGGAGATATTCCATCCCAGGGTTGAGAGGAGGGCCCTTTTATACTCGCTGTGTAAACCACGAAGGAAGGCTAACGATCCGAGGAGTCGGG
>NC_051416.1:5474356-5474604 GCF_015228065.2 Penaeus monodon
CACAGATAAACTACAACACACAATATTCATTACCCAGCCTTGAAAACTGAGTAACGGGTGTGCAAATGCATGAATGCAGGGAAATATTAGATTACAGTTTCATGTTATTACATCAGCAGATTCCCCTCTCTCCCTCGGCAGATCCTTGTCCCTCCCCTCATAATGTCAGCTCGCGTGCAGACTGCGTTCTCTCCACCTCCCTGCCGCTGGGAGTTCACAGCAGGGCGCTAAGCAGGCTGTGTAGCAGA
>NC_051416.1:5475357-5475655 GCF_015228065.2 Penaeus monodon
GCTATTGTTAAAGGCCTCCTATGAATATGAAGAATCTATTCCTGGTTTACAAATGTGATGCTTAATGAAAATTTATGTATTGTACTTATAAGCGACCGAAAAGATATGATAATGATATGCAGAGCGAGAGCTATATTTGGTGACTCTAATACCAATAATTACTGTGATTAATATCAGGGTAATTAAACAGGTGATCATTATTTCGTCAGTGATATGGTATTCGAGATGTGTTAAAGGGATGTATTGGTTGTTTAAGTGAATGCAATTGCAACATATGATTGAGTAATAGGTAGGTAGA
>NC_051416.1:5475924-5476089 GCF_015228065.2 Penaeus monodon
GAATTCGAATAAGAGATATCTGCACAGTAAAATACACGTAAACAATGTGTTTTTAATCGTTTATAACAAGAAATACAAGTCCGTAAACATTTGGGGAGTGTAGGCAGCACACTTGAAAAGTAACTAACTCAGTTTGAACAGTTAAAGACGGAAAAAAAAGAAAAG
>NC_051416.1:5476177-5477221 GCF_015228065.2 Penaeus monodon
ACTTTTGTACAACTCTTTAAAAGGCTTGAGGCTACTAGCCAAGAAAAAGTACAACCATTAGAGACCAGACAAAATATATATTTTTTTAAAGATAGCTTTTGAGTGGATACGCGATGTTCGTTTTGATGCTGTAATAAAATATAGGGCTTTGGAGGGCTGATTCAAAACGTAAGTTAAGCTGCAATGCTGTAAACAAACATTCAGTCTAATTCTTCACAATCGGGTTGTTTGCTTCGTAAATACAGATTAGCTCTGCGTGATTTGTTATTAAATATCTGTATCATCAAAAGCTTTCGTAGCAGGTATAGAGGTAAATATGTCATATCTCTATTCAGAGTAGTAATAGGTTGACCATATTGTTTCTTAAAAGGATTACGTATTTGATATAAGTACGTACGTATTTGGTATAAGATATCGCGCGGATAAAGTACTGAATGTAATTATATATATTTGTTTAATAAAAATGATTACAATAACGACGTGTTCCAATAACTGAATTATATCATATGGCTATACCCTTTCATTCGGAGTTCACAAGCCACTTCATAGCAATAACGTAATGTTATAATGCTCCGGCACTACAGGAAATGTTCAGATCCATTGTAATAATTAAATATAAGGAAATGAAACGACTTGGCATTTGATTTAGTCCTGAAAACTGACACTTCATATTATATTAGTTATGAAAAAATGGTTGTATGATATTCGAAAGGAATTTTTGTCGTTCGCTCTTTCTATCTCTTTTCCAAACTTTTTTTTTTTTTTTAACTTTGACATTTTCCTCTCTTTCTCTGTGTCGTTTATTCACTCACCCTCTCCTTTTCCACTTTCGTCCTCTTTTTCTATTCCTCTTTTTGCTTTTCTATTATTTGTGAGTGTGCATATTTGCCCGTGCAAACTTTCAGATAAAGCCGGCGATTACTACCACAGCCCGGCTGACAGGACGCCTGAATATATATTTGACTTGGATACGCCGGGACAATATAAGGAACAGCCTGCAATGTTGACAAATATCCTGCAATTCTGCGAGGATATGATATCAAC
>NC_051416.1:5477286-5477757 GCF_015228065.2 Penaeus monodon
TGTGAGTTCCTGCAGCGCCTCCGGCCGAGTTCTCAGGCGTCGTCCGTTGCCCTGGCTCCCCCAACATTTATTTGTTCACCACCACTCGGCAAATAACAAAAATAGGATGACAAACACCTCCCGTGGTACGGAAAAACGAAGCCAAGTTTTCGCAGCGAAGCCACGCCGGGAATCCTGCAACGTGGCTGCAACTGCGAACTGCGAACTGCTCCCGTTTCTGGCGACAGTTGGGCGATCCTCGACCGGCTTTGAGGAGTTATTAGGACGGTTTTCGGGGCATGAGTCCGGCCTCCGAGCTCGTTTACCAATTACACCGAAGAGAATTAGTGGCAGTTGGATGCGCTGGGATCACAGGGTATACGTGCGCGCGGTCGAGTGTGCTTGTGTGTATGTGCCCAGCGGAACAGGAAGCGTTTGATATTCACCTTAAGAAAATGTACAGAGGCGCCTGCAGATATTTACTTAATCGTG
>NC_051416.1:5477956-5478181 GCF_015228065.2 Penaeus monodon
CAATTACCAGTAGTGAAAAGGGTGGAGAAGTGCACAGGCCTTTGGATCGCGCCCCGCCCGGCCAGGCGTCGGCGCCCAGATGAAGGCAAACCAAACAACGGGGCGGCTGGGGGAGCGGGGGCAAGGGGGGGGGGGCGAGGAACAACTTTACAGCCCTCCACGCAATCACGTCCTTACTGGTTATGACTCCCTCTGGACATCCGGGATTCAAGGATTTTCCTAGTC
>NC_051416.1:5478740-5479188 GCF_015228065.2 Penaeus monodon
TAGATTGTATCCAAAACCAATTTTACGATTATCAAAAAAATCACGTACAAATATTGCATCTAGCTTCATGTTGATCTACAACGTACAATAAACTATAGATCTCTCAACAAACTCCAATTGCTATTACACACACAAGGTAATCGCGGATATAAGCTGCGTATCATACTGAAATATTACGAGATAATACTGAATCATATGCGTAAGCCATTCCCTGGTTGCTTGTTTCATAAAAAACGCGGTTCAAACTTGATATAAACACTTGAATTGTTGAATAGATGTTCAATACAGACTTCCCTACACCTTTATTGTTAATACATCCATCATTACCCAGCGGCTGTAGACCCATAAACCGTCATCATTAGCATAATTACACGTGTCATTGAAGGTCGCACTCTCTCATTACGGCTCGTAAATTATGTTGGCCGATTCCTTATAACAGCTAACGTTT
>NC_051416.1:5479573-5479753 GCF_015228065.2 Penaeus monodon
ACATTACATAATATTATTCTTCCGCACGGCCGGCGCTCCTTAACATTCGCTCCGGAAATCTCGTGTCGGAAATGTTTTGAAGGCGCGGGGCGCAGGCTTATCAAAATATTTTCGTTTCTTCTCAGTTTCGTGGAAATTCGATATTGACTTCTCTTTCCTCGCTACTGTTTAATTATATGC
>NC_051416.1:5480057-5480622 GCF_015228065.2 Penaeus monodon
CCTTCTGCGTCTGCACATCCATGTATAAGTTTCTTTTAAGGCAGTCTGAGGACGACATACCTAATGGTAATATATAGCCTGCCTTTACTACGGAGTCCCTCTTCTCCCCACACTAACTCCTGCCTCTTCCTTGTTCATATCTTTCCCTTGACCCCTTCTCCCCCCCCCCCTTTCCCAGTCGCGTCACTCAGGACAAGGAGCTCCGGTCAAGGAGAAAGGAATATTTATCAGTTAAGCTGATAATGGACCGCCTAGTCTTCTTCTTGTTCGGGAGATAATTCCTTCTCTTTTTGTTTCACATCCTACATTCAGATTGTACTTACAAGGTCTTAAGAAGGTAACAGCAATCAGAGTCGTCGGGGGTTTGTTACCCTTTAAAAGACTCGCGTGACCTGAGGGGGAAAGGGAGGAGGAGGAGGGGAAGTGAGGGGAGGCGAGAGGGAGGGAAATAGGGGGAGGGAAGGAGAGTCAGGGGAAGGGGAAAGGAAGGGAGGGGGAGGAGAGGAAGGAAAGGGGGGGGAAGAGAAAAGAAGTATGGGAAAAAATGGGGGAGGGAAGGGAGGGA
>NC_051416.1:5480936-5481158 GCF_015228065.2 Penaeus monodon
AATCCGCTGTTGAGAGATGAGCTGAAAGCCCCCAGACGTGTATATATACTGCAGCAGAAGCGTATAATTCTTTTTCCAAGCGAGATTACACTCTCCCTCTCCCTCTCCCCTTCTACCGTGCGTGTCTCTGAGATCGGCCGGGTTGACATGCGATCACGAGGTGTGGTATATTTCTTTTTATGTGTGCTGTAATCACGGGGCTGGTAATGTTAAAAAAATACA
>NC_051416.1:5481461-5482202 GCF_015228065.2 Penaeus monodon
TCATGCAAATATCGTGGCTTCGTTTGCAGGGAATTTAGCAATGCTTGGAACTACAAGCGGTGGTATAGCGTCACCGGCAATTTCATAGATTATTTATAGGAATGGTTTTCATACTCGTTAAACTCAGGTACAGATTAAATTTCGCGGAAAGGTCATTAACACCTTTGTGAGGGTGTTAGATGTGAAAGAGATGGCGTTTGATTAACATAAATATCACTTTTGTTTAAAGTGTGTCCAGTTTGCTTAACTGAATGTGGAATTAATTTGTTGACACAGAGAAAAATGAAGTAAGAGAAAGTAAAAGTTTGGAAAAAAAGGAATTAGCGAAACACTGAGAAGAAAATGAGATAATCGATCACGAAGAGGAGGAGGAGGAAGGGTAAGGGGAGATAGAGATGAGAAAAGAAGATGAAACTGGAGGAGAAAAACTGAGGAGGAAAAAAGAAGAGGAGATGGAGTACTTTAAAAAAGAAGAAGAAAAAAAAGAAAGACAAAGGAGAACCAAGACGAAAAACAATGGAAAAGATAAGGCAAAGAAATAAAAGGAAAGATGATAATAACAATAAAAGTAAAAAGACAGGAAAACACTTAAGCTAAACATTTCCTTTTTAATGAAAGTATTCATGGTTATAATTAGCCGAGCAATTATGCAATTTAGGAGCATTGCGCCTTCCGCTGCGATTCACAAAATGCATTTAAGCCACGTCGCCGGCTTAACGACTGGCTTTAGATGTCCCGCCA
>NC_051416.1:5482741-5483172 GCF_015228065.2 Penaeus monodon
TGGCCGTCAGAGGTGTCACATTCAGAGCCTGCTGTGATGAGCAAGCAGAGGAAGGGAGAAGTTGCGAAAAATCATTATCACTCCTGGAGGGAAACAATATTTGTTTGTAGCAGTTTCCCTTGGCCACACACAGGGAATTATGATGAGAATGTCGTTAGTAAATGTAATGTTAAGGAAGGTGATAATGCGAGTGGTGGCTTTGGTGTATAAGTGATGATGGTGTTAAACTTGTGAAATGGAGTTGGTGAGGACTTTGAGAAGAGGGTAAAGAAAAAATGAAGAAAAAGGTGATATCTATATGGATAATAACAACAGCCATGAGGAAAACGGTTTTTATAATTTTAAATTCTGCAGCTCTGGGTGAACCTTTCCATTTATTTCTTTATTTTTATTTCATTTTTTTACTTTGTCTTTTATTTATATATTTTTGG
>NC_051416.1:5483685-5484033 GCF_015228065.2 Penaeus monodon
CTGATTCGCTTGCATATTAATCCATACGAAGACACAGCTTATAAGCCTGTGACATGTATAACCAATGAATGACGTATAGGCAGGGCAGAGAAGGAAAATTTACAGACGGGCCTAGGCATAAAAAGGGAATAAAACTATACATCTCTCCTATGGCACCATTACCTTGGGCACTTCCTATACATCAATGCCACGGTTGACTATTAGGCTCGCTCCTCATATTTTAGGCTGCTGGAACTTACGTAAAATATGGATAAAAGTGGGCTTAGCAATAATAATACCCACGTGAAAGGTTTTTGTAGTCGTAAAATGATGCGTCGGTTAGCGTGTAGTGTGAGGCAATGGGATCTC
>NC_051416.1:5484146-5484242 GCF_015228065.2 Penaeus monodon
TCCGGTTTCTTTTTCTATAGTAATATCTCACCTTGTGGACGCTTGTTTACTGCCATATTATCGAGAATTTCCATCTTTGCGTCTGAGAGTAACACA
>NC_051416.1:5484509-5484610 GCF_015228065.2 Penaeus monodon
CATCAGCTATAGATGGCACGCCTTCCACACCCAGCGACTCTGGAACAGCCTCTGCCATCGCCACCTTGCCACGTGAAGTGATCATTTTCTGTCTTCATAAG
>NC_051416.1:5485605-5487135 GCF_015228065.2 Penaeus monodon
CCGAGTCGAGCGTTCAAAACCGCCCAGTGCACGAGGGCTGAGCAGAGCAAGGACGCCATACGAGCCTGGGCCGTGTTTTTTCTAACTGATATTGATTCCGCGGTCTTTATTATATGAAGGGATTCCGTCTCCTCCAATATTCCTCCCGTGCAATTCAGAATTATTGGTAATCATCTACTCTCCTCAGGGAAGGAGTTCGATGTCACTTTGTCTGAGATTTACTTCATGAAAATTCTGATTCTTTTCATGAATGTTAGAGGAAGCTACAATTTTGCAAGCTAAGCTCTTGGTCTTTAATATTAAAACCTTTTGCAATCGCAGGTAAAATCGTATGAAATTTGCAATCTAAACTTATACGCTTTGGTTATATTGTTGTTGCGTTTTATTTATTAAAGGCAATTCACTCACAGGAATGCCAGTAATATGGATTTTTGTCGATAATGTTTGGACACTCTGAAACTTTTCTCTGTATTACATTTATGATTACATGTGAATTATTGATCATATAATCTTTGCTTCACAGATTTCCTTAAAAAAAAAACATACAAGCGTTTTAGTATTAATGACAAACATCTAGATTTTTTATGGTAATTATAAATGACTCACTTGTTTTGAAAATAGTGAATGCCCCCCCCCCCTCCTTGATTTCCAGCCAGTTCCAAGAAGAGGGCAAGCAGCTGGAAGGGCATCCGGTCATAAAAAGAATTAGGCTGATCATGATTCCTTTTCCAGCCAGAACCATATTGGATGCAGAACCGCATTTGGGTTTGAATCGTCATGGGACAAAAACCCTACTAGGTTTAGAACCATGTCAGGTCCAGAACCGGACTGGGGTTAGTGCCATACTGGGCTTAGAACCACATTGTGGCCAGAACTGAACTCTGGTTAGAACCGCACTGTGGCCAGAATCGTAGTAGGGGCTAGAACCGCATTGAAGCGAGAACCATACTAGCGCCAGGACCATCGTGGGACCAAAACCGCACTGAGTCCAGAACCGCATTGGGGTCAGAACCGTCCTGAGGCCAGAACCGCGAACCATCCAACCCGGGAAGAAACCAACACCCTCATGACCGACAAGACAGTGCATATACATCCTTTACCCAATGAGTGTGCACCTGTGACCCAGCTCCTCGGTGCCCGCCGCTGGCTCGTCTCGTATTCAATATTCACGAAGGACCCGACGCTCCCTCTCTCTCTCTCGACCAAGACTGGCCACACCTGACTCGGGGAGCCTCTGCATTCGGATCAATAAGCGGTAAATATGAATTTGATAAGCTACCTCGATTCTTATCTTTGTGGGCGAATCAAAGGCGAACACCGGTGCCATAATGGTTCGCCCCCGTGGCTATTTGCCTCTGCCATGATACAGGCCCATTGTTAATCTCGCTGATATCGTAGGTTATTATGATACCGGAGTTCCATTCGGCCCCGGCAAAGGCAGTCTAGTTTGTGTGGTTCTTTATAGCTTGACCTGGAGGGAACCGTTCTATCATGGCTGGGCTAATGGGGAGCTGTTGCACCGGAAATTAT
>NC_051416.1:5487261-5487679 GCF_015228065.2 Penaeus monodon
TTATCTACGAGTGCATGAGTTTATATGTAGCACACGGCTCCAGAACCTGAGAACGGTAACTGTCTGTGCTTTCCCTGACCTTTCACTCTCTTTCAAATTTTCTTCTGCGCCAAAGTTTGCTAAGGCAAGATTAAGCTCGCCTCCACGTGTGAATTTATGATACTGTGGTGTGTCAAGAAGTTTGCAGACAACTTTGGAAAGTCTCCCCTTGTTTCACATACAAATGAAGAGTTTTCTTTTTACAACTCTCTTTTACTCTTCTTCTTTCATCTCATTTAAGCCTGTTTATGGGTCTGCTTTTCTAGCCTTGTATTAAATTGCATAGTTGTTTGGCTGTTGCATCCCTTGAACTGACCCCCTGGGAAAAGAAGCATCAAGAAATTTATATGAAGATGTGCGAAGACAAATGAAATATGCA
>NC_051416.1:5487704-5488289 GCF_015228065.2 Penaeus monodon
ACAGAAAATGCACACAGAATGCACCCAGAATATCTATTACTCAATCTCTTAGATCTGCAAATATAAAGTGAAAACGGAATAAACGTTTTAATTACAATCACAATCGCCCAGACTGATTGTTTTTTTTTACTGAAATCGCCCCCCCCCGTCACTTTGTTTTTGGTTGAAATAACAGAGAACCGCAGGAGCGAAAAGGTGCTCGTTTGATTTTCCTCTCGACTGATAGGAGATATTTCGGACATGAAAATTCATTTAAAGTTCTAACCACACGGAAAATATGCACGTATTGTGCCTCTGTGCACGGTCATGTTTTATTCATGTTCTCTCAGGTGGATGTTATTGCGTAAGGATATGTGGATAATGGACAAAACAATCAGAACGGTTATGTTAATAGAACTGTTTAATTCGGTGGTGTTTGGGAAATATTTGTGTCATAGTTTAATGGCTCTAAGCCTGCAACAGAATCCAAACAACGCATCGTGTTTATTAAACCCAAACTTCCTTTCTCATAATTAGAGCAACTTTTATCAGGAAACTGGAAGTGTCTCGCTGAATAAACACAATCCATTTAGTTCTCACTCGGGG
>NC_051416.1:5488333-5488475 GCF_015228065.2 Penaeus monodon
CACACGATTTGTCAAGTAGAACAGAATTCCAAGCACGGTACAGCAGCCTAGGTTTGCGGGTCAGATCCTGCCTCGCGTCGAACCAGTCATACTCTGGCCGCCGACGGGGAAGTGTCACTGATCCCTTGGCGGAAATGCACTC
>NC_051416.1:5489073-5489657 GCF_015228065.2 Penaeus monodon
AGTCTCTCCCCTCAGACAGAAATACATGTATGAAAAACAAAGAATAAATACGAACGCGGTGACCACTCTGCCGCATTCGTACACACATACGCACAGGCATACTTTGACATGCAACACGCATAGTTTGCATGCAAGCGTCCTATATGTCAATCTGCACGTTGGCGTACACGGCCGTGCGTCGTGCAGCCCGAAACTAGCTTGCATGCAACATTGCGATCCTTCATCCCAACCACCAGCTGCCGCCTCTTGCAACCCCTGCAACACGAGCAATCAAAAGTCATGGCTTGTTGATGTCGCGTCTGCCCATATAAATTTCAGCGCGATTGTGTAATATCAAATAATCATTTAGTTCACGTGAGCGGCCATTTGCAGCGGTGAATGCAGACTGACATGTTCAGCATAATCTATTAACATCATTCCGTTTTTTAATATGGCTTGAATCTGATGTCATTTCAAGCCAGCAACGTTGGGACAGCGCACCGTTATTCGCTGCAATGCCCATACTAGCGCACTAAATCCCCCATGTGCCGCTATCTCTTTCATCTTATTATGTCGTCGCTATCATAACACGGACACGTAACCGT
>NC_051416.1:5489694-5490611 GCF_015228065.2 Penaeus monodon
GAATCCATCTGCGTTTATGTCATCATCCAAAACACCCATACGCACGCTACTGTCCTCCCTACCCCCCTACCCCCGCCCCCTCTTTCCCACGCACACCACGCTCTTCATAGCCAAGGGGGGGTTCCCTTCCCGACCCTCGTTCAGATTTCAACACTTGTGAATTGCAAATCGACGCCGCCGCCGCCAGCCATGCGCCATTCATCGCCACTGCCTCTCCAACGTAGCGTCAGTCAGAGATCAGGTCACAACGACCTTCCGTTAAACAGGCGATAATTTCTCCATGTGTGCACTGAAGCACAAAACCTCGACCAACAGAGTGTAATATTTTCCCCCTCGTCGCTTTACACGGCATAAGCTTCACGCCGCTACAAATACTGCGGCCGCAGTCTTTATCAACGCCCACCGTATCACACGTCGCCGCTGGCCTCCTCGTCTCAGCCTCGGGAGTGACGTGTATTGTTGTGGAAGCCCACGTCTTACCACTGCTAACGTCAAGGCTTCATTACTCATCTCATGCTCAGGTTACTTTATGTGATATCAAGTGTTCATTATCCCGGGGTATGACGTCATGAATTTTCTTTCCTTTTTCCAGCCTTTCCCGAATTTTTGTCTTTTTTTCTTTCTCTTTTTTTATGTTTTCCTACTTTTTCTTTTTCTTTTTTCTTTCTTTTTAGAAAGTGCAGTAAGCTTCATGTTAAGTGCTTCACCTGCAATTTATCTGGCGAACGTAAAGCCCGCATATCCATTTACATATGCAAAGGATTAAATTCTGGCCATGGTCCTTTGCATTTAAAATGCGGCAGATTTCACAGATTTAACAAAGTATGTTCAGAAAATTATGAATATTGAAACAAATGGAAAAAACACTGTTATTAAACATTTCCTTAAATGAATACCTGGTCATGAAAAAACAGCAC
>NC_051416.1:5490927-5491116 GCF_015228065.2 Penaeus monodon
TGCCATTATTATGTAGGCCGATATTACAAAGCTCCCGATGAGAGATAAGCCACGATTTCCTCCTTGACGATATAACAAGTAGCCTCGAGAAACAAAGGGACGTCGCGCCCTACGGAGATAATGCATAACAAAGGTCAGATGGAGTTCTAGGTCAAGCGGATGAGGAGGAACCGATCTGGGCCGAGACGG
>NC_051416.1:5491701-5492049 GCF_015228065.2 Penaeus monodon
AAAGGAAAACCATAGAACCAATATCCCCAGACAATAACACGGGCGAGGAGAGACAGGGCCAGTGAGCATACCCGTAAACCGAAAAAGGGGAAGGCAGAGAGAGAGAGAGAGGAAGGGAAAAGCAAACAGGAACCAGGGAACCGAAAATTTACACGCAAGCGAAGGCCTTGAGCCGAGGACCCTTGCACGCGGGGAATTTTGTCAATATATCGATGGCGCTCCTTTGCCTTCGTCGGGCATGAGACGTGATGCGATAGAATCATTAATCTGGGGCCTCGGTCGCAAAGACGGTCGCATTTAACCGCTGCTAAGGGCTTGGCTTGTGCAGGGTGAGGAAAAGAAGGAAGG
>NC_051416.1:5492864-5492975 GCF_015228065.2 Penaeus monodon
TTAACTTCGTATTTTTAAGTCTGGAAGATAAGTAATTACTTCCCCTTATTAGTCCAACGTTTCAAGAAAACAAAAGGAGCAAAAGAGAAAGAGAAAAAAAAGAAGTGGGGG
>NC_051416.1:5493003-5493068 GCF_015228065.2 Penaeus monodon
ATAAGAGAGCGAAAGAAGTACAAACAAAAAATAAAAGGGAATATGACGAAGAAGTATTGATCGCC
>NC_051416.1:5493592-5493722 GCF_015228065.2 Penaeus monodon
TAGCTCGAGAGCCCACATAAATCCCACAACGAGAAGTGTAGAGCAAATGGACCCGGTCTATGGCGAGATACAGCACGGAGGGTGAGGTTCAAGTGACACTCGACGACAACTCGCCTGTACGAGTGATTAT
>NC_051416.1:5494001-5494087 GCF_015228065.2 Penaeus monodon
ATAAATCTCGAGTGCCATAAAGACGACTCGCCGCATAAAGCAATGGGCAGCAGCTTCTCTCGTCCTCCCCAGATGACGCTCCGGTG
>NC_051416.1:5494354-5494501 GCF_015228065.2 Penaeus monodon
ACCTCTCACTTGTTATCACTGAAGCAGACGATCGCAGTTTCGATCTTTGCTCTGAGACGAGGCGATGTGAAGCCGGGAAATATAAAGGCCCTGATATTCTTGTGGTTCGAAGGCATGCTTGTATCAGATCTTCAATATATTTCAATG
>NC_051416.1:5494617-5494826 GCF_015228065.2 Penaeus monodon
TAATGTGAATGTGTGTGTGAATGTGTTTTTTTTCTTTGTCTTCCATTTTATCATGCAGCTTTACGAGGAAGCCAGACTTATAAAGAGTTAAAACACAAGTCTTTGGCTGGCTTATCTTTAAAGACTTCCTTTGATATTCGTTATTCATATTCCACTTTGAAGGCACAAACTCACCTTCTGAAAAGACTCATGTTTAAAAGTCGTGAGGC
>NC_051416.1:5494847-5495084 GCF_015228065.2 Penaeus monodon
CTATATGAAAAGTTTAAGTCTCTAAAAATTTCAGCTAAATATCATGTTATGGAATTGATGAAGTTGTGCAGTGGGATTTGAGAGAAAAAAAGTCTCACACGTTTTATGCGCTTACCGCTATGCGTCCGTAAGTAATGTACATGCTTAGATGCTTAGAAACCCCATACAGTATACAGAGTATACAAATGCATATAAGTGTAATCAGCTCTAGAGTATATCTCTCCTTCTCTATTATGC
>NC_051416.1:5495302-5495435 GCF_015228065.2 Penaeus monodon
CAGACACAGAGCCTAGGTTAAGATAAGGGAGCCGTTTTTTTCCTTAGTATCATCAAAACTGCAGAACTGGATGACTCATCGGTGTTTAAGTTATTAAGCGCGTACAAGAACTGTTAAAGAAAAAAATACATAA
>NC_051416.1:5495460-5495670 GCF_015228065.2 Penaeus monodon
AGAATCCTTATAGGCGTATTAAGCCTTCCTTTGATATGTATAGAAATATTAACGATATATTTTACAAGTTTTGACCGTGTTAAATTCCATTTGGTCAACGTAATGATTGGCAAAAAATGCGTCGCCTCGAGCGATCCATCTGCGCATGTGTGCAGCAACAGGCCCCGGATGTTGCCAACTCGTAGCGCTATTGTTGCCAGAAGAACAAGC
>NC_051416.1:5495986-5496101 GCF_015228065.2 Penaeus monodon
GGTTTGGTGGTAGAGTGTATTCCTATATTCTTGACTGGTATCATTACTCTTTTCTGAAAGTGTTTTTTTTTCTTTCCAGGTACGAGACCGGATCCGTCCTGGAAAGTTCTTCCAA
>NC_051416.1:5497880-5497995 GCF_015228065.2 Penaeus monodon
CTCTCTCTCCTTCTCCCCTCGAACTCTGTTTGCGCAAACGACTTCTTGTGTCTCCTCTTTCATTCTTATTTTTGCCTTCCCCTCTTTCCCCTTATATAACTTTCTGATGAAAAGT
>NC_051416.1:5499239-5499564 GCF_015228065.2 Penaeus monodon
GAGGAGCCAATGACCTAAAAGTCAATGTTGAGAAAAATGCCTTTGAAAGTTTGCTCCGTTAATTGAAATTCAGTAAATGCCATTTCACGGAATAGATTTTTTATGTGATTAATCAAATTGTGTTGGATAAATCTAATCCTATTCAAGACATTTTTATACATAAAGAAAATAAAGGAATATTTTTCTAAAGAACCATTGCAGAAAGTGATTTTTTTTTATGTTTTTTGTCAATTGATTAATTAAGAAATTGCTCCTGATAAATAAATAATTTCCCCTAATTCGATTTCTACCATTTTATGGCTTAGACATACTAATAAATAAACTT
>NC_051416.1:5499797-5499919 GCF_015228065.2 Penaeus monodon
GGGGGTTTTGAACATTAGCCTTCCTTATGACCCCTTTTCCCAATGCGATGGTGAAACCCTTTCTACTAAAAAATTTTCCCATCGTGTGTATGCTTATCTAAAAAATTCAGGTATCGGCCTAG
>NC_051416.1:5500221-5500303 GCF_015228065.2 Penaeus monodon
GGCACAATCCTCTTACTTAAGGATGCACTTTGCCCAGCCTTGCAAAAGTTTGAAATTCCCTCAGAAAAAAAAATGCTATATT
>NC_051416.1:5500341-5500624 GCF_015228065.2 Penaeus monodon
AGTTCGGTCGGTGGGCAGAAAGTGTACTATCGTAGGCCTGAAATCCTTCGAAGGGATTTATCGCAATATGAGGATTACATGTGAGCGAAAGCCCATGGACCAAAAAGTGAGAGGCGCGCCGCATGCTTTGGTGAAACTCAGAACGAAAACACTTCTCTGTTTTTTTTTTCTTCCGGTATTCCAAACTCGAGAAACGCTGGACCAAGTGCATTGCAAATTGGGGCTTTTGTGAGTTTTTGTTAGTTCTTTACTGTTGTTGGCTGAGTGATTTCGTGGTCTGTGT
>NC_051416.1:5500943-5501205 GCF_015228065.2 Penaeus monodon
ACTCACGCTAATTTTCTGAATCATTTATCTGTGTGTGCTTGGCCATGTCTCTGCGCGTGTGCTTGTCTGTGTCTCTTTGTGTAGGCGTGACCCCAGTTAGGTCATCTACAGCAGTTCATTCGTTATTTATACCCTCATCTACTCAAATTATCCGGGTTCTCGGTAATCCTACCCAACATTCTCAGATCATCAGCCTTCGAGAAAAACCAATCTATACTGGACGATATTGCTTGCTCTGTGTACGTCTGTTTCCTCTTTGTTG
>NC_051416.1:5501308-5501450 GCF_015228065.2 Penaeus monodon
GTATCGGGCAGCGGCCCTGTGTTCGATAGCTTTTCCCTTCACCCTCACTGGAATATGTTGACTGTGAGTTCGATTTCTCGTTAGAGGCAAGTCAGATTTATTTATTTATAGGAATGCGGATATAAGTTAAGGAGGAAGTCCG
>NC_051416.1:5501716-5502002 GCF_015228065.2 Penaeus monodon
TAGACATATATGCTTGCAGAGGAACATTTCAAAAGAAACCACACACCGACACACATAAACAAATAACAAAAAAAGGCAATAAGGTAAAACAATCATACACATAAATGAAAAAATCGCAAGGATCCACCGCAGCAAATGTCACTGAGCTTCCCGCACGCGAGGAATTACCAGCATCACTCCCAGCAATTACGTTACCTTCCCAAGTGCTTCACTGGGCTGTGCTCCGATGGGGCTCTGCGCGTTTCTGCTTTTACTTGGCTATTGTTGGCACTGCTTTCCAGATGGA
>NC_051416.1:5504123-5504569 GCF_015228065.2 Penaeus monodon
CAAGCTAAGCAGACACAACCCGTGATCCAGTCAGGAGGCAAAACATGGATTTCTGTCTGGTCCGTGATGCTGGCGCCGGGATACATTGGCTGCCCGATGCTGCACTGGGCTTTATTACCGGAGATGCTGATCACGCCTCTATCATTCCTTTTGTAGGCGCAGAGGGGTGTGGACCTGCTTTATAGGCCTATTCATGCATCTGATTACTTGTTCTGTGTGGTTGTGTGTGGCACTGTGTCATTATTTTTCGTCTGTGCGCTGAGGGAGAGAGTCAGCAGTCGTATGGTAAAAGGAAGGGATGCTTCTTAAGGGGTTGGAAACGGGCTTATATAGAGACATACGTACAGCTGCGTATTGTTAACGTAGTAAGTTGGTTTCTTATTCTCGGGCGTGTGCGGAGATAAAAATGTCGGAATGTATAATCTGTAGTATCTGGTTGGATTCCT
>NC_051416.1:5504597-5505201 GCF_015228065.2 Penaeus monodon
GCTTACGTTAGCCAGCTACTGAACCTGAAAAAAATATCTCGGCATTGTGATCTTAAAACATTGGAATAATTCAGGACACTATTCCCCTTTCCTAACGAGTAATGCAAAAATACCCCCACCCTATCAAAAACATTCATCCACAAACAGCCGCCTACTCCACAATATATAAAGCAAAAGGCATAAAAGAATCATACACCTACCCCGAGTGCTTTAGTCCTGAAATAGCACTCGAAATGATTGTCATGTAAACAGGGAAAGCATTAATTGAGTCAGGGTTGCAGGGGACAGGGCCCTTGGTAAGGCACTTTGATAACCGTTTGGTAAAGAACATTGTGAACCGCACGTTCATCGCAATGGCGTGGGAATTAAAAGCTCTCGGCAATTTGAGGTAATGCAAGTTATTAGATACTTATCTCGACGTATTTGTTTATGAGCGGAATATCGGAGGAATTAATTGGGTTTTGCGACTATGAAGAGTGTTTATATTACTTGGTAAAAGTCAAATAGTGGTTGAATTGAACATGCATGATAAAAGCCAATATTTCCTTCTGTATGACAATTTTTTATGCGCGTACATTGTATTTTCAGCATATATTTTGCAGTC
>NC_051416.1:5505259-5505548 GCF_015228065.2 Penaeus monodon
AAATCTCATGATCATTTTCACTTTTATCCACCAATCCGATACATGAGCGAATAGCCGAGCCCGGGGATAGAGCATTTCAAATAAGCTTTCGTCCAAAAAGCGGACTCATTAGTCACTAAGAGAGTTGTTTACGCCGGGAGGAGATCTGTCGTGTGGGGTTGCTATGGTAACGCATTGTCCCTTTCTAAAATCTGTTGAGATGGAGACGGAAAACGGGAATCAATGGCGAGGCATCACGGACACGACGGGAGGGGGAGGGGGGATTCAAGTCGTGAGAATATTGCTTTCA
>NC_051416.1:5506563-5506905 GCF_015228065.2 Penaeus monodon
GCGCATTCCGAAGACCGCCATCAGCCAACCCTCTGTCTCCCTTCCCACGTCCACAGGAGGCCTCTCGCGGGAACAGCCTCCGTCGCGTCCGGAGCAGATCTGGGACAACCCTCTCCTTCGGCCGGCGTTCGACAACACGACGGAGACCAACATCGTCACCTCCACCGGCCGCGTCGCCTACTTGCACTGCCGGGTCAACCACCTCGGGAACAGAGTGGTGAGTGCCTTGTCGCTTCTTCGAGTGAGTGTGTGGTGGTTCTCTGTGGTTAAGGAGGTGTGGTTAAAGTTATTATCATGATTATTTTGCATATCTTTTGTGTGGTATTTTTTCATGTGGTTAGG
>NC_051416.1:5507082-5507224 GCF_015228065.2 Penaeus monodon
GTGCATTTATGTGGAAAGGAAAGTAAGTAATTTTTTTTTCTGTTTATTTATGTGTTTATCTGTTTATTTGTTGTTTATTTATTCACTTTGTTTTTTTTGATTTTCTAAGTTACACTTTATATCGTTTATCTAGTTATTTACG
>NC_051416.1:5507376-5507568 GCF_015228065.2 Penaeus monodon
GATTTGTCTGTTATCATTTTCTGTAAATTCAAGTGTTCTCCATTTCATGATGTCGATACTAGATTCAACAGAAAGATTCAGAAGCTTACACAATACAAATTTTAATATTACCTATAGGGCATGACATAGCACTTATAAAAATATTACTTTATGTTACTATTTCCCCTTTTACTTCGCCACAATTACTTCAAA
>NC_051416.1:5509782-5509980 GCF_015228065.2 Penaeus monodon
GGAGATTCTTGCAAATATCCTCTTGCAAAGTAAAAGAGGGTATCCTAAAAAAATCGAAGGGTCTGATATAAGATTGGCTATTTATAACTGTCAAAGGAAAAAGGAGATTCACTGTTTCTTATTGAGTTTTCTTGCAAAAGAAGAGTATATAAAATTCTAAATGGAATTAACATTTATTTTTAAACAAAGTTACCCAAA
>NC_051416.1:5510692-5510949 GCF_015228065.2 Penaeus monodon
CTCCATTTTCATTTTCCCTTTTTGACACTTTCTTTCTATCTCGGTTCGCACATCCCTCTTCCGTTGTCGACCTTTTTACTATTTTCCCTTCCAAGCATTTCCTTTTAAGCATTTTCCTGTTTGTTGCATTTGCCGTTTTGCAAGTGAGATTTTTCCGTACGTTTAATTGGCTGCAATATGCATTGTAAGTGTTTTCGAGCTGTCAGTTAATGAGCTGTTGGGTGTTTTACACGTATAAGAGGAGTTTGCTAGCATGC
>NC_051416.1:5512229-5512483 GCF_015228065.2 Penaeus monodon
TTATTATAGTTCTAATAATATGTAGAGAATAAGGCATCGTGAGAGACCCTCAATAACAATTGGCAATAACACGGAATATGCTGTAATATCGTAATAGTAATGGCAGCAGTCACTATAACATTTCACGGGTGCTTGATTTAGCATTCTGTATATTCTAATAACAAGCAGGATGACGACTGTGACTAATCGACGGAAATGTAAAAATGCTCTTTAAAATGTTTTACAGGATCTTCGAGTGAAATGTCAAAGTAAGC
>NC_051416.1:5513637-5514653 GCF_015228065.2 Penaeus monodon
TATACATAAACTTATGCATACTTTCGTGTGTTGTGTAACTACGCATTAAAACACGGTCCCTCAGGAGAGTGATATCTCGTATGAATTTCCGCTCGCTGTGTCTGCTCTTACGGAGCACACTCACGTACTAATTGAATCTGAGGGAATGTGGAACTCTGATCAAACATCTGTTGGTCTGGAATATACACTTATTATAATTCTGTGAATATGGTCACGTGGCATGTGGCTGCTTTGACATACGCGTGAGCCATATGTAGTCTACGTTAGTCTACGAGCTTTCGAGGCCAAAATCGAGGTGGAGCAAGCACGTGCTTGATCTTATAAGTAACGAAAATCTGAAGGAAACCCAGACATTCAGTAACACGGAAATCCTCACGTCCCTCCTTTTCGATAAAGACAGAGGATTCAGTGTAAGTATCTAAGTTCTCCATCAGACAGAATTACTATGAATAACTTGGTGTTCCTGTTTACATTTTACTTTTATTAATACTAGATTATAGCTCGGCGAGATAACAAGGCAATTACTGTCTCCCTCGCAAAAAGAATAGATAGTGAGAACGCCTCTGTAATATGTATGATCAAATTTCCAAATTTTCTAATTAAATTACATGGTGTTCCCGGGTGTCTGTGTTTGTGTTCAGGTATTTTTATTACTGTTTACGCGTTTCTATCATAACTAACACTCCAGCGCCAAGAAAATAGTGATTAAGGTTGCATGTGCTTCCTTCTGTATAACGAGGAACCTCTCAGAAACTAAGGTAATAACCATTATCCATGCTATAAGCACGCTGTACCATTAGCCATTATTGGCGCAGCAATCACTGTTGGAGCGATGCCAAGAAGGTATGCGGGGCGTTATGGTGTTTGGGTTGAAGAAAAAATGCAAGATCGTGTCTAGTCTGCGAAGTAAGATATATACAGGTTTTTCTTCGCGGTTCAGTTAACGTGGAATATCGGCTGAAGGGAAATTTTGGCTGAGGGAACCTTTTCTCTTCTATTTTTTTGTGTCTTTTCCT
>NC_051416.1:5515832-5516532 GCF_015228065.2 Penaeus monodon
GCCTCCCTGACAAGCAATCCGAAGCAGATCTCCACTTCAGAGAACAGAACTCAACCCAGACGGCCACTTAAAATGAAAATTGTGTAACCAGAATCTACTCATGCTTTAGACGAATTGATTTCCTTGATGCCAGAACAGAACCTAGTCAGAAAATCCTTTCAAATGGGTCGTGTAATCTACAGATACATAGGCATGCTTACACCTTTACGCGTACGTGATATCAACGAATGCACTTTTTTTATATAATGATAGTATTTCAATTACTTTTACCTTAAATATGTAGCCCTTTCGGCAACTTCTTCGCATCTCATTACATCTTCCGTCATCAGAGCTTCCGCTTCCTCCCGCAGGTCACATGGCTTCGGAAGCGCGACGCCCATGTGTTAACCTCGGGCTTGTTCTCTTACACGAACGACCAGAGGTTCACCGCCCTGCACGCGGAGGGCTCGCCTGACTGGGTCCTCAAGATAACCTACCCGCAGACGAGGGACTCCGGCATCTACGAGTGCCAGGTGTCGACGGAGCCTAAGATATCGAGGTTCTACACCCTCAACGTCGTGGGTAAGTTGCTGTGACTTGTCCACCGATAGATGTCTACAGATTACGGCGATTTGTTTGTACGGGACGGAGATACGGAGCCCGTGCGTAGGGGGAAAATTCCTATAAAGAATTCCTACTCTTTGATATCATGCTCTCGAGG
>NC_051416.1:5516570-5517024 GCF_015228065.2 Penaeus monodon
CTATGGGAATGATAGGTCATAGGGGAGCGTGCGGCGCTGAGGAGGAGCCATAGGGAAGGGGAGAGCCCGTCGAGAAACAAAGGAAATGTGGCGGAAAGCAAAGAGAAAAATTAGAGGCGAAGGGAAAATTAAAGACAGATAGATGACTGAGGGGACGAGAGGAGAAACTGGACAGGGTCACTCAGGAAAGAGAGGGGACGGAAGGCCTCAGGGGAAGTGAGGGGAAGGTGTTTCGCATACAAGGAGGTGTAGAGAGATAACAAGGGCGGAGGAAAGATCAAACAAGTCGACAATGCACACCGTGATTAGAATCTGCCGATGCGTCACGGGACAATAATGAACCTTATAATTGATTTGGGGAATTGTGGGATTTTCACAATAGTAGATAACTTTCGGGAAATAGGTTTCGGGCGGAAGAAAACCTGCGGGTGACTTCAGTAAATATGGTCTCCAA
>NC_051416.1:5517953-5518018 GCF_015228065.2 Penaeus monodon
ACGCCTCATTCAACACGCTACCTTTGTTCGTCTTCGCTTCGGTGTCTCATTAACATCCCACTAAA
>NC_051416.1:5518165-5518495 GCF_015228065.2 Penaeus monodon
AAGAAAATCATCTTTTCTACACAACGTTCCTTCCAGAGAGAGACGACGTCAGATAATCAAAGCAATTAGTCCTAAATAGTCCGAAGAAAAAAGGATAATTATGATGATAACGAACAGACCAAAGATAAATTCACATATAGGGGCAGATTCAGACCTTAATTCCCGATGAAGGAGATCCCTGCGTCAGAATCTCCAGGCCCTCGGAGGGGGGGGGGGGCGTGATCGTTCATTGGGATTATTGACAGCGACGTTTTAGGGATAAACACCATTATTTTCCTTCCCGAGGTTGACATCGATCTGTGGCGCTTGGTCTTATCGTGTCTCCCTTTG
>NC_051416.1:5519008-5519291 GCF_015228065.2 Penaeus monodon
CGAGTTCGTCCAAACAGGCTTTCATTTGCATACTGGCTTTCCTGCTGAAATTATGTCAGATGATTATTTGCCATCATTACTGCCTCGCTCGGGATCCTTATACAAGGGTTGTTATCAGCCCCGTTATTAATTTGATTGTGATTGTAGCGAAATGATTGTGTGTTATGAATTCGATGCAGGGAATGTTATAGTTTCTGGCCAGATATTGATGAAGATTTCCCGCTATTGCAATAAAGGTTTCAACATGGACATTATCCTCTCATCATATCGACAATACCAAAAT
>NC_051416.1:5519378-5519551 GCF_015228065.2 Penaeus monodon
ATTAACAAAACTATAATCATCACCATTTTGCTGGTTTTAAAAACAAACACCAAAGGAAAAAAAACTATTGCCAACAAAAATAACAATAATATTGAGAATGATGACATTAGTTAATATAATAATTCTGCTTTCACACAGCCACCGTTGTTTGTTTAAATGTTACATTTAGTTTG
>NC_051416.1:5519858-5520041 GCF_015228065.2 Penaeus monodon
TCTAGACACAAACATACCCTGCTCTGACGTAGTTAAACCGTCTGTTTATGCACATTTATTATTTACTTATTATCCGAGGGGAGATTTAAGAAAGAAGGAGGGAAGGAGGGAAAAGGGGAAGGAAGGGGAAGAAGAGAGGGGTGAGAGGGAGAAAGGGAAGGAGAAGAGGGCCCCCCCCCTCCA
>NC_051416.1:5520153-5520961 GCF_015228065.2 Penaeus monodon
AACATCAGTAAACTAATTTTTTTTCTGACTCCCTCTTCCGCTTATATTTGCAGAGTCTGTTGCTGTGATAGAAGGATCTCGTGATATCCACATGAGCGCTGGTAACACACTCAACCTTACCTGCTCTACGACTGTACGCGGGGACCTCCCAACCTATTTCTACTGGTAAGTTTGCCTACTTCTGCTTGTAAATCCACCTACTTCTACTTGTAAATCCACCTTGTTCTGCTTGTAAATCTACCTACTTTTGCGTGTAAATCTCTCTATTGCTGCTTGTAAATCCACCTATTTCTGCTTGTAAATCCACCTATTTCTGCTTGTAAATCCACCTACTTCTTGTAAATCCACTTACTTCTACTTTTAAATCCACCTAGTCCTGCTTGTTAATCCACCTACTTCTGCTTGCAAATCCACATATTTCTGATTGTAATACTTCTGCTCGTAAACCCACCAACCTCTGCTTGTAAATCCAGTTCCTGCTTGTAGATCCACCTGCTTCTGCTTGTTAATCCACATCTTTCTGCTTATAAATCCACCTATTTGTGGTTATAAATATACCTCCTTATTGTTAAGGAACTTATTTCTGCTTACAAATCTACATCTTTCTGTTTTTAACTCTACCTGCCTTTACCTTTAAGCTTTATTTCTTCTTCTTGTAAGTCTGTCTACTTGTACTTCTCATGTATGATGTGCTTGTAATAAACTTTTTGGGGAAATGTTTGCGAGTTTTACACCGCAACACCCTATCCTATGAGTTTCTTTCCTTGAGGTATGGTATGCTGCTGTAAACAAGTTCTAATAAAGTGTT
>NC_051416.1:5521194-5521345 GCF_015228065.2 Penaeus monodon
TGCAACGCAAAACAGGAGTGAGGTAAATGTAGATGAAACCGGAGGGAATTCTTGCAAGCCAAATATAAAGGCAAAACTTCCATCCTTTCAAAATAACCCACTCGTTGAAGTTAAGCCAGCGGGCGGAGTGAATAAGTCCCGTGATAAGTCA
>NC_051416.1:5521387-5521499 GCF_015228065.2 Penaeus monodon
AGAAGGAGGATGCAGTAAGCAGGAAACAGGCGCTAGGAGTTTTTTTGTTTTGATTTGATTCCACGTAGGGAGGAAGAGAAAAATATGAAATGAAAATGAAAATTGTTGGTTG
>NC_051416.1:5521634-5521714 GCF_015228065.2 Penaeus monodon
TTTGTATGTACATCTGGTGATTAAGTTGTCTTTGGTTAGTTACTTGTGTCTTTATTTCAATTTTAGTTAGTTTATATCTT
>NC_051416.1:5521867-5521934 GCF_015228065.2 Penaeus monodon
TATTATTATTGTTATTTTTGCCGCTTTTTGCGTACTGGCTTCTACATTTTGTGCTTCATCACTTTAA
>NC_051416.1:5521958-5522337 GCF_015228065.2 Penaeus monodon
TCCTTCAAATGCATATTTTCCCCCCACTGTGTATTCCCGTTTTCCTTTCGAGTGCGCGCTCTCCCCTCTTCATCGCCTTCCTGCTCTCCCCTCGCCCTGTATTCCTGTGTTATATCAAACCCTCCTCTCACCCTCTTGCTGCATTTCGTCCTTCTCTCTCCTCTTTCATCATAACTTCTTTCTCCTGTTCCCATTCCCTCTCTTTCGTGTTCCCCTTCGCACCCTGTTTGCGCAAACGACTTCTTGTGTCTCCCAGTTCGCCTCCCGCTCTCTCCCCTCAGGTGGCCTCCGGAGGAAACGCAAATATCATATGGCTCTCATTTCTCCCTTTATTATGAGTACGTATTTGCATGCACACACATAGGTACACGCAGGTACT
>NC_051416.1:5522718-5522850 GCF_015228065.2 Penaeus monodon
GTCCTTCCTATGACTAACAGACGCATCTTCTGTTGCACGTTTGAGTTGCAATTGCCAATTGTGATTTAGCCTTCCGCCACAGTCTAATGCTGCGAAACATAAGGGTTATAGAATATGTAGGAGAGAAGTTAT
>NC_051416.1:5524430-5524538 GCF_015228065.2 Penaeus monodon
CAACAACTGAGGTTGGTATGTAAAGAATTCAAATAAGAAGTTAACTTCGTAAAGATGTGAATGTAAAGGTTGAAAGCACAAAAGACAAAGTTTAATTTAAGGACTGAG
>NC_051416.1:5525069-5525599 GCF_015228065.2 Penaeus monodon
TGGTGCGCTGGGATGTGACACAAAGAGTATCGAAAAGTGGAGATTGGGAATCACAATAGGAACAGAGTTACTTTAAAAGGTAGCAATACTTGGAACAACAAGGCTATTGAAAAAAGTACTTGAAACCTAAGGTCTACACAGAAGAGCCAACAGGGAACTTTGGTCATGGATCTTTGTCATAAAGATGACAAAGAACATAATAATGACTACTATTATAACAACTATCCTTTCTCCATCTCTCAGTGATGATACCAAATACCACGAACAACACATAAAAAACAAAGAAGAAAACTAAATAACACTAATAGTAGGAATAGGCCTCCGCAACTAACTCGGCCCCGTCACTGTCCTTTCCTCACGTCCCACAGTGTTAAAAGGGCGAAATAACACGCGCATAGGACCCTCCCTCCCTTGTAAATGTCGCCTTTGTCAGTCGCCCTTAAGATAAGGAGAACACTGTGACGTCTTCCCTATAATTGTAAGCGCCTATGTCTACCCTAATGAGCAAAGAGGATAGCCTGTTTATCATG
>NC_051416.1:5525664-5525742 GCF_015228065.2 Penaeus monodon
GTCTTGGTTATTGGCTTCTTTGATGTGTCTTGGATGTGTTTTTGTTTGGTAGTATTTTGCATTAGGCGTTGTGGATTA
>NC_051416.1:5526131-5526618 GCF_015228065.2 Penaeus monodon
TCATAGTTTTTTTCTTGCAATTAATATTTCAGTGTCTTGTTTTCGGATTCACTGAAGTTATAATTTCAAATATGACCATTTTTTTCTAAATGTAAAGTGTAGGGATTCAAATCGATATCACCAAGACCAGCTGTCGGTGTCTCAGCCAGTTATCCGCGACACCTTTTAAAATTTTGTGCTTTAATTAATAGGGATAAGAAGTGATATTTCACGGATTATTATTTCCAGGATTTATAGCTGCCATTTTTCGTAGATTACTAGCAAATTATTGCAGAACATTCTTTAGATGCAGGTCTTTTATCCTTCGCTATTTATCACCGTGACGTAATTACAGGGTTTGACACTGTTAATAGTCGACGGAAATTCTGAACAGGTTGCAAGTTTCGTTTCTTTGGGTAGTGACTGTAAGTAAGCTTATCTACGTTTTTTGTTCATTCATTGTTGGTTTTACTGTTTTAGGTTTCATGTTTATTTTAGTTCCTTCCTT
>NC_051416.1:5526641-5527068 GCF_015228065.2 Penaeus monodon
TGTTCTTGAAGATACGCTTTGCTACGTCATAACTCGATGAAGCTGAGGATCCCCCTTACTTTTTTATTTTTATTTTTCCAAATTGTACACTAATTCCATGAGCACAAAAACAAAACGACTCCATACATTTCGGTCTCGCCACAGCCTCGCGAACAGACCTTGTAGACCAAGGACAGGTTTCGGAATCATAAATGGGTGAAAATCATCCCTAGAGCCTCGGCCTTGAATCTGTACCTAATATATTGCGTGGTGAATGTGAGAAGGACGAAGCATCGGTTATTATTCAAGGTGCTCTAGCGTGGAAGCTTGTGATTTAGAGAGCTATTCAGTTTGATCATCCTCTCTGGGCGAGGCTTCGCTCCGAGGGAAGGCGCTAGGCTATTCTGTCTGTGATGATGGGGACTGGCTGATCAAAATAAGACCTGTA
>NC_051416.1:5527611-5527923 GCF_015228065.2 Penaeus monodon
ATGCAACAAAGGGTAACTGCATATTCTTAACAATCCCACGATATATAATGCACCCTTCGCGGAGGCCATTGCGCATAAACGGAGCACTATAATCGACGTCAAGAACATCCAGAACAGCTGAATACTCTTCCATATATTCTCCTGAAGTGTAAACCGTTGCATATCACAGATCTATGGCCGTGAGAGACACCCCTAAAGCGGCCCTAAACTCTCTACACACGGGATTCGTGATTGCTTCGAGTCCAAATACGCTCGCTCTGCAAATGGGCACGGTGGCAGCTCCGGAATGTGTTCTGAGTTATGTCATTGCTT
>NC_051416.1:5528437-5528702 GCF_015228065.2 Penaeus monodon
AGAAAATAAACGACCCCAAAAAATCGATCAGTTCTTCGTGGCGCATGTCCATCCTTTGCGATCGTTAGGGGGCACTCTAACTAATCATTGACGGAGCAACGACCAAGATAATTCGGTTAAGTGGAACATGGAAGTTATCTGGACCAGTCAGGGCCAGGTCTGTTGCCATTAACACTAATATCTGGCCCCCTAAACCCTAAGATATGCGGCAGGCAAAGTTGATACAGAGTGTGCCATGATTGCTATCACAGACCGATGGCGAGAT
>NC_051416.1:5529226-5529483 GCF_015228065.2 Penaeus monodon
AAAACTCGAAAAGCATTAAGTCGTTCGTAAGAATTGCTTTTAAGAGAAAGTTTCCAAGTGAGAGTTGGAAAGAGAAAATAGCAAGATTGGCAGTGATCAGAGTTTTTGTTGATGAAAGATTTGAATATCACAAGACTGCTAGACTGAGAGAATGCCAGACGATTGCTCGCGAAATGGAAAGTCCATTTGCAGTCGACTTCTAGGAGGAAGAGCTTCTCTCGGTTAAGTACAAACACGCCTGCGGCTCTGGCTTGGCT
>NC_051416.1:5530206-5530387 GCF_015228065.2 Penaeus monodon
ATTTTTTGAAAATCAAGTAAATCAGAAAAAAACGGAATCTCTTGAAGTCCTTGTCCCTCGCGCCGGCGATGCGCAGGCTATTCCATAAGGGATTCAGGGGGAGAAACCGACGCCACAAGACGGACACAAAGCATGAACTCGGCCGAAGGGAACAGGTGGCGGACACGCACGGGGCTGAGGC
>NC_051416.1:5530588-5530673 GCF_015228065.2 Penaeus monodon
AATATGGATAGAAAAGACTAAGAAATCGAGGAAGACGAAAAATTTCTTAGGGTAAATTGGGGGAAAGAGGGAGAGAGAAAATGAA
>NC_051416.1:5530747-5531108 GCF_015228065.2 Penaeus monodon
AAGAGTAGAAAAAAAAAAATAGTGAGGGGAAGAAAGCAAGGGGAGAAAATGTATAAGATGAAAACATGAAAAAGAAAGAGAAGAGGAGAGGGAAAAAATGAACGCAAGAGAAATGAATGAGATAGGATAAGAATACGAGAGAAGAAGGAGTAAAGACTAAAGAAAGGAAGGAGGAAATGGCGAAGATAGGGGGAGTCAGATTGGGGGGAAGAGGGGGGGGGGGTTAGGGGAGGGTGAACGGTGTAATCACTCGGATGAATCACAGATAACGAGTCATCTACAATTAGTGGTCATTAAGCTGCCCTGGTCAGTCAGCAGCGCTTCTGGCGATAGATTTGTTTTTGCGATACTGATAGATGTA
>NC_051416.1:5532930-5533770 GCF_015228065.2 Penaeus monodon
TTGCCTTTTAGTTCTGCAATAAGTTGGAAAGTACAGTACTGTTCAATATTCAAACATATAATGAATAACAAAAGACCCAATACTCTTACCAGCGGTCCCGGGCTATCCCTCCATTGCACAAAACACTTAAACAACATCATGAAATTATGCGATGTGTGTTCAAACCACGCGAACAGAAAAGTGATTCTCCATTATGCCTGCAAAGAGCTGTTGTCCCCGTAACTACTGTTGCCTATGACTCAGAGATACAACAAAGGTAAGGTGGTTCTGTGCATTATTACTACCACTAATACTCTCGTCCTCAGGGTACCATAGCAGAACAAAGGGTCCCAGTACAATATAACTACCGTTAATGCTGTCCCTCGTCAAGCTACCCTTACAACGGTACACTGTAACTATCACTAACGCTATTCTTCTCACCGTCAAGTATCAATAAAGTAGCCCAGAAAGTCATTACTAGTTTTCCCATTATTCCCCCTCTAGCATTACGACAACAAGGAAGCCCCAGTACACTATAATTACCGCTGCCGCTGTCCCCCTACAGGTACCACAATGACAAGGTAGTCCAGTACACCGGCAAGAAGGACGTGTCGGTGCATACGGCGGACGGAAGGACCCAGCTCGTGGTGAGGGACGTCGGTCCAAAGCACTCCGGGAACTACACCTGCGCCCCCGAAAACGCCGCCCCCGCCACCGTCACGGTCTTCGTACTCAGCGGTGAGTCGGTTTTCTCGGGCTTCGAGGGATTTTAGTGTAAACAGTGGATGTGCTTAGATAGTCAGACGGACAAACGCGCTTGCACACGCATACCTGCATGCACACACAACCACACGAAAACAA
>NC_051416.1:5533808-5534138 GCF_015228065.2 Penaeus monodon
TAACACTAACACACACGTCCACTCCCAACAAGAAGCGCAAAACCTAACCTTGCTTTTCAGAGGATTAAACCCACCGCTCTACGCAAGTCAAACGCGAAGCCTCGATATATCACATGCCTTCCTCCCCTTCCCTCGCCGTTTCCTGCCGTCAGCGCTTGAACCTCGGCTTTGGGCTTTGGGCTCGAGGCTTCGCTATCGCTTTGGCCTCGAATATTCCGCCTTTGGATCGCGGGCGGCCAATCAGCCCTTCGGCATCCCGGGGCGGCTCCCGAGGGATGCCCGGTGCAGCTGGGCGCGTGCAGAGGGGGGGTAGGGGCCCGAGCGAGGGAC
>NC_051416.1:5534209-5534592 GCF_015228065.2 Penaeus monodon
CATTTCTCTCACTCTTGCCTTGTTCCTCTCGAGGATGGCTAGAGATGGAATGCAAGTGATATATCTAGCATTTTCCTTTTTTATTTCTTTTTTATTAATCTGTTTTAACTTAAATCCCTTTCCTTCACCTTTACAAGTTATTCAGTTACGCTGAGTAAAGTCGTCGATGCGGTCTTATATATTCATAGATGCTATGTGATCCCCTTCTATGTCCGTCTTCCAGTGTATCCAGTATTCACGCACTTTTTGTTCATGAATATCCACTTAAAATTCACTGACGCATCGATTCGCTTGCATATCAATTCGATTACCTTCTCTTTTTTTTTTCTCTGAGACGAAACTTCCATTCGTATCCAGACTCACAATTCTTATGCTCTTCTAAC
>NC_051416.1:5534792-5534903 GCF_015228065.2 Penaeus monodon
ATGTCAGCGTGGCCACCATCTGTTCACCAACTTGTCATCCACATCCTCCACGTGGACTCCTGGTAACGAGAAAACTTCACCTCTTTTCTGATCTACTACATCACTTTCCCT
>NC_051416.1:5535092-5535229 GCF_015228065.2 Penaeus monodon
CCATCACGCTCCATTCCCTTCCTTGACAACTGTTATTATAGAAAGTGGATATTGATTCCTTGCTCCTTTTTTGTCTTTGTAATATCCTTTTTTAATATGTCTGTCCGCTTGTTTCCTTAGCTGTTCATTTCATTGAT
>NC_051416.1:5535282-5535489 GCF_015228065.2 Penaeus monodon
TCACCTCCTTACATGGATGAAAACAAAGACCCCCGTCTTTTCTCTCCAGTGTATAGCATTTCTTACTTTTCCTGTATTTAATTTCCTTACTGCGTTCATAAAGGCGACTCTGTTCTTTGTTCAACCCCATATTGTCCCTCTACGTTTTCTTTTTTTTGTGATGTTGCTTCAGGACTCCTATTATGTACGTCTTTTAAGTGCAGCGCG
>NC_051416.1:5536167-5536686 GCF_015228065.2 Penaeus monodon
TTCTCTCTATCCCTTTCTCCTTTTCTTCTCGCAATTTCAGGGGCTGTTATGGACACCTCTTCCCCTGGAGCCAAAATGACGTTTGTTGAGCCTTCTCTTTAACTTAAGTGTATTTTGCCATCTCTTATTGTGTGTACTCATCGTTACTGCGGTTGTTGGGGGCGGTGATAGGAGCGAAGGAGAGAGAAAAATATGAGATAGAGATGGGGATGAAGGAGGGAAGGAGGTAGGGAAAAAAGGGATGTGGAAGCGTAGGGGAGAGAAGAGGAAAGGGAGAGAGAATGGGGGAATGAAGCGAAGGATGGAGAGAAAAGAACAGAGAATAGGACAGGGAACGAGGAAAGGAGGAAAAATGGAGGTAGTGAGAGCATGCGATCGGGAGCGAAGGAAGGAGAATAAAAAGAGGTAGAGAAAGGGAGGAAGGAGGGAAGGAGAGACAATAGAATTAGATAAAGAAATAATGGGGGAAGGGTCGAAGGAGAGAGAAAAATAGAGATGGAGAGGGATGGGAAGCGTACC
>NC_051416.1:5536853-5537199 GCF_015228065.2 Penaeus monodon
GAAGGGAGAGGAGTGCTAGATCGAATATAATTAGAAAAGTTATGAAGCTGATTAACCCGTTGCTTACATCCTGTTCTTTCGTGAGTTGCTTCCTTCTTTCAAATTATTCTTTCGAGAGTACATCTTTCCTTCTTTTGATTGATGTCCTCTTCGTTCCAGTTTTTGAGGATTTGCGAAAGAAATCAAAGACGAAAGAGAATAGAGAACGATATTTCGGTCAGGGGAGATTGCGTTGGTACTGAACATCACATTTTCTTCCACACGCTCACATATTAAACTTCATGCACAATTGACGCTCACTATCACCCTCTCGCAGTTGCACACTCGGAAATGACTAGAAAGAAAG
>NC_051416.1:5537329-5538085 GCF_015228065.2 Penaeus monodon
AAGGGACAAAGAATACGGGAAAGACAGCTCTTGGTGGGAAATGAATAAAACCCCTTTGGCTAACAATCACGCCCCTTTCCACGTACTTAAGATCCCTAAAGTCCTCCGGTACTTTATCCACAACGCACCCGCAATCTCTCCATCTTAAAGGCAAACAGGTGACGAGCCACACAACGTAAGGGGGGGGGAAAAAGGGACATCTTAAGGTCCTTTCACAGCGAACCATTATCAGCGTGTTCTGTCTTCTCTTCTTTCTCCTCCCGCAGGCGAACAGGAAGAAGAAAGTTGAAAGGGATGCGAGGGAGATGAGGCAGCAAGAAAAGAATATAGGGAGGTGTTGTAGGGAAATCCATAATGTCCTTGTGTTTAAATGTAGGTGTTTAAATGAGCATCTATAATGGACCATCACATATTCACTTTCTCACCTTTTGTACCCAGCCACGATAAAAAGAAGAAAATTAAAAGGAAAAACGAAAAGAAATTTCGGTTTAATTAAAACGGACTTTTTTCCCCCCTAACTTTACACCGTCTACCACACACTACCTGATCCTTTTGCTCAGCCATAATGAAACATCACGCGCTCACACTCTCCCTTCCGTGGGCAAACACCAGGCAACCATGGGACTAGGACGGTGAATAAAGGGGAAAGGGTGTAGGAAAATTAATTGTCCCCTCTCCTAACTAAGCACAGCTATGAAGTCCTCTATTCGAATCATACGAAGTCATTACATCCACCACCTTTTCCTTTCCGCAGGC
>NC_051416.1:5538138-5538492 GCF_015228065.2 Penaeus monodon
TTAATCCTTTTTTTCCTAACGAAGTACAACGACCAAATCCTTAATTACATGCATTCTAATCCGGCAGGAATTAACACTCTCTCTCTCTCCCTCAGGCGAGCACCCGGCGGCCATGCAACACGGAGAGAGTTCCACGGCAGTTCCTCGGGCTTCTTTCCTCGTCCTGCTCGCTCTCTGCTCTGCCTTCATCCTCTTTGCTAGATGATGGGATAACCGACCAGCTTCTGAAGCGAGCGGGCGATGAGGAGAGCGTGAGGAAAGCGCGGTGCAGGTGGTTTCCTCGCCTCCAGTTAGTTAAGCGAGTTATCAGTTCACTGGAGGAAGTTCGCCGGTGATTCTAATTTCATTCTTAAG
>NC_051416.1:5538546-5538799 GCF_015228065.2 Penaeus monodon
TGTGGTTCTCCCTTACTTCGTCTTCATTTTTTTTCTCGTCAACTCTGTGTTGGAGAGAGATCACGGGATTCTTTCGGAGAAATTTATATATATTTTTTTCTCATATTTTAAAATTGTTTTCTTATTTATTGATTGATCGATTAGCATTTTATCTCGTCTAGAATGATTCTCTATGTGATGGATTATCTTCAGCGATTCCTGGTTGTTATCCCCCCCCCCCCTGATAGGTTTGGAAAACGTCAGTCTTCGTGGT
>NC_051416.1:5538833-5539024 GCF_015228065.2 Penaeus monodon
GACATATTATATCCTATTTTAACCTTCACTGCGGAAGACATTATCTTCCTCCAATATTTTGTAAAGCGTCACTTAACAAATGAGCAGAATTTTTTACAGAAAAAGCAACAACAGAAGACCAGATGAATTATCTATGAGTTACGTTTTAGTTTGTCTTGACGCACAGTTTGTCCCATCTGCAGATTTTTCTT
>NC_051416.1:5539554-5539700 GCF_015228065.2 Penaeus monodon
TTTCTCATTTGCGAACTTTCTTTGGGTCGAAGCTATAAACATGTTCTTTTGTAAGTTATCTGATATATATAATGGGATGGCCGTTTGGATTTGTCATGTTACCGAAAATATATATACCTGGAAAATCCTCTGGATGGGAATGAAAA
>NC_051416.1:5539981-5541309 GCF_015228065.2 Penaeus monodon
TTCCTCAAGATAAAACAGAAAAGTATACCTTCGACTTCTGAGCAATAAAAGAAAGTATATCCCCCGTCTTGTGAATTACGATGACTTCTCGACTACAAAGAAAACGACTGAAACGAGAGAAAAGTTTAATTAATCAAAATGTTTTAATTGCAAATATTTTCCTTTGCGTATTATTTTTTCAACTGAGACAGAAAATCACTTTCATATATATTACATATTTTGATATACACTACGAGAACCGAATAAATGATTTAGCATGAGGAAAGTTCTCGCTTAAAACGACGCAGGTGTACCAATGAAGTTATTTTGTATACTGTACATTGGAAGGATGAAAGTACTTTACTATACATGGACGAGTATAATCCCCTCTACCGACACAACAGTGTATAACGTATGTGTGTGTGATACGTTTTAAGTACCCGCTCATGGACAATCCCTGGCTTTGACGTGTGTGTTTGAAAGATCTTGTGTTGCATAATATTATTCTGAATTAATGTGGTTACTTGGTGGCTGGCCTCAAGCTGCCTGGACTTTCGGAACGTTAGATTTGTTTTTAGTCCTATTTGGTACATGTCAATGTACGAACTCAAATATTAGGACTGTCCCTTAACAGATCATGACTGTTTAAGTCGACCAAGCAGCCTCACTGCTCATGACTCATGAGCCGAATTAAATGTGTATGTAATCTTGATACATCTTGATAGAAACTCATTATCCTGAACGTGAACATCAACTTTTATGTATGTTATATGCCCATAGAAAAGAAGTGAGGTACGATTTTGTACTTTTTCCCAAATACAGGAACATGCATACATGTATCATATCTTAGGCAAGATATCATGCTCTTGACACACTTTTCTGTAGGTGTCTCTCAGAGGTTCTTAAAGGTTGTAAATACATCATTTCATAAACATATGTAGCCATAATGTTCTCTTTGTGTTTTAGTAAGTAGTTGTAAGTGTTCCTTTATGTATGTTTTTTTTCCTCATGGTTTTGTAAAAATAAAAATAAAAAATCACATATTATATCTCAAGTCACGCTGTTCCATCGTTTTCTTTACAAACTGGTTCAAAATAAAGCTTGGATGGAAACTATATGAATGATTTATAAACATATCTTTAGTTATCTCTAGATCAGTTCAGATTCTCCGCGTTTTTTTTTCGCAGTGATAGTGTCCATCACCATTTTAAGCTGCTGATTTTACTATGGTTAATGTAATATAGGTATAAGATATATTTCAGTGTTTCATTTGTCTATGTGACCATAAATGGAATAAACTGTATTTTTAGAAATTGATTTTGAATGACCCTTCGCCCTTGAAACCCATA
>NC_051416.1:5543136-5543439 GCF_015228065.2 Penaeus monodon
AACATTGAAACTACCATGTCACAGTGATGGGAATCGGATCGCAAGAAAACAAAATAAGAACATTTAATCAAGGAAAAGGTTTAGAAAAAGGAAAGCTCTCCTCCGCGCCTCACTGGTCAACACCCAACGCACAACACCACCCCTTATATGACATATATTTTGTAAACATCTATACCATAAGCTGCGCCTACACGTGAAAGCCATCCCTCTGTTCGCCATGGGGAAAAGAAGCTTAAGTATTTAAGCTTACTTGAGGAAAATGCATGATCGTAAGAGCAATATTAGGATGGATGGATCAATATT
>NC_051416.1:5544166-5544547 GCF_015228065.2 Penaeus monodon
GCTACTTAATTAATTTGCATTTCCCAACCCGCCATGAGTGATCCGCACACAGCACCGAGAACCAGAATAAACTATCCCTTTCATTGTTACATATTGGGAACTGATAAGCTTTGTTTATTACTCAACCAGTTCGATAATTCCCTTTCATGACACTGAACTTTATTAACAATGACTGAGTCCGCTGGAGATGGCATATAAGGGAACCATCAGGGTACGTGTGGTTAGTACCATCTCACAAACCATATGATTAATTTGATGGGCAGAATGTAAATTTGGTGTGATGAGTCTACGGGAACGTTGCGCCCAATTTCACTAACTTAAATTAGGATGAGATATGCCTGGAATTGAGGATATTGTCAAAGATAATAGAATTTCAGAGAC
>NC_051416.1:5544703-5545302 GCF_015228065.2 Penaeus monodon
GCTATAAGCGTTGGAAAATGTGTGAGGAAAAATTTGAGGAAGTTCGCATGAATGGGTTTGTAAAAACGTATAAAAGTGTCTTTAATTTCTACAATTCTAACCCCCCCCCTCTCCCTCCTCCTAGTTCATTGAAATCGTAATCTTAGGATTCATAATCCTTCTACACTTCCAAAACCAAACGAATAAACAAAATTGACAATACACGAGATTACTTGTGGTAAGTACGCCAGACAAGTGAATGCAAAGAACAAATAACAGTACATTAAAAAGGTGGTGAAGGATATCTATATTAATTTTATTCGAACTGAATTGGTTGAGAATCAAAGGTTCTTGAGGAACTACTGCTTCTTCTTATTTCTACTTCCAAGTTAGTTTACCTTAAGTCTTTTATTTGAAAAAAATAAAGTACATTTATACGACACTTGCTGCCCTTTAGATGTATTAAAAGTACATTATAATACTGGTCTACGAATTTAAGATATAACATAATAATATTTTTTACGACTATTATCCGACGTATTGCTGTAATACAAGACATACAGGTATATTTTTAGTATATCAAATAATAGGAAATAGTTGCATAGTTCCACTAATAATTG
>NC_051416.1:5546369-5546629 GCF_015228065.2 Penaeus monodon
TACTCCGCTGAAGGAGTAATGTGTGTGTGTAATAAACAATGATAAAGGCATGACAAAAGGACAAAGAAATTGCCCATTTTCCAGATAAGTCCGACTGATAAATAGTAATAACATAAACACATAAGTAAATAATGTCGTACACGTAACAAAAGATAAGTAAAGAATCGTGTGTATATATTTCTTTCTTTTTATTTATCTTCAGTTGCTCCTTTTTTTCGCTTAAAAAAATGAATAGCAATTCATAGTTTTTGTAAAGTGAG
>NC_051416.1:5546680-5546751 GCF_015228065.2 Penaeus monodon
GATATAACACGCGTATTTCTCTACTTATTTTATGTCTTGTTCCCCTTTATGTGTAAGACACTTTTCTTGAC
>NC_051416.1:5546781-5546922 GCF_015228065.2 Penaeus monodon
CAGAAAACAGAATACCACAGAAACTAAAAGCCCCAAGATATCGACAATTGTTCTATAATTGTTGTTTCAAAACCTTCATTTTGCTAGAAATAAAAATGTTGAATTTGTGTGGGTTTGTTTGCTTGTTTTTTTTGTATGGTG
>NC_051416.1:5547206-5547298 GCF_015228065.2 Penaeus monodon
GGACTGATGGATAAGTTAGTAATTGATGTTGCCAATATTTAGAACAGAGCTGAGCCAACAGCCGACCGCGATCTACCTCAAATTAGATGACA
>NC_051416.1:5547348-5548174 GCF_015228065.2 Penaeus monodon
CTTGTTCTAAAATGGACTAATCATTATAATCATACAAAGATATGCAGCGTTCGCGCTTCCATTCGCAAAAAAAAAAAACTAACTTGAAACTATTACAAAATTAATCCTCATGCTATCTTCATTCCAGGACTTGGTCGATATCACTAAAAACAATATGACATGTGACTTGAAAATTGAGACCAGCCTGCTGGACAAAGCTCAAAGAAAGGACGAACAAAGTACGAAAGGCAGATGTCAAACGAGAACAGGAGGGAAGGCGATCTTTTTATTTAGTATATATATATCTGATGGAGCCTATTTCCACCGGCCCAAATATCTCGTAACACTGCCAATTTATCAGCTCACTTGTAGAAATATTGTGGTCCCTTCAACACTGGTTTTGGTCTTCAGGCGCCCCAAAGTACTTTGTAAAGCGTTCATCAGAATCCGTCTCACAGGGAGGAAACATTGCGTGTTGGGTTGTAAAAATGTCGAGACGCTGTGGGTATGTCGCCCTGACGGTTATGCCCTACCTCTATGGCAACAATGTCTCCGGTCAAGTACCCACTCGCGGGAAGAATATAGAGAGGGAAATGAATTTTGTTAATTCAAAGCGTTTCTCTGTAAACACGAACAGTTGCGGAAGGCAATACGTGGATTGTTATCAACAGAAGAGTAAGAGAATTTTTTATGACCTTTCTCATCATTGCGAAAGAGTGAAGGGTCTTAGCTAGATCATAGGGTTACTGATTGCGGTCATACTCGGATACTAAGATCCCAAGGCGCATGACCTAAACGAATAGAAATACTCACAGAGCTCAGCTACAGTGCAGAGCATAATGGCATC
>NC_051416.1:5548743-5549119 GCF_015228065.2 Penaeus monodon
CATTGATTTCTTTATTATTTTCTTCTTCGTCTTTTCTATGTTTTTCCTGTTTCAAATACATAAACATAAACAAAACACAGCATGTTTTTACCTATGCTACATGCCTTCATATTCACTTAATATTTTTATCAACCACTGTACAAGGAGATGGCGTCCCACTTTTCCACAATGACAAATGAAACAAAAACACACACTCAATGCGTCTATTACGTCGTGGATGTAAACAAAGGCGAATGTTGGGGAGTCATATGTTCTCGTCACCTTCGGGAGTTGACGAAAGCTGTTGTCGGCACCTGGGAAATCAGGGGCGGGCGAGAGAGTACTGTCAGCCAAAGCGTCGTCATTTTAATAAATTTTCCTCAGCATTCTTCTCTGC
>NC_051416.1:5551890-5552190 GCF_015228065.2 Penaeus monodon
ATCCTCCTTTCTCTCATTTCAATCTTTCATTTTTGATATTTTTGCCCAAAATGTTTTGTGCTGTTGTGTACCCGTCATGTCGGTTTACTGACCATAAATTCATTTTTTACTGTCTCGTTATGAGATTCCGCCTACGGTTATTGTTATTTAGTTTAATCCATTTTGATGAGATTATTATAAAAAAGACAAATACAGTTTTGCATGTTGCAATATCATCATAGTACCAATTCCGTGGAACCCATTTTCAACTAGACAATTTGATCGTCACGCACACAAATAACTAAGAAGAAAAAAGGGAGG
>NC_051416.1:5552239-5552954 GCF_015228065.2 Penaeus monodon
GCCTTGAAGAATGTCTTCCACGTGTCGTTCTCGGGCTCCTAAACAGGTCGTCAGGACGTCACCTGAGACGAAATATGACACTTACAAGACATATGTACATGGTTTGTTTACATGCAACGCCTGGCTGATACATAGCTCCTGGCGCGCATGTATCTGCGGCAGGCGACGCGAAGAAAACGCACAGCACAAAATGCACACACAGGTTGGAAGTAATAACGACACTGACGCCCGTGTGTAATTCCGGGGGTAGAGAAGATACTTAGACAAATGGGACAGCAGCACATGATATACAGCGCCGTCAGCAAAGTTTTGGGACCAGTGACGACGTCTCCGGTGTGTAAAGAGGTTCCTGGAACACCTACTGCCTCGCCCTGGGCTGTTATTATCCCCATTCGACTTCTTTGTTTAACGCACGGTGGACTAGCTTTTTGGGGATGAATCATTTGGGTTTTCCCGACTTGTTCTTGCTGTACTGAACTGTTTTTTTTTTCTCCTTCTTCGTCTTTTTCTTCTTGTTTTTCTCTTGTTCTGCGTTTTCCTTTTCTCCTTTGTTCTTCATTTTGTAGGACATCATCCATCAAAAATATCCTCGAGCAACTCTAACACGCTCGCTAGAACGCTTTCGGGCGAAAACACACGCTCATTCCCTCTCTCTTGCCCTGGCTATCTCTCGTCTCTTTGCTTGTGTCTATATCTATTCATTCGTAGAGCCTTA
>NC_051416.1:5553040-5553650 GCF_015228065.2 Penaeus monodon
CCTCCACGCACACGCGCAGACATCTTTCTTCCACTTAAGTAAAGGAAAAAGATTTTCTGGACGCAGATGATCCATCACTTAACGTCATTTTTTTTCTTCTTCTTCTCCTGGTAGTCATGGTTTAAGGAAAAATACATGATAAAACGATAAGAGAGAGATAGGGAGAACGGAGTACAATATTGTATTTGAATGACATATCGCATTAGAAAAAATAAAAAGATCATCTATCATAAATATCAGACCTTATAACCTAAAACACTGTTCTTTGACATTTTATTATCCAGTAATATATCTCTGCTGATCAAAGGATACTGCAGAGGAATGTGAATTAATGATCAGCCGATAGATCATTACTGGATTTTTAACATTTAGGAAAAAATAAGGAAAACATATAATTTGTCATATGCTGTCGCGGAGGTTCGTGAAACTTCCGGGGAAAAAAAATATATAGTAATAATTAGAAAGTAAAAGTTTTATTTCTCTTTTGGGATGTGAATCTTTGAGAGTATTTCCCTTACACCAGCTGTAGATCCTTAATATAACTGTAATGATGATTATAATACAATTATTATTGTTATGGTCGCTTTACAGTTTATAAGAATGCAGATGG
>NC_051416.1:5553731-5554126 GCF_015228065.2 Penaeus monodon
AATATCCATCGACTTTTAATTCGTTTACTTTATCAAACCTTTTTAAGAGAAAAGGTACCATTTACCTTTTAACCGAACGTTCGCAAAACAGATTTTATGCACCATATCCCCAACCCCGTTCATCCGGAGTCAACACAGTATACAATGCACGGTCACAAATCCTCGGAACTGCCATTCACAAAATAACTGTAAAATGTTCCGAGTCAAAACTTTCAACATAATTACCTTGAACTAAAACATATTCTGTTTGTACGTAGCAGTAGGCATTCGTAGCATGAAGGGAATAAAGCCAGAGGCAAATTGTGAGTGTTGCTGGCATATATTTTTTTTCATATTCGAATATGATTTGCGTTTGTTATCGAGAGAGATAAAAAGAGAATTAGTGAATTAGGGTG
>NC_051416.1:5555788-5556498 GCF_015228065.2 Penaeus monodon
TTCACATGGAGGCTAAACGTCATAGCGTTTGAAGCGCAAATTCGCTATCTATCATAGCGATAAAGCCTCCGAACCTCGTGTGGACACGAGGATAGACGTCGCTGTTATAGAGGATAAAAATCTTTGAACGGCTTTGGCGTACCAAGTCCCATGGCGGCACCGGCCATGGGAGAGGACCGAGGGAAATTGACTAGGCTGAAGCGGAGGGAAGTAAGTTTTACGAGAGGCGGGGAAGGCTGTAACAACGTGCAGGAACCAGGTCTGTAAACCCGGTATTGGTGGAAATGTCGCGAAAACAACAGCATAAAACACAGCGTAGTGATAAATAGAGAAGGGTTGTTTATTTCGAAATTATCGTATTGTCATTAAACAGTTATATCGAAAAGAATAACATGAAAACAACCAAGTGATAATTATAAAAGAATAGTTTATTTTGTTATTTAAATATAACTACATCAAGAGCCCACTCTTGTAGTAATACAGACTAAAATGACCGAGAGACGAAACTATTAGAAATGGTTTACATTACGCTGGATATTCCTGCATATGTAAATCAAGTTTCTTTTTGTAGAGTGGCTCATAACTGATTGTTTATTGCAATTTTACTTCATGAAAATAAGGAAATTAATATTTTATTAGGGGTAAAAAAACACTCACCTCTTCCTCAAATGTAAGCCAGGAATGCATTAATCAGTATTAAATAAACATGT
>NC_051416.1:5556782-5556915 GCF_015228065.2 Penaeus monodon
TAGAGGTTAAAATAGAAACAGGTATTCATTTTGAATATCATCATTTAATCAGGACAGACAATATTGATGGGTGAATGATGTTCTTATTTGGTCGTATCTATAATGCCTAAATCAACCAATGACAATACAGTAC
>NC_051416.1:5556975-5557703 GCF_015228065.2 Penaeus monodon
ATATGGTGATTCCTTAAGCCAAAATGTAATAGCAAAACAATAAGAGTAAAAAAACAATTATTATGATTAAATAAAACAAATATTATAAAATCGACAGGCCTCTGCTTTCCAATCAGTACCAAGTGCTTAACATATAACAGTAATTACTATCAACTTCTGGAGCAACCTTTGCTTACCGTTAAAAAAAAGTTGTTTTAAGAAATATCTAAAGAAAAGACTCTTTCTCTCCTCACAGAAAACCCTTGAGACCTTATGCTACGAGCCGGTGCCCTGAACAAAATGAAGGTCTGCCTCATCTCTCGGGGCTTCTTGTTTACATTCATTATATTTCGTACCCTGAAATCTCATCTTCAGATTTCTTCTTTCTACGGGAATCTATAAAACGTGAATTTCTTTTATGCGCGATTTATTTATTTTTTCTCGCTCTCTCTTTGATTTTTACTTTATTTTTTATCGTCACTATTTATCGCCTTTTAATGTAATGCAAGATCTTTTTACGCATCATCATTTTATAGTTTAAAAGAGATGCGGGATAAGCATCTATATTGCAATGGATTTAGTGAATGTTGTTGTGGTATAAAGTCAAGAGACTTGTATATATACAGTAGGTACACACAATGTAAATAGTCATATTGGGAGGATAGCTAAACAACACCACTCACTGTTTTTCGTCTATTTTCTTATTATGTATTTGCAGTTGATGAAGATGAATTGTTTTTTGTAAAGGG
>NC_051416.1:5558379-5559071 GCF_015228065.2 Penaeus monodon
TTAGTAGATTCACTAACACTCAAGGAATTAAGGTGAACATAATTAGATTTACAGTATGCTCTCCCCGAAAAAGTGCATTATATTTTCTTTGGCTCTCGTATTAGCGACCTCCCCCCCCCCTAAAAAAAAAGCATTTGCACTCTATCAGTGAATAACCATTCCTTCACTCCGCGCATTTTAACCATTCATGAGAACATCAGAAATCCTTTTTAATATATTGTCTTGATGTATTACACACAAAAAGAGTCTTTCTATGAATCTCTGGTGCACTTTCACTCCCTTTGTTGAAAAGGCCTTGTGAGAAAAAAAACAAGTCGATATTTTAAAGGTATTACTTGACTCCTTTTCGAGATCAGTGGAAAATCTCGTTTGGTTGAAGAGAGGGAATGGGGTGACACAGGAGAATAAAGGATAATACAAGAAAGATGAGGACCTAAAAGACGGATACAAAGGAAGGGAATAAAAAGGGAGAAAGAGAGAGATAAAAAAATTATCTTATTTACATTTACTCTTTTATTCATATTTTTCTGTGTCTGTGTCTTGGTTATTAAGCAAGAGAGGGATGACTCGCCGAACAGCGTATGTCAGCGTGCCAGTTCATATTGATAAAGTTTGTTCGTGCAAGGAAGGAAAAATTTTAAAAACGCAGAGAGACGAACGCAAAAATTAAAATAATAAGGGGAAATCTGGTG
>NC_051416.1:5559297-5559899 GCF_015228065.2 Penaeus monodon
GCAGTAACGTTATCTCTATGTACTTGCCGCTTTAGTTATTTTCCTTTGTTCGTGTGTAATACCTCACCATAAGGTATCTCACTGCTAACTATATACAAGCTGCTCTTACACTGTATACACTCGCTGCGTACAAAATGCAGTATCAACCTCTACTCACCGAGGAGAAGAAAAGCAACAAATCTTGCAAAGGCAAGTTATCTATCCATACGAACCGCAAGTACTGTCAAGCATACTACTTTCCTTTTTTCTCTCCTTTTCCCACAACAATTGGCTTCCCAATATCCGATCTCAAAAGCTCTCATTTTCCCTTGAATGACCCTGGTCCAGTGTTACCATTTGGAGAGACGACCGTAAACAATGAGCCTCTCCTCCTCTTTGTCCCTCGGGTTTCACCTCATCTTTTGACCTTCTCCTACGATTCTGTGCTTTTATCTACTTGTTCCGTGAGTTTCGTGGGCCTTCTTTGGGTCTTTTCGGTGTGTCTTTGTTTGTTGTTGGTGGCGGTGTTCTTCGTGTGTTTGTTATTTTGATGTTTTTTTGTTTTTTTCTGTTATGTTTACTATAATTGATTGTTCTGTTCCTGAATCCTTGATCAAATGCCA
>NC_051416.1:5560129-5560324 GCF_015228065.2 Penaeus monodon
CAAGACCCGAACTTATCAGCGCTGGAAGTCCTATGTGTGTTGAAATCCTCGTGAACACCTGAGGGAAATTATAAGACGAAAAACATTCGTAGATTAGAATTTCATAAGCTTGGCTTGTTTGTACTCCTTTTAGACGTCGACTTGTGGAATATACGATGAAAGGGATGAATATCATATAAGTCCTTATCGTCTTCC
>NC_051416.1:5560452-5560579 GCF_015228065.2 Penaeus monodon
GATATCATCCTATATCTTAATATATATTAAATATGATCCCCCGAGTATGAATATGTAATTGGCATATAAAATTTAAATATATAGACATAAAATGTAGAGACATACATGGGCATAAACACCCACCCAT
>NC_051416.1:5560642-5561756 GCF_015228065.2 Penaeus monodon
GTTCATATACCTTACCTACCCCTAATATTGCCACCGATATTCTAATGGTCTGAACGAACAGGTAGCAAGTAATGAACAGCCTTGTGATGGGAGGAAACCTGCAAGCGACAGGTGGAAATATCGGAAAATTATTAACTGCCGGAGTGAATGATGACTTGCATCTTGTGTGTTTATGGTGTTCTAAGTGGATTGATTTTTCATACCGTTATGAAATTGAGGTTTGCAAAGGTATGGTACGACGAAGAAATAAGGATGGGGTATGTGGGATAAAAGTAATGATAAGTAGACACTGACGGTTTCATCCTCGTACCAATCTTACTATGACACCCACGTCTTAACATTATCTTCTAGAGTTGATATGCTGCGCCACTAACTGGTGGTTCTGTCTCTTATTTCCCTGAGGAAAGAAAATCAGCTCCCCAGAAAAAATATTAATTTTGTCTTGTGTTAAGACACTAGTACCACTTCTCCGATATTTTTAATTAGGAAAGTCCTTGTCTGGCCTTATAGGTTTATATGAATAGAGTTTTTTTGAGCAGACCTCTCCTCCATTGGTTGAAAAGTCTACAGCCTGTGCGGAGCCTTGTCTCAATACCTTTAAATACGAAGGGATTTTGGAACTTGTAATGCCCCTTTTAATCAAAATTCCCTGAAAATAAAAGCACTTATATAAGAGGACTGTGTTTTGATTAGATTTAGCATACCCACGAGATCTTGAACAAGATGGTTGACCTCGTTTTGTACGTGTTGTAGCTGACTGACACGAAGGTCTTACATGCGTCAAATCTCAAGACACGATATCGATAAAATTCTATTATTGCCCTTAAGTACTCGATGTTCTTTTCACCTTTTGTAAACACTCTAACTTCACCTAGTTTATTGGCTCAATATATATCCTCGCATAAAACAGAAAAGAAAACAACCTACGAAATTCTCGTGCATATTCCGTTGTCTGTAAAAGTTTTAACCATTTATTGACCTTCCCTTCGAGTATAGCTCAGACGTATGGGCGTCCATGCTCTCTTGAGGCTCTGTAATGCGTATGTTAACGGGGCTCGTTATCCAGATTAAACCGAGATTTATAGCGGTTCCTGGCTCATTACGGTTGTTTTAG
>NC_051416.1:5563303-5563671 GCF_015228065.2 Penaeus monodon
GGGATCACACATCATTAAAAACACAATTCAGAAATCAATATTCAATGTAAGCAAGCACTACATGAAAACACTGTCCCCCTGTGACGCATATAAACGTCATGGCAGATAAATAAGCACACTGAACGGCAGAGTTGGGAGAAATCATAAACATGAATCTCTTTGAACTTACGCCAATGCCTGTACAGTTAATAAATCATAGCTATGATTATATACCACACAGTATAGGAATAAAGGTCGCATCAGAGTATCATAAATCACTAGCTTGAGTTGTCCCATCAACCTCTGGGATATGTTAGATTGTTCTTTTACCAATTCGCGCTATATTACTGGAAACTTGTGTTTGTTATTATCACTTCCGTAATTATTGC
>NC_051416.1:5563894-5563991 GCF_015228065.2 Penaeus monodon
ACAGCGAATGATAACACGATTATCAATGCATTATCAGCAAATATAACGCATCTCTACTTCAGTTATTCGTTTCTCACACATACACTAGCTTAAACTG
>NC_051416.1:5564026-5564131 GCF_015228065.2 Penaeus monodon
GCAATTGTCCGATATGGGTGTCTGACATGTCGATTTTTCACATCATAAATGATGTTAATAAGTGTAACGGAAATGATTAAATTCATGAAGCTGGTGAAAACAAAT
>NC_051416.1:5564184-5564264 GCF_015228065.2 Penaeus monodon
CTCAAAGGGAAGAACCCCGGAAGATCTTTGAGGTGTCGATCGATCTCTGAAGCATCAGGCATTTCCACTCTTCCTCGTAG
>NC_051416.1:5564302-5564509 GCF_015228065.2 Penaeus monodon
GAATGACATTTGATGACAAGATTCCTGTCGAATTCCCCAAGGAGTATCGGTAAATAAATCTGTGTGAGGTCGAGCCGAGCGGATGGGGGGGGGGGGGGGAGGTGGAAGGGTCCTTATGCTAACAAGATATATGTGGGGGATTTTTGTAGTAGGATTTGTCAGTATCTACGATGCGATGCTCATTATTTTCATATCATATTCTGAGTC
>NC_051416.1:5566069-5566133 GCF_015228065.2 Penaeus monodon
TCAGATTTTCTGAATGACATTTGATGACAAGATTCCTGTCGAATTCCCCAAGGAGTATCGGTAA
>NC_051416.1:5566713-5566870 GCF_015228065.2 Penaeus monodon
GGAAATTTAGCCACTTATCGCGTTTGTAAGCTAACCATGTTCTAAATATTACAGATAATAATATACCAAAAATAATAAACAGGCGTGATCCTCTTCAACACTAACGGAGATGAAAAACATTATAACCTTAGTTGGTCTAAATAATTATACCAGCACC
>NC_051416.1:5567405-5567831 GCF_015228065.2 Penaeus monodon
GTAATTTGTATCTCTTGTTACTGCTGCGGTTCATTATCTATACTAATACATACCTTTTATGACATTTGATCCCCCTTTTTCTCATGTATCTCATTTAACCAGAGAACATATTCCAAACCATTAGAATAGAACAAGACCCACTTGCACACCCAGCCATGTCTTAAACAAATTGTTCATACATCCACGTGCGCATAACTAATGACACCATGAACAAGTCTCCATTTTCGCAGTATACTCTTTATGTATAAAGATTCTGAATGTATTTTTCTTGATTCTGTTGTCTCTTCTTTGCCATGTCTATTCTTTTTGTTTTACTCTTTCAACCTTCCACATGCTGCTGTGTGTTCGGCATGTCCGTTTCTCTCTTTTTCTCCATGTTCCCCTATTTCTCTCTTGTACACTCATTGATCTTGTTCTATCCAAAGA
>NC_051416.1:5568016-5568231 GCF_015228065.2 Penaeus monodon
GCAAATCGTAAACCGACACCTACTCATTAATTGTTTTACACGTATCATGATTGATGTCTGAGCCAAATCTAATATTCCCCTATCTTGTCACCTAACTGCAGGCTAGACTCTCTTGGGTTTACTCTCCTGTCCTCCTATGTCTGCTTCATGTACACGTGCGTATGCATGTGTGTGTATGAATACACATACATACTGTTACACCTTTCCTGCCTTAC
>NC_051416.1:5569486-5569871 GCF_015228065.2 Penaeus monodon
AGAACCAACCGTGATCAGAGCTCCATGATCGAGATTTTTCCCGAGCGGGTGAGCGGGGTCGTAAACTTGCCTTCTTGTTCACTTTCTCAGTCGCTGTCATTGCGTCGCATGAGGAACGCGCCTGCCACAGGCAGCACTGCCACAAGCACCGCTCCGGCGAAGTACTTTTCCACTTTGCTGGCCCTCAGGTTCTCAAGGTAAATCTCCTGGAGGCGCACGATTTTGTTATTGTTGCAGCTGGCCACCGAGAGGATCTTCGGGTAAAACCAGGCCAAAGTGCTTTGGCACTGCACATCCTCGGCGTGCGTTGGCCGGAACAGAGGCAGCACGGGTCGCGTCTGCTCAATGGCCTGCAGCATCTCGGAGATGACTGCTTCCTGCAAAG
>NC_051416.1:5570763-5570831 GCF_015228065.2 Penaeus monodon
CGATACCATAAAGAAAATTCAGTATGAATAGTTTCTAAATTACTAAGATGTGTGTACATATATGTGTC
>NC_051416.1:5571021-5571194 GCF_015228065.2 Penaeus monodon
GACACATATATGTACACACATCTTAGTAATTTCGAAACTATTCATACTGAATTTTCTTTATGGTATAGGTAATGTATAATGGTATAGTTTAATGGAGGACAGATAGAAGCATGGTATTACTGTCTGTTAACGATAGCTATCATTTTCTAGTTACATATATCAACACTTTTGCT
>NC_051416.1:5571393-5571652 GCF_015228065.2 Penaeus monodon
GATTATCGGATGAAATATGATTAAGCTGATATCAGACGCGGAAGAAGGTTTTTTAAGGCAGCATTTCTTAATTAAAGAGGCTCGGTGAAATGAGAATAAAGCTTCATGAAAGGTGATTGACTTGGAGGAAATAAACCTATATTCCATGTGTTCCATGAAGACAGCTGACAAAGCTCTGCAGAAAGAGAAGATGAGGAGTGGAGAAACCTAGAGATACGGGGAGATGGAGAAGAAGAGGAGGAGAAAGGGAAGAGGAAGG
>NC_051416.1:5571754-5573088 GCF_015228065.2 Penaeus monodon
AATCTGAAGAGGGTAACTGACCAGTTGGAAAAATAGAGAGAGAAAAAAATGGCGAGGTGGGGAAGGGAAGAGAAAAGAGAGAGAGAGAAAGATTTGAAAAGAGAAGTGATGAGAGGATGAAACGGGTTGGGAAGAGAGAAAGTTTAAGAGATAGCGGTGAAGAAAGAAAAAAGGAGAGAGAAAGATATAAGGAGAGGATGGAGTAGGCCAGAGAGAAAGAAAAAAGGAGAGAGAAAGAGATAAGGAGAGGATGGAGTAGGCCAGAGAGAAGAAACGAAGAGAAGGGGAATAGTAAGAAGGCAAAAGCGAAGAGATGAGAGAAAGGGGAAAAGTTGATGAGATAACAAGAGGGGGCTGGATGCGAAAGGAGGAGGGAGAGAAACGCAGACGGATTAGAAAGTGAGAGAGATAGAGAGATGGCGAGATAAGGGGAGAAGAGAAAATAACAGAGAATGATTGGGAAATACGTGATAAAGCAAGCGAAGTGAATGGATGGCCAAGAAAGGAGGGGATAGAAGACGAGGAAAGAGACAGCGAGTTATAATGGGGTAGAGACAGACAGATGGACGAAGAAATGGAGGGAATGAGATGGAGTTACCAAGAACAAACAAACAAGAAAGATACACAAGAAGTGATAGTGAGAGAGGAGGGAAAGTGGGTGAAATTAAGAAACTGAGGAGAAACGGGAAGAAAGTTATAGAACTAGAGCGGAAGGGAGAGGAAGAAAGAGAGAGGGAAAGACAGTGGAGGAGGAGAAGGGAACAGAAGGTGAGAAATAACATAAGAGGGAGATATAGATAGGATGAGATTTGCGAAGATGGAAAACTAAGAGAAAGAAATATAAGGAAAGCAAGAAAAAAAAGAAAGAGAGAGGCAGAGGAAAAGGCAGTAAAGAGAGTAGGAATGAGGAAGTAAGAGAGACAGATAACAGCCAAAAGAGATTTAGCAGATGATGAGATGACGGGAGAGAAAGAAATACAGAAAAAAAAAAGAAAAAAAAGAGATGATAACAGAGAAAAATAAAACAATAAATCAGAATAAAAGGATGGTGGAAAGGAGAGAGAAATAACAGCAAGATAAGAAAAAAAGAACATGTGAGGAGGATGGAGATAAAATAGATAAGAGCGGAGATTTAAACTGTGAATAAAACGTTTTATTCATCTTCATAAAATCCCTTTCTGAGATCATGAGTTGAAGAGAAGCAGAGATTTTCCTCTTAGTACGTGAATAATATTTTTACAATCAACCTTAATGACTTCATTTCAGTGGCCTATGAAATTAACACGAAGCGATGTCACTTATCATTTGGGAATATTTATGGATTTCAGATTATG
>NC_051416.1:5573790-5574169 GCF_015228065.2 Penaeus monodon
ACTCCCCCAATCATCTATCCCATTACTTCAAGATAAACACACAAGCACACTGATAATCACAGCAATCCAAACAGCGCCGTTGTGACAGCTCCAGCCCCGGCCACAAGAGCCTTTGTCCCGAACCCCAGGCGTCAACCTCTCTCTAATCTGAACCAGCATTTTCATGGATTGTTCCTTGTCAAGAGTTCTTCCCTCTCGAAGTCCTCGAGCGAGACGGACACAAAGACGACTTGCTAACACTCCGAAGCCACAGCTGAGGATTCCCTCCATATTTCCTGCTCCCTTGTTCGCCTCGTGTGTGGGCGGCGCTTGGCGGCGAAGAGGGTTTTGTGCTGCCGGGGTTGCGCGAATGCAGACTGGAACTGTGTGTGTGTGTGTG
>NC_051416.1:5574453-5574755 GCF_015228065.2 Penaeus monodon
TTATGATGTATTAATGCAGTTATTTGTTGTGATTTGATAATGATAGTGTATCGATTCTTATTCAGTTTATTGTGCTATATGATATATATTTTATATTATATTATATATTATTATATATTATTATATTTATATATCATTTTATATTATGCGACAGACAGATACTAATGCTATAGACACGTGTATGTGAAAAGACGATAAAGTAAAATACAAAATGTGGAACTTCCTCACAAATGATATCTTATCGATTCTGTCTTTCATGGCTCGCTTTTTCCGGCTCTAAAGACGATTGAATTGCCCTGGTC
>NC_051416.1:5575794-5576121 GCF_015228065.2 Penaeus monodon
TAATCGCAATCTCCCAACCTATTACCGTCCATACTTGCAGTAAAATTGATCATACATATTAGGCTCCTTTCCTTGCAATTCTCGCATTCCGCAGTTCCGTCCCACGTCCCGCTTCCCACGCAGAAATGTCTGGAATTTCCTTGTGAAATTTCAGCTTGCGAAGAGTAATTTCATTTTTCCTCGTTTATTGACGATTTTCTCTTTTCTTTCTTCTGCTCTTATCTCTGGGCTTAAGATTCTTGCGATGAATTGTCGATGAATTTTAGTTTTTCCGATTTTATTTTTTCTGTCTTTTATTATTATTAATATCTTTTTATCTCTTTTTAA
>NC_051416.1:5576348-5576621 GCF_015228065.2 Penaeus monodon
TCCAAAATTTCCTTTTCTTCAACCTTTTCTTTTTTCTCCCTGTTCTGCAAGAGAATTAGTGGGATTTCAGCAAACTTCCTATCTTCGTTACTGCAGTGAGTACTTGGCGTCCGGAAGCTTTCAACAAGTACTGAGTCGTTTTTGAATATTTGACTTATGTCCTGTGTTTTTCCTTGCAGGCCTTGTTCCCACTGCGTTATATTTTCTTGCAAGTAATTTTTATTTCAAAATTGTGTTTTATTTCTCTCTTACGTATTTTTTGAGTACATCAGG
>NC_051416.1:5576973-5577605 GCF_015228065.2 Penaeus monodon
ATGCATAAACACTCATACAACACAGAAAATTGTACCATCAACGAAAGTCAAGGAAAGTATTCCATTTCACGGTTGCAATCTACTCCCCTTCCTCTGCGTTTCAGCAGTTCATAATCTAAGCCTCTGAGAAGCTCTCTTTTGAAAATCTCACTGAATTGAACAATGCATTAATATTCATTTCCCGTTTTGAACACATCCCCCATGATTAAAAATAGAGAAACCAAACAGAGAAGAAAAGCTGTAATGGAGTAAAGTGCATTGTTGAATCTAACCCTCGTACATATTTCACTGGACGTATTAACCCCTTCTGTGCATATATCAGAGGTAGCTGTACAGGTTAACGTTCTAACCAAATTTACGAATGACAATGACAAATGTTCGGTCCCTGACTATAACAAAGACAGTCAAACCCCCACCTGTACCTAAGATAAATGAGGAAATGAGCAAAACCAAATGAATTACTGAAGGAATTCATAAAAAGATACCAAACCGCTAGCGTAGGGGACCTTGCCCTGGGGTCCGTAGATGAGATTGCAGGGTGTCGTGAGGGCCAAATAAAAGTCATAATTGATTTGTATTTCATGATTAAAATAAGGGGCTATTACTTTTTGTATAAAAATGAGTGTTTTTAT
>NC_051416.1:5577663-5577774 GCF_015228065.2 Penaeus monodon
GATTTCAGTAAAATAAAGCACATTATATGCACCGCATCCAAAGTTATGTTTAAATAAATATTTCTGGGTACGTGGGTCCAGAGATTCATATAAGTTTCCGTGCACTCCAGA
>NC_051416.1:5578180-5578706 GCF_015228065.2 Penaeus monodon
GGTTATGGGAAAGGTTATGCTTCTGCTGCTGCTTAGGTTCTTATATACATAATAACTATACGTACTGAAAAGAAAACGCAATGAGGAAAAGGATGCTGAATTAAATATGTGGTTTTGGTAAACATGCAATAAAAGTGCAATAGAGAGGCTTATTGCATTCACCGATCTGTGTAAACCGATTACAGATGTATATATATATTTTTTTACTTATTTTCATCTTTTCATTTATTTTTTCCCCTTTTTTTACTGAAACGAGAGTAACAGTGGACAAGCTGTAGCATTCCGTAGAACAAAAGAATATTAGGAAAACTCCGTTTTTTTAGAATTAAATATTGAGAGCCGTCTTAAACATGATCACTAGTTGTGTCTTTGTCAATTTTCCTTCATATTAATACACAAAGGCCTGAACCCTGATCCCTCGAATAATTTCAACTAAAATGATTATTATTCTTATAACATCATTTAACAAACTATATTAGGATTTGGGTTCACTTTTTTGGGATGTTACTCAGTTTAACATATTATT
>NC_051416.1:5578886-5579688 GCF_015228065.2 Penaeus monodon
GCATTGTTTTTTTTTACTTTATATATTGGATAATTTGAATCAGCTAATAGCACGTTGTTGTTTTTTGCAATATGTAATTACCTTTTTCATCTAGATTTCAATTTATTTTCTCCCCTTTGGGGGCGAACTCGCGTTTTCGAAAACGACATTAGTTTTTGTATCAGACTTTCAATATTAATGAAATATATTTAAAATCAAAATTTTCAGAATTAATGAAATGCATTCATGATGAAATCTGTCAATATCAATAAAATATATTTATGATATAATCATTCTTTTAATCATTCTCTCAATATTAATCAAATCTATTTAAAATCAAATCTATTTAAAATAAAAAATAATGAATGCATTCATGATCAAATCTATCAATAAAATATATATATCATAAAATCATTATTTTAGCTAAGTAGATATGCAAGGAGAATTGAAACTGTAGGTAGTTGCTTTGAAATAAGAACACTGTTAAAAGTAACCCATTCATAATGAAAATGTAATTATTTTTTTCAACTGTTTGTACACGCGGAATATCAAATCCGGAGAAAAGAAAAGAATACAACATGTAATAAAAAGCTTTGGTGACTGCCTCTTACTACATGGTAGGAACATTAAGCATTAATATTCTGTAACATATCACATGCGTCATTTAATACAGGGTATGAAGATAAAACAAGAAAGACCGATGATATATTCCACTCTGAAGTTACAACACCTGTTACTATGTCTCTCTAATATTATATAAACAGAAGTTAGACTTAAATATACATTATAAACTATGTACACTGTATGGAAATGGTAAACAGGG
>NC_051416.1:5579863-5580038 GCF_015228065.2 Penaeus monodon
CAGAATTACCAAAGAATACAAATACTATCAGGTCATTGCATCTTTGTCAGTGCTAGTGAAGACATACCTTCCCCATAAAGCTTCGATTGCATTCTCTGTGAAAACAAGTTCCTTCGAGGGACAGCAACAGATATCTTCTACATTGGAAATCGTTTCTTGTGAGACCCGTTAGATA
>NC_051416.1:5580110-5580425 GCF_015228065.2 Penaeus monodon
TTAAGTTCCTTGTATTATTATTGTTTTTTTAATCTAAATTTATGTCTTCGTGGGTGTGTATTTGTCTATATTTATGGGGCATTCTATCTGATTATTGATCTGCTTGCATAGATGAAAAAAAAAATCTAGCTCTATGTCTGCATGTGATATCAAGCCCTCTATCCAAGCATGCAATTACCTACCCACCTACCCGTGCATCGATCCCCCTCCCCCCTCCCCCCCATCAATCTATTCTCAATCCAGACTCCTCCCCCCCCCCCCCGTCCCAAGTGAAGCACAGCAAGACCCCAATTCCATACCCTAGATACTGTCCCT
>NC_051416.1:5580967-5581192 GCF_015228065.2 Penaeus monodon
AAACAGGATAAACTCCCGCGGCCACAAACACAAGCGCATCAAGCTTAATCCCGGCGGCGCCTTGCAACAGATTCACCCAATCTTTCCCTCCCGCGGCTGTAATAAATTTAGGTTAAGGCGGGTTCTGAGTCCCGCCATCTCTTCTGCCTTGGCCTCTTTCTCTCGTCCGGACTCAATGAATTGTGCGTGTTTAGGATTAGCTCTAGCTTAGTATGGCTGCAGAAT
>NC_051416.1:5581818-5581909 GCF_015228065.2 Penaeus monodon
GCCAACAGGAGCAACATCATAACTGGATTGTCGTGGAATAATAAAAGTGCATAAACTGAAGGTCCGACGTATGCACTTGCTTTAGAAAAAA
>NC_051416.1:5582140-5582240 GCF_015228065.2 Penaeus monodon
TAATACCTTTTAAGACTTTTTTGGTCTAGTTCCGTGTTCACAATCTTCGTATAAATCTTTTATAATTTCAAAAGTTTCGATGATATGATTATCTTTTGCT
>NC_051416.1:5582396-5582797 GCF_015228065.2 Penaeus monodon
AATTTCATATATTTTAATGTTAACCTTATTTTTCATTACAAAATATACTTTAAGTATGCAAGTATCTATCTATCCACATATCTATTTACAATTATGAATATCATTACTCTTATCACCATTATCATTAGTACAACAATCAATGCTAGCATTATTATTACAATCATCACCCTTACTGCAACATATACTAATGTGATGGCTGTGAGTGTCAATGATATTTCAGTGGCATTGAGTACAATTCACTCGAAGCTCCATAGAATATTTATTATTTTTCTCAAGCTAGAAAAAGAAAACAAAGCATATTATTGCAGATCACTGTCTTTTTCCTTTTTAAACTTGTGAACTTGGGGGATTTTTTAGACAGACAGAAAGGAATGGACTGTTCAAATCCTAAGATATGAGTT
>NC_051416.1:5582903-5582999 GCF_015228065.2 Penaeus monodon
CGAAGTTAGTATTGTTAAATGTCTAATGATACGTTTGGTTTCTGGACGCCTTTGAAGATGGTTTCCCCCTGGCAGCAGTCTGTCATCAGTTCTCTT
>NC_051416.1:5583478-5583695 GCF_015228065.2 Penaeus monodon
ATATAAAACAATTAATTTCGACCACAATTGGTCGTTTTTATTATAACAGGTACTCATTTCTATCACTTTCTTTTTTCTCCTGTACTACTTATTTATATACCTGTTAATCATTTCAACAGCTCATTTCCACTGATATTACTCATGTCCACAACTACTACATATTTTCTCTACAATTTACGATAAAGATAGTGTTACTTCTTATTATCATGAATTATAT
>NC_051416.1:5583919-5584360 GCF_015228065.2 Penaeus monodon
GGACTCCGTCTTTAAGTCTCGTTCATCTCCCTCACAAAGCCTGTTTCCATGTAGGTCTTGCCACGTAGCTTCTCTACCCAGTCATCCACATCGGCTCGATCCCGTCCAGGTAAGAGGTGTGAAGATGAGGCCATTATCCTTGCGAAATGCCCTACACTGCTTCATTTCCGCCACCCTCACGAGGCCAAAGGGATGGCGGTACCTCCCTCACTATAGGAGGAAATGACGAAGGGGAAATGGGACGGGGGCAGACTACAGTGGCTCGAAAGGTAAAGAGTGCGAAGACAAACACGAATTTATACGTCACAGCCCTATGTTTTATTCAGGAATGGCTTTAAACACGGGTTACAAATGCAGCGCTCGCTCTCGGGTGACGTGTTCAAGGTTTCAAGGTGGGTGCTTTTCTTAGCATTTAGCATTGGTCGACTGTGAGATTTAGCT
>NC_051416.1:5584403-5584885 GCF_015228065.2 Penaeus monodon
CATAAACAACATAAACTACTTTTACTATTATTTTTATTACTACAGCAAAAACAATGGGATGATGAACGTAATCACATCAACAAAAACAACCATGTGGTAAAAATGAGAAGATTAAAAGAAAGAAAAACAAAGCAAATTGAAGAAGAACATTAAATAGACAGAGGGAGAGATAGATACAGACAGATATAAGACAGACAGAGAAACGGAGTAACACACACACACACATAGAGAGAGAGGACGTAATGGAATGCCTAATAAGCTTGACGGTTTGATGTTCAAGCATCAAAGAACTTTCACGAGAAGGTCCCCTGAAAGTGATAGAAGTGATAGAGAAAGTCTGGTATTTCCTCCACATCGGCGTCAGATCTCTCTCGAAGCAAACGCTCTGATGATTGATGTGTTGTTGCCGAGTTCCTGACAAGGTACACTTGCGAATATCTGTCAGAGAGGTGTAATATCATCACCCTTGTGTTGTGCGAGCA
>NC_051416.1:5585199-5585801 GCF_015228065.2 Penaeus monodon
GGCTTTGAATCATCAAAAAATTATTAATATTCATCAAATTCAGACTATTAGCCACTTTTCATTTCTGTGATCTTATAAAATGTTAATTTTGTTCTTCGTATAACTAGTATATTATTTGATTTGGTAAAGATTAATCACTCATCAAATTTATACAAATATCCCAACAATTTTAACTGAACATTATGAGAACTTTAAAACTGTCTCTCTATATATTAATTTTTCACAATACAAAAATACTATAGTTTTTATCTCAGCTGAATAATCCATCAAGGGATGTATCAACAGCGTGGAAATACACGAAACAAAAGTAAAGGTTTATAAATAAATCAAAAGGAAATATACCATGCCCTACAAAAACTAAATGTGAAATATTGTTTGAATTTTGGCAAAGACAACCTAAGACTAGGCAGATTCCTCAAAAGAAAAGAAAAATGTGTCCAAATATAATGGATTTAGTGTTGAAGATTAACACCAAATGCCAGTCATTTTGAGAAATAAAATTGGCAACATAAAATCTCATAGTTTTAAATGAATGTGGTATTTAGGTAATCCAACGCATCGATAAAAGTCAATTAAAAAAGAAAGACAAAAAAAAAGTAAAT
>NC_051416.1:5587917-5588433 GCF_015228065.2 Penaeus monodon
AAAATTCATTGTCAAAACTAGTAATTATCTGCGATATCTATTGATTGTCAACAAGCTTGAATTATCTCCTAATCAAAGGGGGGGGGGGGGGCGGAAGTCACGTAGCAGGCCATGTCATCATCGTCCTTCTCCAGACAGGACCCAAATCTCCTCCTGCACACAACTGCATCAGGTCTGGTTATTAAAACGATTGTATTTACGTGGATTCTTCTCCTGCACATGATTTGGGAAAAAAATGGACATCAGACCACGTCAAAGTTTTAGGCAAGTCCCATTATTCATTGAAAAGCTTTATTTATTTGTTTTGAGCCCATGGATATGGCACGGGAATTGGTCGAAGGTGATAGCGTGTTGAAGAATAGATTGACCATGTTTCAATAGACTAAAAGCATTACGAAAAAGAGAAAAGTTAGGTGATTAGAAGAGCAGGATGGATTGGTTCACCGTTCAAGGATAGGTGTGTCTAGGGAACACGGCCAATTTATTTCTATTGTTTTCGGCATCATAGTTAGTTAA
>NC_051416.1:5588593-5588901 GCF_015228065.2 Penaeus monodon
TCATTTGGCAATCATCTTTTGTAAACAATTTTAAAGATTTTAAAAAATCCATATAGATTATTTTTCTTAAGAACTATATAAAAAAAAGGAAAAGATGTCGTATGTATGGGGGTGGGGGGAGGTAAGTGTCTCACTTTTGATTTAATATATCTGTTTGCATAATTATTATTGATTTGTAATCAAAAGGAGAAACATGGTGTAAAGTTAGCTTATGATTAAATATATGTTCCTTAACCAATGTATCTGTGAATAGATTCAGGCCACACAACGAACCTTATTAAGACCGTTAAGTCATACTACTCACATAC
>NC_051416.1:5590214-5590596 GCF_015228065.2 Penaeus monodon
ACTATGTATCCAAACCTCACAAAAAAAAAAAAATAATACAAAGCAAAATATATCCGGAAAAATCCTCGAATCTAGATACAGTGATAACGCCTCCGTCATGACATCCCAATTGCAACCGGGAACGATTTATCCTCATGTAATGTGAGCAAAGATTATACGTTCCGCGGCCCACCCATCACACGCAAGCAGCACGTTCCCCTCGAGGCCCTGTGCTTAGTGCCGAAAAGGAGTGCCATGTGGCCCTCTTCCCCACCGCCCTTCGACCGAGTGCTGTCATTATTCCGCCTGACGTGTGATATAACAAGGAATCACGTTTTTTCTAAGCTTTTCTTTCTTACCAAGACGTCTTTTCTCTTCGAGGAAATTTTTTTGGGGTTTCTTA
>NC_051416.1:5592344-5592645 GCF_015228065.2 Penaeus monodon
AAGACTATCTAGCAGTGGATCTTATTCGTTCGTTTAATGGGAAATATCCAGCCAGAAGACCAGGATAATGAAGACGAAAGAAGAGCAAGTGAAACTAAGGCACTCTAAAAGAGAAGGGGCAAAGAGACTAGCAGAAGAGTGTAAAGAAATAAGTGCTGACCTCAGTTTGAAGGAATTGGTGAGGAATTAATGTAGGAAGGAAACTATCTATTTAGAGAAAGGAAAGGAATGGTTTTAAGAAGAAGGTGGGGAACCAAAGTCTAACTGGGGAGCAGGAGGCATGGAAATAAAGGAAGTAACA
>NC_051416.1:5592689-5593404 GCF_015228065.2 Penaeus monodon
GATTAATTGACGAGAATTTTAGACTAAATATGGGAGAGGTTCATATCATGGCTTCTCTTTGCCAGTGTTGATGGAATTAATGGAAACAGTAAACGAAGTGGAGGAGAGGTTGGGAAGAAAGAGGTTTAGGTTAAAAAAGGAACTATATAAAAAGACGATTTTTTATCATAGTGTAAAATGAATAGTCCAGTTTGGACTATTCATATTCATATATCTGTGATAAAAGAGTTAAGTAGTTTTGCTATACGTATTATGTCTCTGTTTAGAGTTTGGTTATAACAGAGAAAATTCTCCTTGATTATGCTGGTCATTGAAATAAAACAGTACGCAGCTCTGAAAATGGCACATTTACTGTAAAATAATAAATATTAAAATAAGTAGCGTGATTGTGAAAAAAGGCCGTAAATTAAAAGGAACGCAGTGTCTGAAAAAAGGCGTGTTTAGTCTGGATTTGGTGGTACAGAATATTATTAATTAGGAAGAAAACAATATTTACGAAATCATCATCACAAACTTCACTGGACTTCACTGAAGGGGCTGCTGAAGGCTTTCTATTTCTGCTATTTCCTGCCGGAATTTAGGAATGTGGCAGAAGCCATGTCTCGTAGATAATGAAAAGTGGCGACGACTTTCCGTAGACTTATTGCCAGGCTAGTAAAAAATGAAACCACTTACTTTTACGTACAACTGCATTTTGTCGTGAAGTCCGCTTTAT
>NC_051416.1:5593482-5593702 GCF_015228065.2 Penaeus monodon
AAGAATAAACCAAATACTTTCGAGAACGAGAAGCAACAGTAAAAATAGGTATTAAAGGTGATTGAAAATTCCATTCCAAACAGAAATGTTGCAGTGTGGAACAACTACTCTGATGAGGCTGTACGTACCTGAACCGGAAATCGATTTTGAAAGATGTAATCTGTCAGCAGCAGAATGAACCCATTAAACGTTGCTTCTTTTCCTTATTCAACCATCTAGT
>NC_051416.1:5593800-5594087 GCF_015228065.2 Penaeus monodon
AATAGCCTAATATTCCTAACGGGTTCTATACATGATATTCATGCGTGTAAAAGAATATTTGCCTTCATAATACCACATATCTTCATTAGCGTAAAGCACTACCGTACCACAACCCTTCATCATGCCTTTCAAGTACTGCTATCATCTTCTCCAAACAGGTACTCCATATGCGTTGTAATTATGTCTCAGCAGTTATTAATGTTCCTTAAATGCTTAATCAACAGACTGTTATCGTAACAACAGGTGTTTCAGACGCATAATACACAGTGTAGATGTCTTGTCCTAGA
>NC_051416.1:5595535-5595605 GCF_015228065.2 Penaeus monodon
GTGGGGATTATCTTACGCTAACTTAAGCTCTAGTGACTAAAAATTTTTGTGTAGACATAAATGAATAAGG
>NC_051416.1:5596436-5596757 GCF_015228065.2 Penaeus monodon
TAGATTAATTAAATTAAGCCTATACTTCATATCCTGACAGGAAACACTATAACACACCCTTCTATAATAGAATAGATGACCTAGAAATGTCAGAAAAAAGTCTAAATAGCACTGAGGAATCACGTAGCTGTTCATTCCCTGTCAAGACGTCACTGGAAGTCAAGTCGCCTCAAACTGAAGCCATTAGTGTCAAGAAGCAGATTTACGAAAGCGCCAATAATGTGATCGCTGGCAAAGATAGAAGCAAATAATTCAGTTCGTATGTCTGTGTCTTGATAAGGAATTTATAGATTGAATTATTTCCTTTCCTGATACTTAATC
>NC_051416.1:5597232-5597330 GCF_015228065.2 Penaeus monodon
GAACTTGCTAATATTGATCATTAAAAAGAAAATCTATTCGTCATTTTCTTCATCTCAATTACATTCCCATTATTCTAGCTAATAAATAATATAAGGCC
>NC_051416.1:5597631-5597987 GCF_015228065.2 Penaeus monodon
GGCTTCTTATCTTCTTTGTCTTTTGTTTTTATTCCTTTTTTTTGTTTCTTTTACTTTATTTGCCTGCTTCCTTTCTTCCTTCTTCCACTTCTGTCTCGGGTTCTGCTACCATCGCTTCTATAATTTCTTTCTCTCCGCCTCTTCCGCTTTCTCATTTCGCTTCCTTATCTCTCCTCTTTCTATCTTCCTTCCCCATTTCTGTTTATCATTCTCCTCCTCTTCCTCCATCCTCGCTCGTCACATCTTTTTCCTCGCTACATTTTCTCTCTCTTTTACTATACCTTTTTTTCTTCTTCTTCTTCTCCGCCCATCTCTTTCTGTTTTCTCTCTTCTTTCCTTTCTTTCGTTTCAAGTAA
>NC_051416.1:5598017-5598434 GCF_015228065.2 Penaeus monodon
TCAACTTCTTGCACCTGTTCGTTTTTTTCCTTTATCTCATCTCTCTTCATTTCTTTTTCCCCCATTCTTCTCTTGTTTTTCCTATTCCCAAAACCCTCGTATCATATGTTCGTTACCTTTCCTTCCACATTTATTCTCCTCTTTTCTCCTCTCTTTCTCATCTCATTTTCTTCTTTTTTTTGTCCTTCCTCCAGTTTCTTTTTTCGATTTTCTCTTTCCTTTTCCATCTCGCTTCATTTTGCCTTCCTTTCCTCTTTTCTTTATTCTCTTTTCTTCTGTCGTTTCCATCTCGTTTCCTTTTTTTTTGTCTTGTTCCTCTTTTATTTTTTCTCGTTTCTCCTTTCGTCGCCATCTCGTTTTCTTTTTTTCCTTTCCCTTTTTCTGTCTCTTATTTCTCCTGTCGTTTCCATCTCGTTT
>NC_051416.1:5598453-5598901 GCF_015228065.2 Penaeus monodon
CGTTCCTCTTTTATTTTTTCTCATTTCTCCTTTCTTCTCCATCTCGCTTCCTTTCTTTTTCCTTCCCCTTTTTTATCCCTATTTATCCCCTCTTATTCTCTTTTTTATTCCTTTCCCCTTTTCGTTATTCTCTCTTCTTTTTTTCTTGTACATCCGGGTCTTGCTGTAATCTCAGGTGTTTGCAAGTCTCCTGTTTTTCAAGTTATTATTCACGTTCATTCTTCTAGTTCATTATTTTGTCTTCTCTAGACATTATTCCGTTCGGACCTGAGGGCGAGGGACGCCCTTGGCTTCTATTCAAGGCTTATTTTTACCTTCATTATCCCTATTCAGTAACAGGAGAACGCAATGCTCTGTTTGGGTGTGCATAGTAAGAGAAAAAAAATGCTAGTGTTTACAAGCTGTTTAAGTGGTCTGTGCGATTAAGCGGAATTGTGAAGCCTTTCTC
>NC_051416.1:5600628-5600846 GCF_015228065.2 Penaeus monodon
TGATCCAGAGAAACAAACAACTTCGAGAAGAACAAACGTTACGCTCTCAACAACGTGGAAAATTTGATGACAAAGAGAATCGCAGAAAACACACGAAGATGTAAACTTTTTTCTTGCTCGGCCTTATTCTAGGCCATTATTTTGTAGGAAAACTGTCAGGGTCTTTTAAGGGGGAACAGAGGAAGAAACGGGGGAAGGGCTAACAGGAAAACTGATGA
>NC_051416.1:5601343-5601422 GCF_015228065.2 Penaeus monodon
ATATCACAGCATTCTTTACAAAAATGGATATTAGGAAAACGATAAGAAAATTATTTTAAATACCTTTCCAGATGCCAAT
>NC_051416.1:5604251-5604390 GCF_015228065.2 Penaeus monodon
TAAAAGTGATTAATAAAAAAACAGGATTTCAGTAAGTTTTAAAATGGAAAATAAAAGCATAAAATAATATAAATGAAAATAGTAAAATGAAAGGGGAGGGGTTCGGTATTAAAGTGAAATTGTAAAAACGTTGACGATC
>NC_051416.1:5605597-5606467 GCF_015228065.2 Penaeus monodon
TATCGTTTACAGTGTATACATTTATTCAAACATCTATTTGTGAAATTATTATGGCAGAAAATTTTATTGTAAGGTTTCTATGTTCCCGCATGCTTGTACGATTATCCCACATCGTACAAGTCGGGGACGATCATCTTTTTGTGTGGAGGGACACTGTCTACTCAGAACAATTAGGAATCATCTTTTTGCATTATTACTAAACCATAGGAAATGCCAACACTGTGCGCAAATAGTCTTAAGTATTTATACTTTCTTGAGGAATGTAGTTCAGGTCAAATCAAATGGTTATTTTATTAGTTTTATTTGCTGAAAGCAGAATTTTACATTTTAATGATATTCATATTATTCGTATAATATTCATATTACTGAAGGGGAAACAAGGATTCAGCATCTAGTTTCTGATGATATACAATAAACATTAAAGTATGTTACCACGGCTAGGCTATGTTATTATTTGTTTGATAATCTCCTTAATCTGAGTGCGCCTTACTTTGTGATTTTGTCTACTATTAATTATCCTTATTATTACAGAGAGTAATATTTCTATTTAGTCAGTTAACGTAACATGCAGCCATAGTGAATTATATACTTTCTAAAAAAATGTGATAAAGACTAGTAGCATAGTTTTCATTTGTTAACACATAATCTAAAATCAATTAGTATATGCTAATCAGATATTTTTTATGCTCTTTCACAATATAAGAAGTTAAAAAGTAAATAAATTGAAGTCCTATAATAAAATCTGATGATTGATATGAGTCAGTTTAAAATGTAGTTTTCACAAGAAATATTACACATGTATCTTAATATGTCTGTGATCTTCTTACATACCATTAAACATTATTTCATTTTAAATGTCAGTAATATACT
>NC_051416.1:5607157-5607490 GCF_015228065.2 Penaeus monodon
TTTAAGATTCGCTTTGATTGTTCTGTACTTCTGTACAATGATGCTTTGAAAACATGATTTTGTGTCTTTTTTTGCAATGTTTTCTTTGTTTTATACCACATGTGTTGATGCAAGGCAGTACAAGTTTTTGTTATTACAAATGTAATTAGGAACCTCTTGTTTCCAGTTAAAACCGTCTTTATATCTACGTCTGTATGACAAGTGAACCAGAGTCAAGAAGGTAAAGGAACCAATAAACATGTATCTGTGAAGAATACAGACATTATATGAAGACGCGTTTAATCTTGGCCTTGATAACAAAGAATATATTCCTCTTACATTGTGGGTGTAACA